>NW_015168050.1:1404266-1428095 GCF_001447785.1 Gekko japonicus
CAAGTGCAAGGTGATGCACATTGGAGCCAAAAATCCTAACTATAAATACACATTGATGGGGTCTGAACTGGCAGAGACTGATCAAGAGTCATAGTAGATAACTCACTGAAAATGTCGAGACAGTGTGTGGCTGCAATACAGAAGGCAAATGCTATGCTGGGGATTATTAGGAAGGGTATTGAAAACAGATCAGCCAATATCATAATGCCCCTATATAAATCAATGGTGCAACCTCATTTGGAATACTGTGTGCAGTTCTGGTCACCACACCTTAAAAAGGATATTATAGCTTTGGAAAAAGTGCAGAAAAGGGCAACTCGAATGATAAAAGGGGTGGAACACTTTCCCTATGAGGAAAGGATAAAGCGCTTAGGGCTCTTTAGCTTAGAGAAACGACGACTGAGGGGTGACATGATCGAGGTTTATAAGATTATGCATGGGAAAGAGCAGGTAGAGAAAGAGGTACTTTTCTCCATTTCTCACAATACAAGAACTCATAGGCACTCCATGAAATTGCTGAGCGGTCGGGTTAGAATGGATAAAAGGAAGTACTTCTTTACCCAGAGAGTGATTAACACATGGAATTCACTGCCACAGGAAGTGGTGGCGGCTACAAGCGTGGACAGCTTCAAAAGGGAATTAGATAAGCATATGGAGCAGAGGTCCATCAGTGGCTATTAGCCACAAGGTATAGATAGGGACTCTGGGGCAAGTGATGCTTTGTCTTCTTGGTGCTTGGGGGGGACCAACAGTGGGAGGGCTTCTAATGTCCTGGCCCCACTGGTGGACCTCCTGATGGCACTGGTATTTCTGGCCACTGTGTGATACATAGTGTTGGACTGGATGGGCCTTTGGCCTGATCCAACATTGGTGTCTCTTATGTTCTTATGTCTCAAGACACTGAAATGTAAGATGCAGGCCATGCCACACCTTTATCCTTTGATAATTTAATTAATGGACTACTCTTTGCTTTTGTCTTCCTTACATACAACTTCCTTTTAAAGGGGCACTGGCCTTTATATAAAAACTGGAAGGTGTCACAGGAATTTTAAAGAGTTTCTTTCTAGTTTTGGCCAAATCTATTTGACAGATTTCATATAGATTTTAATGGTGAGCAGATCTAACATGGCCCTGAGGGTTACCTGTTCCTTCTTAAGGATCCTTCTCTCCCTTTATACACTTTGTCCTGTCAGTTGAGATGCGACCTTGAATATGGTGGTTTCCCTTTTCTTTGTGGTTCCTTTTCCCTCAGCCTGCAATGCCTGTCTGTCTCTTTAAACTGGAGGTGACATCTGCACAAGGACTGCATTGTTTTTCCTGCATGTTACTGTGGTGACTTGAGCAGGGGATTAGGTAAAAGAAAAGAAATGTGAACAGCACCAGGTTATGCTCACTGCTCAGAGCCAAGTCAAGGTATGTGTCCGTCTGCAGTAGGGGAGATGACCCTGCTTACAGAAACAGACTTAATTAAAGCCCATTGAAACAGCAGGGAAATCTCTGACTGGTGAATGTTGCATCTGACTGCAGCTGAAAACAGATGTTTCCCTCTGGGAGCGTTCAGACGGGGGCTGTCTGCCGGCATAAACTGCACCGGTTGGAACCGGTGCAGTTTATGCCGGCATAAACGCGATCAGACTTACCTCCATTTTTCGGATCCCTCCGGTGTACGCCTGCTCACACACTGCGGGCGTCGGTGAGTTTTTTTTAAAACACAGTTTGAGCATGCGCATAGGCAGCCATTCACAGAATGGCGATCTTTGCGCATGCTCAACCCCCCCATTACATTTAAACTTTAAAGGTAAGGACTTACCTTTAAAGTTTAAAGCCCAACCTGGCCTCCCTTAAGTCCCGGACTCCTCCGGGAAGTTAAACTAAGGGCTTTTAAAAAAAAAAAACAAATGCTCAGGGCGAAGCTTCGCCCAAGCGCATATCACCTAGTTTTTTTAAAAAATGGCGGGGGAAAGCTGGAAGCCTCAGGCTTCCTACGGAAATGGCTGTGGAACGGTGGAGACCGATCAGACGCCGGGGTACACCATTTACAGCCGTTGCACTCAGTATACCACCACTTGGGACCTAGTGGCAGAGTGCAACGGTGTAAAGGGCTTTACACTGGTTAGGGACAGGAGGCAGATGTGCCCCGTCTGAACGCCGGTGAGTACAACGGTTGGAACCGGCACCCTAACCGATATAAAGCCCCTGTCTGAAAGCACCCTCTGTGTCTACTCTTTTAGTGTAAGTAGAACAGATGCATAAAATTGTTAGCAAAACTGTAAATATCATCTCTAATTACTTTGCCAGGTAATAATATTTGCAGCAAGATTACTTTTTTCCTTTCTTCAGAAGGTTGCTACTGGTACTACCTGGACTTGGAATATCCCCCCCTTTAAATGAAACACTTGTTCCTTTCTTCCCAGCCCCTGCTGACCACTGGGGTCCAAGGAAAGATTTTGTGGTTTTGACCTAATCTTTTAGAGCTAAACACCCCCTTAAGTGTTTAGAGAGAATGCTGCTTGTGAATGGGAAGGCAGCCCTGGTGCTCTCTCTATTAGATTTATATCCTCGATCTTTTCTACCATGGAGCACAAGTCAACATACCCTGGGTTCCTAGTGGGTGTGGTGAATGGGCAGACTATTGGAAGTAAACTTTGGGCAAAGATAGCCATTTTCCTGCACTGCACAGTTGCTGGATCCTTTTTATTTGTCTATATCATCTCTGGCCCCCCCATTGTCCTACCCCAAAAGTAACTGCATGAGCTTGATTGCCAAAGTGCTGGAGTGTGCCTGCACATACTCTGTCTAGGCGCCAGAGAAAGGTGGACATGGTGGTAGCCCAAAAAGTCATGTTGTGGCTGGACAAGGAGGTGGAGTGTCTTCTTCATGTACTCCACGACCTTGAGGTGGGTGAGAAGGTCATGCCCTCCACCCATATGGAGACCATATCTACTTTTGAGAGGACCACGAAAATCCTTGCCAACAAGGGTTTCAGACACACTGTGGACCAGTGCTGCACTAAGTTCAAATGAGAGAAGGCTGCATTTCTTGAGGCACTGGAAGACTGGCAGGGGATCACTCCAGAATGTGGTCGCCCTCCCCACTTCACCCTCCTATGAAGACTGTGGGAGCAGCACAGGAGGCCAGGTTGGCGGGAGCAATGCCCTCACAGTGAGTTGACAACACCCCTTCCCTTTAACAGTGGCACCCTTGTTGGCTTCCCTGTGATACACTGCCCTCTGTCCCCATCTACAGGACATCCGCATGCCAAAAGACAGGCAGCCATGGCTGCCTCCATTGACTAGGAGACCACATCCGCAGCCAGCGAGGGCCAGGGACCACGACCGCAATGTGAGTGTTGCACGATGTTGGGATTCCTTGGCGATCATCTGGATGGTTCAGACTCCTGTCCCACAAGCCGCTTGTTGTCCACTGCTCCTGCCAGTGGGGGATGGTGGGATGTTCAGGTATGTGGCATGACATAGCCATGCAGCAGGACCGCAGGGACCCATCGTGGGATGGGCCACTGTGGACTGAGCTGCATAATGCATGCAACCCTGAGAGTTCCCATAGCAGGGTGTATTCTCAGAAAATAATCTATGGATTCATTTTCCTCCTACTAGAAGCTATGGTTCTGAGCTCCCCACATGCATCTCCAAACCTTACCAATCTAGGGGACATAGGAAAGTGGGCAGGTGTGAATAGGTGGCTCCAGACATGTATTGGTCTGCTGGTCATGATAGCCCACATTGTGCTGGGAGCTCTCTCCCTCCCCTCATCCTGTTGGCATGTGTGGGAGTCCTACATGGACCCTGGACTAGGGCCATGCTCCTCATGGCATCACCTCCTGTTCTGCATGCTGCACAGACCACTCTGTGCAAGGGCCTGACGAAACCCTATGTGGGCTGCTGGACGGTTGGGGCATGCATATTGGGTCCGGGGCCTAGACAGCTACGGGAGGGCTGTGGTTGACACATGTGCTATCCACTGTCATCTGCACTGCAGTTGAGTACTCCCAGTCCCTGGATGTTCCTCTGATGCTGAAACATCCATTCCTGGCCATGCAAATCCAGTCACCCTCATCTACTGTATCCTGCAGGATCAGGCACAGGTCTGCACCAGACACCGGCCCCACCTCAGGCTGCAGTTGTCATTAGCTCAGCTCCCGAGTCAGAGGATGGTAAGTGCCATGTTCCCAGGGTACAATTTTCATGACCCCACACCCCTTTTGTTTGACCAGGAGCCAGAGGACGCTCCTCTGTTATAGCTAGCCCCTCCAGAACATCAATGTCCCAGCAGTTGGATGCACTGGAGAGTGCCCTGGACTCCTTAAGGAGAACCAGTGAGTGCTGGGGATGGCATGGGTCTCTGTCCATGCCCAGCAGTGCAATGGCCTGGGCAGGGCCCTCAATGGTAATATCGCTGAGTCTCCCCACCACTCTCTGTGCAGTGGATGGGGGTTGGGGAACCATGGCGGGTCTGCTCTGTATAACATGTTATGGCAGGCGCCTTGAACTCCAACTGGTCTGGTCACTGACCTGCCTTCTCTTTGTTCTGTGCTACACAGTGAGATGACATGAATACAGACTCTTCTTCATCCAGCACAGGATGTCCAGGCTGCAGAGGATTCTGATAGAGATGCACCTGGATGAGGCCATGGCCTATCAGTGACAGGAGGAGGGGGAAGAGGAGGAAGAGGGGGTGTCAACCTATGACCGGGTGGGATTAGTTTCGCAGTTGTGTTTGGTGGGGTCGGGGCCTATGCCTACATTGGTTGTATGGGGTTGTTTGGGGAGGGGCATTCGGTATGTGGTGTGAGTCTATTTTGTCAAGTAAGAAACACCTTGTTCATTGTTACCATCAGCAGTCCTTTATTTATGCTACAGTCTATTCCAGTGATTTTTAGGTACACCCCAGTTGTTGTAGTCATCACAGACCAGGGTGCCCCTTTGCCCCCCAATTCCCATGGTTCAGAGGCCATTATGCTTGAGGGGGGTTGGTACGGTTGTCCCCTCCTGAAGGCCACAGTGTTGGAAATGGTGGAGAGTAGATCCAGAGTCAGCGGGGGCCTACTGTGGTGGTGTATATGGAGTTCTTCTCTGCCATGGCTGCTGTGCACATCGAGCCCAGAGTGCTGAGCTGGGGGAAGCAGTGCTGGGGTCCCCAGTCCTTGCCTCAACAGGCAGCTGCCTTTTCTGGATGGCCTCCACTAGAGATGCCACAGATCTTGAGATATCTCCCAGTGGCAGCTCACAGGGCCTTCTGCATAGCGTCTGATGACTCTCTCTCCTCCCTTTGCATGGCCCTCATCTCCACCATAAATTCCCTGTGCTCCCTTCATTCTTCCACCTCCACTTCCCTGCTGTCTCTCTGGGCTTCTGACACCACTTGCTCACAGACCCTCTGCTGGGCTGAGACCCACTTCCTCCTGGTCCTAATGTGGGCCATTTGTAAAGCGGGTGTCATCTCCTCCATGGTTGCATCTGGAGGAACACCTGATGATACAGGGAGGGATGGGATACTGTACATTGGTAATTGCTGCCGGTGGACTTGCAGTCCACTTGGCCCTCTAGGGCCCCCCCTCATATGATAGTACAGATGATCATGCTTATAGTCTGGGTCTTGCTGCATGCCCTCCCGTGGTCCACTGACCCCCTCAGTATGTAGTGATGCAGGTGCCTTGCTCCCTGGAAGATAGCAGATTGCTGTGAGTCAGGACGGAGAGCGGCCTCCTAGACCCAGGCCTGGGGTTCTGGACTGCCATTTTTGGGAGGCCATCTGAATGGGGATGCCTGCCAAATGCCATGTCAGAGCAGGGCGATGCTTTACATCAGGCCCAATGTCGATGGGCTATGGGACTGTGCATGGAACCATATGTCCTACCTTCATCCACCAGGGGCTCCACCTCCATGGGCATGTCGTCGCTATCCCCCTGTGCACTGTCCACTTGGTTGGTAGGGATCTGGGTCCCACAATCTAGGGATGGAATGGGGACTAAGTAAGTAAGTAAATTTATTGCATATGGCCATAGGCCATTACAATATAAAACATACACAATAGAAATTTAAGGTTCAAAAGTACTGTTCTTAACAGCTGGATCTATTAAAAAGCCCTCTTTAGTTCGATAAAATCTCAAAATTACTCCCTATGACTTATTTGCTGTTGATTTGATGGAGGCTACATTGGTATTCCAATTCAATGTTTCGCTAAATGTTAGACCCAAATACTTGTATATCTTACATTGTTCTATTGGGACACCTTGGATATTCCATACATGTTTTTTGGGTCTTTGACGGAATACCACCACCTTGGTTTTGGGGTAGTTAATAGATAGCCTCTCCTCCTTGCAGTAGTCTCCCAAGCTTTCTAAGAGTCTCTTTAGACCAATTCTCATTAAAGAGAATAGAACCATATCGTCTGCATAAAGCAGTAATGATATTTTTTGTTGACCCAACTTGGGTGGTGCAAAGTCTGGACTGCTTAGTTTGGGGACAATGTCATTTATATATAAGTTAAAAAGTGTAGGAGCTAGTACACAGCCCTGCTTTACTCTCTTTCCTGTAGGGATTTCTCTAGTTAAAGAGCCAGAGGTGCCTACTCTTATCCTTGCATGGGTATCTTGGTGGAGTTCTCTCAATAAGTACAGCAACCTCTTATCTATGTTGGTCTTTGACAGCTTAGCCCAGAGTCTCTCTATCAATCAAATCTAAGACTGATGCCAGATCGACAAACACTGCATACAGAGCTTTGGTAGGGCCCGACATTGCTGATTTGGCTAGTTGGTAAAGGGTATAGCTTTGGTAGGGCCCGACATTGCTGATTTGGCCAGTTGGTAAAGGGTATAGCAATGATTTATTGTCCCTAAAGCTTTCCTAAAACCTGCTTGATGGGGATGTATAAAACTATTGTCAAGGATCCAGTCCTCTAATTTCCTCAGCAGGTACTTCTCATATAATTTGGACGCCGTGTCTAAGAGGCTTATAGAATGATAGTTTTGGGGGTTTGACCTGTCCCCCTTTTTGTGAATAGGGACCACAATGCTAAGTTTCCACCCTAAAGGGAATGTGCCTGATGCTGATTTGGGTAAATAGCTTGGTCAATACCAGGATCCACCATCCAGGGAAGGACCTAATGAGATCAGTTGGAATCAAGTCCTCCCCTGGGGATTTCCCAGGGACGGATGGGGAGTAGATCATCATGAGTGTGGCTGGTTGCATAAAGAAAAGATACTGCTTCATTCTAGGTAGTGTTAATTTAGGTTGATCTATATACTCTCGGTATTTTTCTGTGATGGGGTATGTTCTGGAAATTCTTAATGTGATTAAAAGAGAGAAAATCCTTGTTAGAACTTATGTACCTATAAAATTCCATGAAACTATAACCTGGTGTTCAAGTTCTTTCTTTTCCTGGAATTGTTATTCCCAGAGTCAGATTCAAATGTTCCCTCTTGCAACACCGGTTTAGCCCAGAAATAACACAGATTAACAAGACACATGATAGCAATTGTTCTTTCAGCATAGGGGAGATGGCTGCTAGCATAAGACACATGGTAGCAATTGTTCTTTCAGCATAGGGGAGATGGCTGCTAGCATAAGGCAAAAGGGACTGGCTTGCCTCTCACCCATGGAAGGGGTTGTCTCCAGGAAGGTTGAGGAAGACTTGGGGGGGGGGGGAGCTGTGCTGCCTTTACTAACATTATACAGTCAAAGGAGTCTGTGAAAGTGAATCTTGTCCCAAACATTTTGCCTTGTACATACGTAACCATAGAGGAAGCTGAAAATGATCACAAGTTACTACCTTTGCTGCAGCTAACCCAAAACAATGTGAATCTCCTTTTGTTGTTGTTGTTTTTAAAGGAAGAATTCCACTTACATTTTGTACCTGACTTGTGCATAAAACGTCCCCAGATTTGTACAAGCCAACTCCATAAGTCATTCTCTTCCCAATTGGGTCCTATATCTTGATGACCTTTTAGAAACCAGTGATTGCTTTTCTGTTGTTATCCATAATTGGAAAAGCACTGGAGATAAGAAAATTTATAGCAATGAATGATCTACCTGAGAAAGACAATAAAGAATATCAGGCAGGAGAAAGGGATAGAGATGGTATGAAAACACAGGCATTCACACACATACACACAGGATAGAATGAGCTTTGTTTTAAAACGAAATATTCATATAATCCCATAGTCCTTCTACTTTTGAAAAAGATAATGAAAAGACTATGGGGCTGCTGAAAGCCAGAAAGAGACAGTTTATCTACTTTGCCTTGAAGATCTGAACTGACCTTGATGAACTTTTTTCCTTAAACAGTACTTGCCTTTATCTGACTGCAGTTTTAATAACAAGTAAACAACCTCAAAGGGGCTGTGGTGGCTCAGTGGTTAAGATGCTTAGCTGCAGACTGGAAGGTCAGTAGCTTGGCAGTTTGAGACCCGAGTGCCGCGTGATGGAGTGAGCTTTCATCTCTGGTCCCAGCTCCTGCCAACCTAGCTGTTTGAAAGCAAGGCTTGGAAACAGCCAGATTAGACTACTGTAACTGAACTCTAATATCCTCTGATGTGGGGCTGCCCTTGAATATGATCCAGAAACTTCAGCTGGTGCATAATGTGGTAGCCAAAATGCTATAAATGAGCTTGTAAAACCACTGCTATATCAACTGCTTTGACTTCCAGTTCATTTTTTTGGCCCATTCAAAGGGCTGGTTCTGAGCTTTAAAGCCCTAGTGGTTTGGATCCAACATTTGATTTGTTAGCTTTAAATTCTGAGAGACCATTCAGAGAATCTTGCTGTGGGGAACCTTGTTAAATAAAATTCTGCTGGTGGAGACTAAAAGAAGGCCTTCTCGATTGCTTGAAATATATCCCCATAAAAAAACACAGTCAGCACCCTCATTTCTGTCTTAGAGTGAAACTGAATTTCCCCCCCAAAAGGCCTTTGAAGAAATGTGATTGTATCTCATTTATATACTTCATTTATGTTTATGTACTTCATTTATACCCCACTTTACTCCCAACTGGGGACTCAAAGTGGCTTACAACATTCTCCCCTTCTCCATTTTATCCTCACAACAACCGTATGAGGAAGGTTAGGCTGAGAGTGTGGTGACTGACTCAAAGTCACCCAGCAAGTTTCCACAGCGGAGTAGGGATTCACACAGTGTCTTCGAGATCCTAGTCCGACACTCTAACCACTATCCCACACTGAGATGTTTAATGTTGTACTTTTGATAGTTTCTTTTAAAGCTGTTATTATAGTTTGTTTGTTTGTTTTAATTCTGCATGCCACCTTCCATGAAGGTAAGTTGATCCCCAGGGTTGTGGGACCCATGCAGATTAATACCAAAGCAAAATGGGGGACTGCAAAGGGAAGGGGAGAAAATCACTCCTTCTTTTCTGTTCCATCTCTGCATCCACCCTCCTGAGTTGGATGGAGCAGAAAACTCAACCCAAATCTAACACTATCTCCATTTAAAGGACTATGCTGTGGTGTCAGAGTCCCACAGCAATCAGTCTCAACAACGTTCCTTCAAAATGAAGAAGAAGAGATTGGATTTGTACCCCGCCCTTCACTACCCAAGGGAGTCTCAGAGCAGCTTACAGACTCCTTTCCCTTCCCCTCCCCACAACAGCCACCCTGTGAGGTAGGCGGGGCCGAGAGAGCTCTGACAGAAACTGCTCTTTTTCAAGGACAGCTCTTGTCAGAACTACGGCTTGCCCAAGGTCATTCAGCAGGTGCAAGTGGAGGAGTGGGGAATCAAACCCGGTTCTCCCAGGTTAGAGTCCACGCACTTAACCACAAAAGGATCAAGTTTATTGAGTATAGTTAAAGTCCACGCATTTAACCACAAAAGGATCAAGTTTATTGAGTACAGTAAAGGTAGGTCATCTTTGCATACATTCTGTGTTAGAGCTGACCCTAAAGGCGGGAAAGGGAGAAGATATACTGCATTCAAAGTGGGGTCCCCTGATGGAGCCGAGCCAATCAGAGGTGTGAACGGATTGCGCCTAAACTCATGGGTTCACATTCCCAGGCAGAGCAAAGCACGTGAAGCACCAAGGTCAGGCGCCCAGCTAACAGATAAGACTTCAGTGATAAGGAGCGAAAGTTAACATTCCAGCACATTAATACATTCACCCAGCAGCCTCCTACCCCTCCCCACATACAATGGCAGCGTAGCTGACATGTGGCAAAGATGGCAGTAAATAAGTCATTTTCTCTCTCTGCCAGGACTAGTTTGTACAGTGCTGTTCAATGAAATGATATCACGTAGTACAGTAGTTGTTAGCTTTCCATTCCCACTGCACAGAATCAAAACATGACTTGCTTACAAGAGGCTTTACTGTGGTCTAACACAGATCAGAGGTCAAGCCAGAAATGTCAGTGGCTTCTTTTTGTTGTATTTATTTGAATAATTTTCCATTTATATCACTCCAGGTAGTATTGGTCTCCATGATGCTGTTCTGCTCTTCTTTGAAGAGGAGTTTGTTATACAGGGGAGCTGAGCAACTTGAGCTCTTGCAGACTTTTAAACAAATGCTGGATAACTGCTCCCCTGCTAAAGCTATGTATATTGGGGGTATTTATCCTGCAAAAAGTAAATAAAAATAAATATTTTTGCTATGAAACATGAAACAGGCAGCACAGAGGTTGTGCTACTTGTTCCCTCACTAGGGTTGCCCGCCTCCAGGTGGGGCCTGGAAATTTCCCACTTTTACAACTGATCTCCAGCTGACAGAGATCAGCTCCCCTGGAGAATGTGGCTGCTTTGAATGGTGGACTGTATGGCATTGTACCATATTGAGGCCCCTCCCCAAACCCCACCCTCTCCCAGATCCACCCCCAAAGTCTCCAGGAATTTTCCAACCCAGACCTGGCAACCCTACCCCTCACAGAAATTATACAGTGGGTAACCATGGCATTCACTCAGAAATGATGGCCCAAACTGCTGGGAGAATTGTATTGTCCCGCCAAGTCAGCATTGTGCTTTGAATGTTGGGAAACATGATATCTCAGCTGCAAAAAAGTGTGTCTTTAGATGAAGCCTGGGACATTATAATAAAAGAACATTGGGTGTTCATTCCTTGTGCAAAAAAAGTGGATTGGAAAGGCCCAAAAAGGGAGCCAGTAGCTGCTACAATGTATTGATTCCTAATAACCAGTGAACATTCTGTCTGTTATAACAACATCCACCCTAGCTTTGAAGAATTAGATGAGGGCTTTCTTATTTATTTTATTTAGTTTTCCTGGTACAAGTGAAAGAACATGCCTACGAGGGTTATTCACAGCCAGTGATTTAGAGATGAAAAGGTGCTTGGAAGATAATTCAAAAGGAACATTCACAGCATCACATCCTGCTTTTGCATATACATCTCCTGAGGCAAGAAATGAGGCCCCAACAGAAAGCCACTGACATTCCAGTAGGAAGGGAATGTTTAGTGTAGGCAGGTCACCCAGATGCCATTTGACGCTGCAATATGCAACCTCAGGGAAATCACTTTACAGATGGGAGGAAGCAATACATCCTGGGAAATAAAGCATGGACAAGAGTATTTGCCTCACAGGGGTGGATTGTCAGAATGGATTAATGTTGAGACTGAGAGGGGAAATATGAGGTGACTGGAAAAGTGGAAATATCAAGTGATAAATTTATTTAAGTTGGGAAAATCAGGTTTGCAGCACACAGCCAGGTCTGCTGTCTGAACTGGAATATTTTCCAGACTCACGTTTGAGGTTTGTTCCAATGTAAATCTGAGATAAAGATAAACCAGTACAACAGGGAAACATGTTGCACTGGAGGGCAGTTTAGGATCCAGTTGACGTTTAACATACTTTATAGTTTGTGGATACAACCACTTAGCAGAGAAAAGCCAAAAATTTTCATCAGAAGGTTTACACTTGCAGAAATGATTTCAGAATGGAAACGGAAAAGCTCCAAAGGTTGGTTCTGGTGCCAATGCCTGAATGTTTATTGCACGGACCCTATGTTCCCAAGATCAACAATGCAGTATGACCAAATGCTATCAGCATTTGAACACTGCTGTTGTGTATCCAAGTCAGGTCTGTGATGATTGCTAATCACACCAAGACTTTAGATGCTACATATTTTGGTGCATGTTATGGTTTCCAGCCAACCAGAAAATGTTTGCTTACCAAATGTATTTCCATTTTTTAAAATTAAAAGTTACATTATTTAGAGCTGAGAATGACAAATATATTTTAAAAAGCTTTGGTCAGATGAATTAGTTTCCTTAAAGTAAAAATAGATATATAGAAGTATGTAATAATAACAAGATGTAACTTTCACAGTATGCATATAGAAGATCATTAGGTAGTAATAACAGCCCTACAGAAGAACTCTTGAGAAACAGGAGATCTTGTATTTGCTGGACAACCATTTTCATACAAAGTAAAGGAATATCACTTGGTAATAAATGTCTCTAGTCAAATTAGGATATCTTCCAAACTGAAGCTCTGATCTGTTGCCCTGCCTCCAGGGTGCCTCCAATGATAGTGCAATCAAGGTGATCATTCCACACTGCCTATTTTTATGTGGAACTTCCCCACCTGTGTACCATACTTTAATGTCTCCATTGACTGAAGTGCTTACTGCCCCCGAAGCCCACTGGTGAATTGTACCTTGCCTACCTGTCTGTCCTTTTGATTGGTTAGCTGCTTTCCTGCATCAGACTGGTTATTTTGTTTGATGGTGCCTTCCATGTGGAGATGGATTTAGTGGTTTTCCCATTGCTGGTATGGCTGCAGATAAAGTGCAGAAAAACAAACTGGGACCACAGTGTAAAAACCTAATAACAAGCAATCACTGCAATTTATGGCTACTATATTTTATAATTAATAAGAATACAAATGGTCCTGACATATTACATCGATAACAGAGTGATACAGCATGCAGGAAATCATGCTCAGTTGGTCCCTAGAAATAACTTATTCAACAATAAAGAAGAGGAGGTCCAGAAAGGCATAACATGTGCTTTTCAGTATACACCTTTAGCTAACTTGATTAAATATATTATAAATTTTGTTGTTGTTCAGTCGCACAGTCGAGTCCGACTCTTTGTGACCCCATGGACCAGATCATGCCAGGCCCTCCTGTCTTCCACCGTCCTCTGGAGTTTGCTCAATTTCATGTTTGTTGCATCTATGACACTGTCTAACCATCTCATCCTTTGCCGTCCCCGTCTTCTTTGACCTTCAATCTTTCAATAAATAGACATAGTATAAACAGACATTAACATGTAATTGCAGATTAGCCTTGATGTGATAAAACCATTTTATTGGATTTAGGAAAACTAGAATTATTAAGGTAAAGGTTCCCTTGCTCGAAAGCCAGTCGAATCCGACTCTAGGGTTGCGGTGCTCATCTCCGTTTCAAAGCCGAAGAGCCAGCGCTGTCCGAAGACGTTTCTGTGGTCATGTGGCCAGCATGACTAAACACCAAGGTGCACGGAACGCTGTTACCTTCCCACCGAAGTGGTACCTATTTATCTACTTGCAATTTCTTGCTTTTGAACTGCTAGGTTGGCAGGAGCTAATACTAGAGATGGGAGCTCACTCCATCATGTGGCACTCGGGTCTCGAACTGCTGAACTACTGACCTTCCACAGCCTGCAGTTCAGCGTCTTAACCACTTACTTCCATCTGATTTTTATCAGAACCAACCTAATAGGGATAGTCCATCCGGATGCTATAAATGCGGTAAGTGTTCTGTGTGTCCCTTCTCTTTGGAGATGAAGAAGTTTGTACATCCACAAGGGTTTTATGCAATGAATTTTTTTTTTTTCATTTTACAAACTGTAATACTGATGCACAAATCTGTGCCCTTAGTGCTCCCGGGACCGAATTGGAAACACAGAGGCAGAGTCCAATGAGCTAGGTGAATATCTGTTTATTGCAATGAAACAGGAGATACAGGGCTGAGTACCTTTTGGTCCCCAGCAACGTCAAGCTGTATCCTGCTTTAACCAGGAAGGACAGAAGGTCTTATACCCCAAGTGACATCACATATAATTTACACATTAAAGGATCTCTAATTGGTACAAAGCAGGTAACATCATGGATGCATCATTTGACTCTAAATTTTACTATTGGTCTCTCCTTATACTGGTCATGTATGTCAGTGATTGCATTTGCTTATCTGACTTTATAACAATGAGAAACATTAGGGAACACTGGGACCCTTTCTGGCCTCAGTGAAGCTAGCCTCCCTCCACCTCACTTTTGGAGAGCTAGCTGATAAGGGTTATGATTCACCTTAAATTTAGCTCTTGGCAGGTTTCCTGGTACCAGATGCTCTTTCTTACAAAGGAAATACATTGTTTTAAGAACACTGAAAATCTGTATACCACATAACTTCCAGTGTTAGGTGTCCTTGTAATTTCCAAATAGCATTCCATTCTATTGCATCCTAATTCCATCCACAGAGGCCTCTAAAAATGCTTCTACTTAATATAACTTCTTATACAGAAAAATACAATTATAAAGTATATATGTTCTACTATAGATTTCTTCCATCTGGGCTAAATACCAAAATCTGAATATACTATGATTAAACTCTTATGAAGTCACAGTGGCATCTGTCAGCATATAAACATCAGAGGAAATGTCAGAAGTCACATTCAGAAATCACATTCATTTTCCCCTTGTCCTACAATACTAAAAGGGCAATATAGGTTATTATATTGTTTCTAGGTTCAGTCGTCCCCCCCTCTTTTTGTCCCAGTTTGTTCTTTTGGGGTTTTAGCTGAAATGGCCCAGAGAAATTCAGGGTCTTTTAGCTATACAGAAGATCAGATAGCCTTGTTATTACAACAACTTTCGTTTTTTTTAACACAAAGGCTTCTCCAAATGATAGCAGTGGCTGGAATAAATTTGAGAATTTGAGCTTTAGAAAAATGAAAATAGATCTACATCCTTTGTCCCTGGGACTCCTGAATGGTGAGCCATTAACTATCGCCTCCATATATGCACCTAATACTGAACAAATTGTTTTTCTAAAAAATGTGATAGATCTATTAATGAACTTTAAACAAGGAGAACTTTTGATTGGAGGAGATCTGAACTATATTGTCAATCCTACACTGGATCGTACATATAAAAGAAATAAGGCAGGAACTAGGCAATTACACAAAGCTAACACAGAATTGGATAACATTTTAAAACAAAACAATTTAATAGATACTTGGAGAATTATGCACCCTAACGAGAAAGAATTTTCCTTTTATTCACATGCGCAAGAAACATATTCTAGGATTGATTATGTATTGACTTCACCGAATTTATTATCACACTTTCAAGACACAGAGATAGGTTCTATAACACATTCTGATCATGCATGGATCAGTGGCTTAATTCAATACCAAAAAGGGGATAACAAAGGCCCAAATTGGATGTTAAATAAATCTTTATTATTAAATGACAGATTTACAAAAGAGATAGAAGGGAAAATCAAAGAATATTTCCAAAATAATATCACAGCAGAAGTAAGTCCAATGACGGTATGGGATGCTTTTAAAGCCGTGTTGAGAGGCCAACTAATTTCGATAACTTCTTACTGTAAAAAAGAAAAACAACAATTAGTAAATGACCTGCAAAGAAATATTAAAGAACTAGAAATAAAGCACATGCGTTTTGGAGGGAAAAAATTGCTGGAAAAATTGGAGCAAGAAAGGAAAAAAATAGAATTATTGGAAACATCAAAGATACAAAAAAACTTAATGTATTTAAAACAAAAATATGTTACAAGAACATCGAAATCAATAAGAATACTTAAAAGTAAAGTAGAACAAAAAAGAGTAACAACAATAGTTCACGCAGTGAAAAATGCAGAGGGCAAAATACAAGTAACATCAGAGAATATAGCCAAGATCTTTAGTGATTATTACCAACAACTATACACTTCAGACCAACCAGATCAGAAAAATATTCAAGAATACTTAAAATCTAATGGTTATAAAACTAAACTATCTGAAGAGCACAAATTTTTTTTAGATCAACCTATTACTCCTATAGAAATCAAACAGGCATTGTCAAAAATGAAGAACAATAAGACTCCAGGAAGGGATGGAATTCCTATAGAATTTTATAAAAAGTTTCAATCCACGCTACTTGAACACCTTGAATCCACCCTTAACTATATTATGCAAAACGGAATAATGCCAAAAACTTGGTCTGAAGCTCGCATAATAGTCCTCCCTAAGCCAGGAAAAGACAAAATGCTAACATCTTCTTATAGGCCAATCTCTATTTTAAATCATGATTTCAAAATTTTATCTACTATCTTGGCCCTTAGACTAAATAAAATAATCACTAATTATGTGCATGACGACCAAAGTGGATTTATGCCAGGCCGTACAATAGCAGACAGTATAAGAAAAACACTTAACATAATAAACCATTGTAAACAAAACAAAATAAATTCAATAATATTATCTACAGATGCCGAAAAGGCCTTCGACAGGGTGGAGCCTAAATACCTACAGGAACTACTTAAAGTTATGAATTTTGGTCCAATATTCCAACAAACAATCAGAGCATTTTATCTTTCCCCGTCCGCACAGATTTGTGTGAACCACTTTAGATCCGACGAAATTTATTTAACAAGGGGCACCAGACAAGGTTGCCCCCTGTCACCGTTATTATTTGCGTTATCAATAGAACCAATGGCTCACGCAATCAGGAGTGATATAAATATACAGGGAATACAAGTAAAAGAAGAACAAATCAAACTGAATCTATATGCCGATGATGCAATCTTTTACTTAACAAAACCAGAAACATCATTGAGGCATATGATACTTCATTTGGAAAACTATGGTAAAATATCAGGCTTCGCAGTTAATTACAAAAAATCAGAAATATACCCAATCCATATTTCCTCAACTCAACAGTCAAATCTGAAAACTAGATATAACATTAATTGGGTAAAAAAAGAATGGAGACACTTAGGCATCAATATCCCACTGCAACTAAAGGACTTGTACAAATCAAATTATTTACCAATAATAACTCAAATTCACTTAATAATTAATGACTGGAATAAATCAAAATTAAATCTTTTAGAGAAAGTAAATTTAATTAAAACAATACTATTCCCAAAATTTTTATACTTGTTTCAAAACCTGCCTATACCAATCCCAAACAAAGAATTTCAAATATGGAAAAAAATGTTAACCAAATTTATATGGGATGGAAAGAAGGCTAGGGTGAACTATAGTACACTTACTAAGCCATCAAAATTAGGTGGCTTAGGTTTACCAGATTTAGAATCCTATTTTACTGCAGCACAACTTAGAAACATCCATTACTACTCTTTGACAAATTGTAATAAAAAATGGATATTTATTGAAACAGCAGAACTAAAACAAAGACGAATAAGTGAAATGATTTGGAACACACCAAAACAACAAGAGGTGTTAAAATTACAAAACCCATTCTTACAATTTACCTTACAATTATGGAACAAATATAGGAATATTTTGGCTCCTGGTGTTTCTCCCATAAATTCTATATTTGGCCAGCCTTGGTTCAACCCAGGCATGGACAAAAATTTTATGCCAGGATACCGAACTAAAGGGTTACATAGAATCACGGATTATATATTTCACAAAAAAATAGGTTCACAACAACAGATAGAACAGAAAAGCGGTATTCCCCTCACCTGGATGATGTATTTCCAGCTGCATAGCATTGTTGGTGGGCTTGCCCAAGGATACAGGAATATTGGGAAAAAATTATAAAAGAAATCCAAATAATAACAGAATTGGAAATTCCTAACACACCGGCATCAATAATATTACATTTTTGGCCGGATTTAAAAACAACTAAATACAAAGAAGAGATTGTTACAATGCTTTTAATGGCAGCTAAGATATTACTTGCACAAGTTTGGAAAGACAGGAGAGTACCAACTATAACGCAATGGAAAACTAAAGTATGGGATATAATTATATCGGACAAAATTGCGATGCAACTGATAGCTCTGGATAACCCAAATGGTCAGAACAATTTTATGGAAAAGTGGTTTTGTTTCTTTCAGTATATTACTGTAACTAACCCACAAACCTTTAGATTGCCACATAAATATAAGGATTTTGTATTTTATTGAGAGGTACTGTTTTAAGCGAAGAGATTGTATAACAGTTTATTGTTGAACGTTTTGTTAATGTTAACATTGGAAAAGTTTAATAAAAAATTATTTGCAAAAAAAAATGCTGTTTGGATGTTCTTATCCCTCCCACATCATCGCTGAGGTATTGCAAATGCCTGAATAGGTTATACCTAGAGGGTTAAGGATTAAGAAACAACCAGGCATGTTCCCACACAATTCAGAATTTAAGGAAAAATGGTATGCCATCATGAACAAATGTTCTTATGATTTGATGGCTCTTTTAATAGGGACAGCTAAGACTGAGAGCTCTAGATTGCAGCAAGAAATAGAAATTTCGAGAATGGTTGTTGACAAAACTTTGGGTGAAAAACCTTTTTCTGAGAAATTGTCTATTTTAGAGAGAAATATAGAAAAAGAATTCTCTACCATCAAGGAGGTTAAATTTTAAAAAATTCCAGAGAGACCTAGAGATTATGAGGAGGGCAGGGTTTATGATTGGAATGATAACTATAGGAAGAACACAAAAAGAAAGTCAGTTTCTTTTAATACTACTATCAATACTAGTTCAGAGCAGGAAAGGAGTGATTCTGGTGATGAGACTCCTTCCACCAGCTTCAATAGATGGAATTCCAATAAATCCAGTACCTCAATACTCACTACTTCTAGCCACAAATGTTTTTTAGGCCAAGAGAACAAGACACAGGAGAAACAGGAGCCAAGAATATCCCACAGAAAGAAAATACAGAAGACAAACAGGTAGTTAATCTATCCAATAGACAATTTACAGAATCAGGAATTTCTGTTTTGAAAAAAGGACTCTCATTTGTCCCCACCCCTCAGTATGATGATTTCAAACTTATGGTGGAGATGCAACACCTTTTTTGAAAGATAAGACTGGCTGATTTTTTAAAGAATAATACTGACTAACCTATTGGGCAGGTGGTAAAGTTTAAACCAAAATACACCTTCAATCCACCCTCCCAAAACCATAGAGTCTTAACCTTTCAGGAGTTAGTTATGGAGGATATAAATAAAATGTATGATACCAATAGTAAAATCTGGCACAATCTGACTGGAGCAGAAAAAATCTCTTTGAACAGTTTGAATAACCTAGAGGATGTTATTTTTAAGCCAGCAGACAAGGGGGGTGCTTTGGTTATATGGGATAAAACAGACTATATTATGGAGGCTAATAGACAACTTAATAATACCCTACATTATAGTGTAAGCAAGGAGGACCCCACTCAGAAAATTAGGAAGGAGATTATTACAGTATTGGATGAGGCCCTGATCCACTTCCTTCTACAATCTGAAAATAGAACCCCACAATTCTACTTTTTACCCAAAATCCACAAAGGCGTACTGCCTGTTTCTGGCAGACCCATAGTCTTGGGATGTGGATCCGTTTTGGAACCATTAGCCAGTTATTTGGATGAATTCTTAAAACCCTTCATCCCAAAAGTTAATACATACCTAAGGGACACTATAGATTTTTTGGGACATATTAATAAGATCAGGATGGAACATGAGAATATGCTCTTTGTCACTTTGGATGTGGCATCGCTATATGCCAACATACCACACAATGAGGCCCTAGAGGTACTTCAAACTACACTGGATATGAGGGAAGGGGATCCTAATCCTCCCACTTTCTTTTAATGCCATATAGCTGAAATTTGTTTGAAAAGGAATTATTTTCAATTTCAGGAAAAAGTTTTTTGGCAAGTGTCTGGAACTGTAATGGGGTGCAAATTTGCACCAGAATTGGCAAATCGTTTTATGAATAGATTTGAAAATCAATTCATCCTTAATACAAACAACATCTATGCTGAGAACATCATTATTTTAAAGAGATTTTTGGATGACATTCTTCTACTCTGGAAAAGTCCAGTTCAACTTTTTTATTGGCATTTAAAGAGTTCATTAATGGCTTGCATGAAACTATCAAATTTGAAATGAAATATGATTACAAGGAAATTAACTTCCTGGATGTATTAGAAGGATGGGAAATATAATACAGACCAACACCTATAGAAGACCTACAGATGCCAATTCCTTTTTGTCTAGTGACATCTTCCACCCACCACATCTAAAAAAGAACCTACCCTATTCCCAACTGTAGAGGCTTAGGAGAAACTGTAGCCAGTATTCTGATTTTGTTGAACAGGCTAAAATATTGATGGGCCAGTTTAGGGACAGGGGCAACTCTTCTAGAACTGTTAAGCAGGCTTTTCATAAGGCAAAAAATACTCTGGCTCCACCGCAGACGCCGAAGGCGTACTGGGGGGAGCCGACTTTGCCTCCATGAGAGGAGGGAGGAGTCCGGCTGCGCTGCAGCTGGGTCCTTTAGGGGTGGGGCCAGTGCCATTTTAATGGCTGTCCCCGCCTCAGTGTGTAGTTTTTGCCTCGTGCTCAGCTGGTGAGGAGCTTCGAGCACGAGGGGAGAGCTCTTGGCCTTCAGGTGGCAATGGCTGAGGGAAGATCTTGGCGGCATTGAGGGACCGGGTGGCCGAAGAATTGTGCAGCAGTGGCGAGAAATGTGCAGCAGCAGGAGTCTCGGTGGCAGCATAGCTGTTAGATACGAGACTCGAGGCAGCAGGTAAACAGGTGCTGCAGCTGCTTGATCAGCTGGGTCTCGTTCTTCCGCCCTGGGTTCCTCAGGGGCTTCTCGGTCGTCCGCTGTCCTGGAGTGGTTCAGTGGGGCTGCCTACCTGCTCTATAATCCCATCCTCGTCACCAATTGTTAGATACGAGACTCGAGGCAGCAGGTGAACAGTGATACCTGCTTTATTTGAACACAAAGTCAGAAGAACCAGAACAAGAGGCTCCTTTTTAAACAGTCCGGGCTTGGCAAGCCACGCCCACATGTCAGCTAAGATCCAATCAAATACAGTACATAAAGACCAATCACTTTGCTTCCCTCCAGAACTTCCTTTGTTCTGATAGGTCGGTTTACAATACCTTTGTCAGACTTAAGCTCAATACCTTCATACATTATATTCCATACACAACAGTAGCAGAAACAGCCAGAGGTCTTCAGGCAATGGCACGGGCCATGAAATGGCTGTGGTGCTCTCGGCAAGTCTTTCAAGGCGGCAGCGGCAGGACATCAGCAAATAACTGTGCAGCAAGGGGGCTGCGTTGGCAGCCTGCTCAATGGGGCTGTGCTGAGATGCGCGGCTGCCCCAATGCATTTTTTAAAAAAACCCCACACACAACAATGATGCAACGGTGGTGCTCTTGGCTGTTGCCACGCTGCGCAGACATCTGTCTCACAGCCTCATGGCAACTGAGTGGCTGTGTGTCGGCCATCGGGCCCCGCTGGTGGCTGCAGCCCCTCCGGTGGCCTTTCTTCTTGTATTGGGGGGGTGTTTATAGGGCCCGAGCTGACAGCGAGTTAGGCCCAGGAGCAGAGGGTTGGCAGGTTAGTGAGGGACTCCAGGCCAAAGCATTGTGCAATAGGGGGTGGCAACAGGATAAGACTGCTTCACCCCCCCCACGTCCCTCCCCCCCCGGACTTAAAGGCCTGTTTGTTGGCTGGGCAGACTTTTTCCTTGCTCTTAGCCCTCTCCCCTCTATATCTGCATTTTGGCACCGGGGGCTGGGTGGCTGATAACTATCCCCCCTTCCTGTTCAATTTGGGGGGGGGTTACGGTTATTAGGCCAGGGCTCATAGGTCTTCCTTGCAACCTGCCTCTCCAGTGGTGGCCATTTTGTGGTGGTGCCCAGTGGTGAGTGGCAGCAGCCATTTCATTGTGCGGAGCCATTTTTTGTGAATGGCAGCCATTTTATATTAATTAAAAAATAAATAAGGGGGGGAAGCAACATGGGAAAACACTTTACCTCTTGCTTTTGGTATACAAGTGATGCTGGTTCCAGCCAAGTGTTCTTGGTCGGGGGACTGGCAACAGGTATGGCTGCCTCGCTAATTCCATGTTATATGGTGGGTGGCTAGGCCCTTGATTTTTGTAGACCTGTGTGGTGTAGCTGTTAAGTGTGTAGTCTCTAATTTGGGAGAACCGGGATTGATTCCCTGCTCCTCCATTTGTAGCTGCTGGTTGACCTTGGGCAAGCCATAGTTCTGACAGAGCTGTTCTTTAAAGAGCAGTTCACGCAAGAGCTCTCTCAGCCACACCTACTTTGCGGGGTGTCTGTTGTGGGGAGGGGAAGGGGTTTGTGGGACACTTTGAGGCTCCAAGGGAGGGGCAGGGTATACATCCTATCTCCTCCTCCTCCTTCTCCTCCTCCTCCCTTCCTCCCTTCCTCCATCCATCCATCCATTGTTGCTGGCACGGTTTTTAAGGTAGGATTTATAGGGGAACTAATCTATGCAATAACTGCCTTGAGGGCATTTTGGGAAGAGATGTGTCTCAGTGAGAGACCATCTGCTTGGCATGCAGATGGTCCCAGGTTCAATCCCCAGCATCATTAGTTAAAGGATTTGGCAGTAGGTGATATGAAAGACCTCTGCCTAAGTCCTAGAGAGCACTTGCCAGTCTGAGTAGGCAATACTCATTTTATCAAGCTTTAAAGTATACAGTGCTATCGAGGGGGGCTATGCCTTATGAAAAATAGCAACAGTTTACCTACTTACTGCAGCAGGGCTTATTTATATTTGAGACTGTAGACAGGGATTTCTCTTTTTTTTGAAAATTTTTTATTCAGGACATAAACATTCATATTCAACCTTACATTTTCCATATTATTCTCATCATAATCAACCTTAATTTTTTTAGCTTAATCCCTGTTACATCCTACCCCTTCCCTTTCCCCCTCCCTTATACATGGCTTCCCACAGTGTTCCGACCTCCTGCTCAATATTTTCTTCTATTTTTTATATATTTCATTCTTAAAATCACTAGGTAACTTTTGTTTCAATTCTATACTTAATAAGTATTAAAGCAAAACAAATTGTCCTTAATTTCCCAATATTTTTCTAAATATTCTTTTAAATCTCTCCAGTCATTATAAAATCCTTCTGCTTCCCTATTATCTAATTTCCTTGTCATTTTGTCCATTTCAACTGCAAACAATAATTTCTTTATCCAGTCTTCAATCTCCGGGACTTCTTTTTGTTTCCAACACTGCGCATATGTAATTCTAGCTGTTGTCACCATATACCACATCAAGGTTCTTTTATGCACATTAATATTCTCCAAATTCAGTCCCAAAAGTAAAAGTTCTGGTTCTTTTTTAAATGTAGATTTTACAATCTTTTCCATCTCCAAATGAATCTGAGTCCAATAACTTTTTGCTTTCTCACAAGTCCACCACATATGGTAAAAAGAGCCCTCCCCTTTTTTACATTTCCAACACTTGACATATTAGTATTCATGTTAGCAATTTTTTTCGGTGTCATGTACCACCTGTACATCATCTTATAACAATTTTCTTTGAAATTATTACATGTTGATATTTTCAATGCATGTTTCCATAGGTACTCCCAAGAATCTATTGTCACTTCTGTATTCATGTTTATTGCCCATTTTAACATTTGCTCCTTAACTGTCTCTTCTTCATACCACTTTAACAACACTTTATAAATCTTTGAAATACATTTCTTATCACCCTCAAACCAGGCAACCTCAATCTCATTATTTTTTTCCCTAAACCCAAAAGTTTTCTTATCTTTTTTATATAATTCATTAATTTGTCTATATTCAAACCACCCATATTTGAACGCTGTTTCTTCTTCCATTTACACAAACAAAT
>NW_015168050.1:1433904-1434053 GCF_001447785.1 Gekko japonicus
CATCAATAGTCAATTATAGTCAGTTATGGACATAGCAAGCACTTTTAATCTTTATTAAATTTCTACCATTTCACCCCACTTATTATAATAGGCCTCCTGCCCCCCTCCTGGTGGAGGGAAAAATTGAGATCGTAGAAAGGGTGGGGACT
>NW_015168050.1:1434161-1434286 GCF_001447785.1 Gekko japonicus
GCCATCCCCGTCTTCTTTGACCTTCAATCTTTCCCAGCATCAGGGTCTTCTCCAGTGAGTGCTCCCTTCTCATTTGGTGGCCAAAGTATTTGAGCTTCAGTTTCATTATCTGGCCTTCCAGGGAA
>NW_015168050.1:1434341-1468481 GCF_001447785.1 Gekko japonicus
TATTATTATCTCAAGGTCATCGTCTTTCCCATCTGTTCCATAGATGGCCGTGCTCCGTTGGGGGGGGGAGAGTCAGTTTTAAAACCATCATTAGTCAATTATAGTCAATTATGGACATAGCAAGCAATTTTTTAATTAAATTTCTACCATTTCACCCCACTTATTATAATAGGCCTCCTGCCCCCCCTCCTGGTGGAGGGAAAAATTGAGATTGTAGAAAGGGTGGGGACTTGCTAGCTCTTTTTACATCCACAAATCTTATGTCAGTTTATCTCCCAAAACTCCAATACTTCTCTTTAAAATCTCTCTTCCTCTTGCACTCCTTTTAGCAGTTTGTTGGTATTTTGCCCAGCCGTTCCCCCCTACTCTGCCAAAACACCGCCAAAGTTGGAAAGTTCTCCCTTCAGTTCTGGCCAGTTAAGAATTGGGGAGATTTCCCAGTCTATTGGGGGCTACAAATACGACAGTCTTTGCTTTGAGAACACAGAACAGTTTCTTTCACTCACGTTTATGTGCTCAATTTAAAATCCACTTGTCAGTCTCTTGGCTTGTGGTAGCAACAGCTCTACTCACCACAGTGAGCTTCTTCTTCCGGATAGCTTCAGAGCAAGCTAATTAGGTCTCCCAGTGAGTTGCCTTCTCACCGGGACCTCAGCTCAAGCCCCCTGCCCCCCACTGCTCCTACCCCGGAGTGTGGGGTGGTCTCTGATTATTCAGAGACCCTTTAAATCTCAGGCGACCGCAGGCGCTGTGCTCTCCCACACACTCCCCATCTTTAATTTCTCATTCAAAGGATCTATCTACAATTCTTTCTCTTGAAATGTTTCTTGAAATGTCTTCATTCTTTCTCTTTTCTTTGCTGCTGCAAATCTAATTGCCAGTCCTCTAAAGAAAGCTTTGTTTGTGTCCCAAATTGTCTTCATCAATGTTCTCCAGTGATACTTTGTTGAAAAAAGTCTTCATTTCTTTCTTAGCCATCTCTAAAAATTGTCCAATTTCAAATAATTGTATATTTAGCCTCCATGTAACTTTTTTTGGATTATCTTTAATCTTCAATAATAGTAGATTGTGGTCTGCAAAGATTTGTGGTGTAATATCCATATCTTCAGTTTCTTGGAAGAGATTTGATGTAATCCAACACATATCAATTCTGGACCAAGATTTATGTCTGTCAAAAATATATATAGTCTTTTTCAGTTGGATTTCTAGTTCTCCAAACATCAATCAGTTTGTATTCCTTTGCCAATTCTAGAAAAGATCTTGGAAGGTTTAATCTTCTTAATGGTTCTCCTGTCTAGGTCTTGATCAAAAACTGAGTTGAAATCTCCAATTATACAAATTTCCATCTATTCATATTTTGTTGTTTTCTTCATCATTTCAAAAAAAAAAAATGCCCTGTGATTCATTCAGTGCACATATCACCACCAATAAGATTTCTTGTCTCTAATATTTATTTCAAGTAGCAGAGGTCTTCCATTTTCTGATGAGAATATTGAAATAGGTTTTAATTTTTCTTTGAGATATACATCTATTTCTCTTTTCTTCACATTGTCTGAAGTTGTGAATAACTTACAAAGCTTCTTATTAATCAAATAATGTTCATCTTTATGTCTAATGTGTGCTTCTTGCAAACATACAGTATCTACTTCTATTTTCTTAAGTTGTTTATATAACTTTCATCTTTTCTCAGGTGAATTTAGTCCATTTACATTTACCGATAATATCTTGGTTGTTGATGAATCCATTATGATCTATTCTTATTACTACCATTTCTATTTCTCGTTGTCATTCTTCATGGTCTACCTTCCATGGATAGTTTTTTTGGCTGTACTGGCCTCAAGTTCTTCATTCGAGGCTGTTGGGTAGGCTGATGCTCGGTTCTTTTTCAGTTGTAGTAACTTTTGTTTTTGCTTTTTTTGTTTCTTCCCATTTTAGAAGTTTTCCATAGCGATTCCAAAAGTCTTTTGCCTTAAAGATGGAGTCCAGTCTAAATCTTTGACCTTCAAATGTGAAAAAAATTCCTTCTGGGATAAGCCATCAAAATTTTATTGAATTTACTGTCAGTTTGGAGGTCAGAAATAACTATTCTTTCAGTCTTTGTCTGATTTTCCAGGGAATTTCTCTTACAATCTTTATTTCCTTGTCTTGTATTTTAAGAATATTATTCTGTGCTTCTTTCCACACACAATCTGACCATCTTCTTAGTAAATTTCACATGTACTTCCCTTGGGAGGTTATTCGTCCTTGCATAGGCAGAATTAGTTCTATATAAAAAGTCAATCTCCCTCTCCATTTCTTCATATTCAACTTCCATGAAGTCCGCCAATCCTCCTTCTGCCATAACTCTAGTTAGCTCTTTGCCTTTTTGTTCAGGTACATTCTGAAATCTCAGTTCATATTCAACTTCCATGAAGTCCGCCAATCCTTCTGCCATAACTCTAGTTAGCTCTTGGCTTTTTTGTTCAGGTACATTCTGAAATCTCAGTACATAGGTAACTCTATCCATTTGCACTTGAATCAGAGAGTCCAGGGACATCTTGTGCTGTGTATCTAACCTGTCCATCCTCAATGATGCTGCTTCAGCTTTCTCTTCAGCTTTCTTGGCTTGTTGTGCCACCTCTGTTATTTCCTTCTTATTTTCTATTAGTTTTTGTTAAGATAAGCCATTTTAACTTTTACATCTCCAATCTCAGTGTTTAAGTTTTTCATTTGATCTGTGACTTGTATTAAAGCCGTCTAGACCTGGTTTAGGCCCGCTTGTAGTCTGTCTTGCAGGTCATTCTGCACCTGGCTTAAACTTGTATGAAATTTCGTTTGCATATCAGTCTGAGTTTGGCTCAGGCTAGTTTGAAAGATAACTTGCATTTCATTTTTAAAATCTTTCAGAGATTCTAGTGTTGACATAGTTCCCAGTGATTTAGTCTGTGTAGTTAGGCAAAGATGCGGCAGATGTTGGGGGAGTGTTTTTATTTGTTGGTTTACTCATCTTCCTAGCTTTTAAAAATTCTTTTTTTTTCTATTATACAATTAGTCACCCAAGGATTTTACTATTTACCCCTCCCCCTTTTTTCTATCTTTACAGATTCAATATTATAATATCAAGAGCCAATATCAAACCATAAATTAAACTCAATATGCTAAATATCTTCCCATCCAGACTCCTCAAAAATTTTCACTTAAATTATTCTACTGGTTTATAACACTTTAAGTCTAACATTCATCTATTAAAAATTCTCTAAGCATCTTTTATTACACACACATACAAACACCCAAAAACAGAGGGAAAGAAAAAATAGATAGATTACAGGCCTCTTCAGTCTTTTCTGTGTCTCCTCAGTAGCCCAAGCACATCATGCCTCTCTTTCAGGTCTCTTTACAGTTCTCCAGATCACAGTCTGTTCCAGTCTAAATAGCTCCCAATATATTCCAAGTGTAAATGGAAAGGAAGGCAAATCCAAAACCAATGGTAGATGGGCAATAATAAAGGAAATCCAAACTGCTTTTATATTCCAACCAGGTAAAATCCAATAAAGTCTCATAGGTAAAAATCCATTTTCCAGTAATAATAACAACAACTACAAAAGAACAAATAATCCAACTAAGGTAGGTGGAGAAAACAGCCAGTATTCTCCAAATTTATAATCCAGCAAAGGTGGGTATAAGAGTAGTTAGTGTTTCCAGATTTATAATCCAACAGGTAGGGAAAAAAGATCACTTCTAAATTCTAATTGCCACTTCTAGTTACCGTCCAGTTTACATTCTGCAATCTTCCTTTCCCATCAACAGGATGAACCAAATCCAGTTCAGACATCTGATTCTAATTGCTTTTAACATATTACTCCCTTTAATTGCAGCTTTTCCCAGTCTCAGGGAAAAGCTTTAAATACTGTCTCTCACTTTTGTTCCTTTTCTAAGTTTCTTTGTGTAAGAGTATTTATAGCCAGATAGGGAAAGTAAACCTTTAAATCTTTAATTAACTCACGGTCTTGAGGAGTTTGCAGACAGATTCTCTGCTGTTTCTTCTTGTGCTGTTCCGTGTAGGCAGCTGAAAGCCAAAATGGCACTGTACCCACTGGGAGATCGGGGCTTATCTCCAGGCTACAATCCCCGGTCTAGCCAAGAGAAGCAACCCCAAAATGCACCCCACTGTTTTCAGAGACCCCCTCTAGTGACCTCCTTGGGTCTAGAACCCTCTAGACCCCCCCAAAGTGGGCCAGTTCAGAACATCTCAGGAGCTCCCTGAGATGTTACTGACCTTGCTGCTGCATAATATCTTGATAGAGGGTTTTGAGGAAGAAGGTCTTTCCCCATTAAATAGCTTACTGTTGGATACCAAGTCTTTACTGCCTTGTTTTGGTATACTAGGTTATTGAAACATTAATTAAATTAAAAGTCAATTTACTTAAAATAAAATAATCCCAAATTTTATTTAGCCACTGTTGAACAGAGGGTACTTGTTTACCTATCCATTTTATAGCTGTCAAAGTTTTAGCTATAGTCAATAAAATAGAAAGTTGTTCCTTTTGTCTAATTGTAATATTTTGTGTTGTCCAATGTTTGGTTTCAGAGGTATTTCAACTCGTTTAATTTCTTTTATTTTAGTTATTATTTGAGTCAAGAATTTCTGAATTAAAGGACATGTCCACCAGCAATGTAAAAAATTAGCTGGTTGTCCACATTGTTTTCTACACTCTGGTGAGTTTAAATTATTTATACGATATAATTTTGGGGAAATATACCATCTTGTTAGTATCTTCATTGCTTGAATTTTAATAATAAATATTTTTAATGTTATACTTGGTGCGGTCCAAATCATATTCCAGTCTTCATCTGTTAGTTGAAATTGTAAATCTGATTGCCATTCTTTTTGGTAAAGTGTTAATTCTTCATCTATTTCATTTGGAAATTTATATAGACTTGTTATTAAACCAGTTGATTGTTCTTTTTTTATTTAAAAATTGTTCAAAGGGAGTCATTTGTCTTAATCTAGTTCGTGTAAACTGGGGGGATTTCAGTAGATGCTTTATTTGTAAGTATCTATACCAGTGTATTTTTTGATGAATTTTCTTTTCTAATTTTTCTTTTTCTATTATTTCATTCTTCTCTAGTAAATGTACAATTTGAGGGACTCCAGCTCATTGCCATTGTTGAAGTTCAACAGAACGCTGTCCAGGGATGAACCATTTTTGGTTACTATATGATGATTGACTCACAGTATCTGGTGCTGGGTTTTTTTGTCTTTCATATCATATATTTAGTGAGTTAACCAGAAAAGTGCTGTGATCCTCTTTAGAGTTTTTAAAAATTATTTCTTGATTCCATAATGTTTCATATAGAAAATATCAATTTAATGTGTTAAATTCAATTTACACCCAGTCTGGAGGTTGGGTTATTATGGCAGCTTTAATAAGAGTAGCCAGATTTGAGGCTTCATAATATGTATATAGGCTGGGTAAGTCTGTTCCACTTCGTGGAGATGATCTATGCAAAAATTTATTCTTTTTTTTGTTGTTCCATAGAAATGTTTTGTTCTTCCACAGACATTTATTTATTTATTTCAACATTTTGTGGGATACTTATACCCAAGTATCTCCAGGGGTTTTCTGGGTATTTAAAATTGAATTTTTCTTGGATTGCTTTCAGAGAAGATTCCTCAATACTCAAGATCAAGTTTCCCAAAAATCTTCCCCTCCCCCAAGGTGGCCAGTACGTGGCTAACCACAGGTACCGGATAGGCATGGTCCTGTAGCGTCTTATTAAGTGTACATTTGTAGTCTGCGCAGGTGCAGACTGCCCCGTTCGACTTTTCTACCACGACTATGGGGGTCTCCCATCAAGCGTGGGAGACCGGTTCCAGGATGCCTTGAGCTGCTAGGCGGTCCAGTTCCGCATCGATTTTTGGCTTGACCGACAATGGAACCGTCCTGGCATGCATTCGGATGGGGGCCACCTTTGGGTCTATACACAGGGACACTGGGCCCCCCGTATAATGGCCCAGAGAGTCATAAAAAACAGTGGGAAAATCATGGCATATTCCCTGGAAATCAAGGGCTGTGCATAGCTGGACTCCGTCGATTGAAATCCCCGGGTGCTCAAACCAGGCATGACCCAGCAAGCTGACCAGGTCGCCCTCTACCACAATCACGTCCAGATGTTCCTTGAATCCATGGTATTGTACTCTGAAACTCCTGACCCCCTTAACTGGTACCCAGTTCCTCTGAAAGTCCATGAGCGTCATCGGGGATGGGCACAAGTGGGGCCCCTCCTTAGGGCATAAGCGTTTGAGCGTGGCTTTGGAAATGATTGAGGCCGCAAAGCCAGAGTATATCTCCATAAGGCATGAGGACCCCTCGATTTTTACAGTGACTTGTATTTTAGGGGTGGACGATTGGCCGGAGAGTTTCAGTACCTGTTTTGATGCATGTGTGAGGTGGTAGAGGTCCTCCACTGCTGCGTCATCCTCGAAGTGGGTGTCCACTCTGTGATGCAGCAGCTTAAGCCCGGCTGGTTCCCTTTGAGCAGCATACCCAGGCGATGTGGCCTGCATGGCCACAGTTTTGACATGTGGCATCTCAGAAACAGCATGTTTTTCTCACACACCTGTCGCCGCAGCTGGCGCACTCTAGGGCTGCTGAGCTGGGATGCTTGCGTGTGGAGCTCACGTGCGAGGCTGGAGTGCGGTGTGGAGCTTGTGTGCAGTGGACCTCCGTGCCCTCGGGGTCGCCCGGCATGGTGATTGCAGCCTTGTGTGTGGTGGTGGCTGCCGAGTGGGACCTTTCCCATGCGGTGGCAGTGGCAATGTCCAATGCTATCGTGACTGTCTCACCCTCCATTATGCGTTGCCATAGTTTCTCCTCCCAGAGTCCTTTGATGAAACGGTCTTGGAGGGCCATGTCCAAGTCTGCTCTGAATTTGCACTCGGATGCCAGGCGGCAGAGCTCCTCCAGGAACTCCGCGGCAGTTTCAGGGCCTTGCTGACTCCGCTGGTGAAACACCATGTGGGACGTCATCTCCGACGGCTTGGGCGTGTAGTGGTTCTGGACTGCAGTGATGATCTCATCGAAGGTGCAGTCATCAAGCTTCTTGGGGGAGAGTAGGTACTGGGCCAGTTCTATGATGGTGGGCCCGCAGGACCCAAGTAGGAGGCCCTTCTTCCTGGCCTCATCCGTCACCTGATAGAATATCAGGACTGACTTCAGACCGGTGATCCAGGCTCCCCATTGCTGTGGATGGGCTGTTTCAAATAGTGCTACCAGCCCTGATCATGGAGCAACGGCCATTGTGCTGACTGGTCGTGGCTGTGGCTGGGAAGTGGCTTGCTCACCCTCATTGCTCATCAATCAGAGGAGCGTAGGTGGCAGCATGTTGTCTTCCCTCGCAGAGTCCCGTCAGCCCGGCTGGAATGCTTAGCAGGATCCCATCCTTGTCACCATTGAAGTGTAGTGGGTTAAAGGTAAAGGTTCCCTTGCTCGAAAGCCAGTCGAATCCGACTCTAGGGTTGCGGTGCTCATCTCCGTTTCAAAGCCGAAGAGCCAGCGCTGTCCGAAGATGTTTCCATGGTCATGTGGCCGGCATGACTAAACACCAAGGTGCACGGAACGCTGTTACCTTCCCACCGGAGCGGTACCTATTTATCTACTTGCAATTTCTTGCTTTCGAACTGCTAGGTTGGCAGGAGCTGGAACTAGAGACAGGAGCTCACCCCGTCTTGCGGCACCCGGGTCTTGAACTGCTGAATTACTGACCTTCCACAGCCTGCAGTTCAGCATCTTAACCACTAGATGCATGTAAAAACCACTGAGACTGATGTAGTGATCAGCATGGTTTACTAGTACACAATAAAGACAAAGACTACTGGCCGGCTGGCCAACTATATACACAAATGGGGACACTCCCCTAGGTCCCATTGGTGGGTTCAAATCTCCTGCCCTGGTCCTATTGGTTCCCAAGTGGAGAGACTAGGAGCCTAGTCCCCATTGTGCCTACAGAGTCAAGCTCAGGAGTATTTGCTGGCCTCTGGTGGCGATCAGTGGACATAACACTCCTGGACATCTAGCCTTGGGTCAGGGCCAAATTAAGATGGGCAGTGTCAAATAGCTCCATAACAATACTGTAAGATTGTAATTTAGTAATTTGGGAGTTGGTGGACCCTAAATCTGGGGCCCTAATCTGTAGTTTAAATGGGTTGCGCATAGAGTCAAACTCTGACTGAAGTACAGTGCACACTTGGCAGCAAAGTGAAAAAAAGGGACTCATTTCTATTAATACCTATTTGTTTATTCTCCTGCACTAAATATTGTTTCCTGTCTGTCTACACAAGAATTTGGTAATAAAATCAAGCACTAATACATTTATTTTCTACTTGACTGCTCATTCATTAAAATATTAGTACATAGGTAGAATGCAAGCTTTGCAATTGTGGGATTTGACTAATCAATTCATAATGAATAATATATATGAAAAAGTTTACTGAGATAAACCCAAATCATGCAAACTGAGTGCCAAAGACAAAGGGGAAAAATGAGACTGGTAGTACAGTGTTTGCTATCAACGTCCATGTACGACTTTTCAAAGAGGTAGAGTCACACAGAACACACACTGTGCATATAGAAGCTGCAGGTTCTTTCATCGGTATACCCAGGTGCTACAGAGGAAAGAATTTTCTGAGACTCTGGAGAATTGCTTCCACCAAACCACAGATTTAAGGAATCCATTAGCAGGACTCAGTATGATATACCCATAAGCTACAAATATTCCAGCCCTCATCAGTTGGGCAGCTATAAGATCCCATGTATTGGCCAAGTGAAATGTGTTTAAATTCTAGATAATGCCATACAGTTTCGCCCTGATTTGCCATTTATTGCATACCCTTTCTAAAGGTAAACCTCAATATTCTTATATGTTGGGTCTAAGCCTACTTTATCATTATATCACTGGATAAATATAATTTCTTGGTATCCATGATCTAAAGGGCAGTCCGGAGAGGAGAAAAAGCCTGAATTAAGTATTTCGTAAAGACAAGAACTAGGATTTCCTCATATCGAATTCTTGTTATTAAAGCCAAAACACTGTTTGATGTTATTTTGGCACATGCATAAATAGCATGTAAATGGAAGTTAAAAGTGCTCAGAAATAAACTAACAAATTGGAAATGCCAGCAACACAAATGCATAAAACAACTTAGCTCAAAAGAACAGAAAGAATTATTACTACATTCTTACTTTAGCCACCAAATTATACAGTTTGAACGCTGAATTTCTGGTCACTATCAGTTTTGCTTAAGACAATGGCAGAAATCCTACAGGCCTACTACAAGTATAAATCTGCATGCAGCCCTCTTTGGTCTGCTTGGCAACCATTTTCAAAGTAAGAAGCCTTTAAGCATCTGACTGAGCTGTGCTATGTCGGCAGACATTTTTTTTAAGCAAGAGAGATCCCCTTATACATATAAACATACCCAAACCTCATAACAAAATGCAGGCATTCACACCAAGCTCCCCAATGCCTGTGATGCATCCTTTCCTTGAGGTGGAAAGAAAGAGAGGAGTGCAGGGGAGTTGTTTGTACTGAAAGGTGCCCCCGTGTCATCTTGTTTTATTTTTTGACATTGCAGAGCAGACTCTGGCAGAGTGATGTGGTTGCCAAGGAAACTAGCGAAGAGGGCTGCTGCCACATTATGAAGTGTGAAAAAATGCTGGCAATCCACAACTAAGCTCATCTGGCTGGCGTGCTGCCAATTACTGCCAACTGCATTGTGTGGCTGGAAAGACAATGAGAAAGACAGCCTTGAAAAAGTGAGTGGTGGTGTGTATAAAATGAACAAAACAGCAGTCTGGTCATTTGCTTCCATATTAAAAAAAAGGGTTCTGTGTGGAAGGAGTCTCTGCTTCAGGACAGCAGCCCAAGGTTATCAACTCTCAGAGAAATCTCTGCATTAGCAGTGGAAACATAAATTCATCCTGAGGCAGCAGCCAAGGACAGCCAGTTGCAGGCAGCTGTGACAGGCTCTACCTTTTTTATGATTCCCATTATGAGAATTCTATTATGGTAGGCAATTTGAAATAATCAAGTTGAAATCACAGTCTGATTAATTAAGGCACCTTTGGTTGATGCCTCTTGAGTGTATGAATTTGTAAGAGATTTCCTTTTTTGTGTGTCTTTAAACGCATACTACAGCTAAAGGCATGTACATGTGTGTGTACCCAGATTACAGGTCTGCACATACCAAGAGAACCCAGTGCACAGCTCTTGAGCTGTGAAAGAGTTCAAAGAAAGCACCCACTACTTTTGAACCTAAAAAAACAAATACTAGATTCTCAGATTTTAGCACACAAGCTGAGCTTCCGTAACATGAGTGCTAAGAGGAAAGCGTGTAACTCAGGACATCCCTGGTTTGGATAGCACCTTTGCCATGAACTCATTAAGTGATCTGAAAAAAAGGTACTCTCCATCCTCAGTCCAAGTACTCACCCATCTGCAATACAGGGTTATAATAATAGTGTGCTGTATCCTAGCACCATACTACTGAGGAGAAGGGACAATGTTGTGCAATTCCATTCCTCAATACAACCCACCTGACCCAAATGATTTTTTAACTATGGCAGGTCCCCCTTCGCCTAGCAACACCTTTGGGGGGATCACAGGAGGGTGTTGTGAAAAGAGGAAGGTGGAAAAAGAGTATTTCTGTCATCAGAATGATAGTACAGCACAAGTCACTAGCTTACCTTACAGGGTTGTGAAAAAAAATGTGCATGAAGAGCTTTGAATGCTCTAAAGTGCTAATAAAACATGAAGAGAGGAGACATATCTGAACTGTTTAATAGTTGTAGAGAAAAGCAGAGAGAACAGGCCAGAAAGGTACTATGTATGAGGGGGGTGTTATTTGGGTATATGTGTGGGACAATATGAGGTATGTATTTATATAAAATATTGAGATATCAAGACTATATGAACATAGAGGCTTTTGCATTAGAGAGTGATCCCGGGGGGGGGGGGTATTGACACCACTGAGCAAGATGGTGGTTGTCTAATCTTCCAGCTCCACTTCCCTCCCCACTCCTGGACTCTCCTACGCTTATAGAAATCTTCTAGTTCTTATAAAAATATAGGAAAAAACAATGGGGCTGCTTCAGGTTTTCCCAAACCAACAACTAAACTCTCTCAGGCTTTCTTCTCCCCATGGGATGCTCGCCTGGATCAAAAGACTTTTGGCTCCAAAAACTCAGCAATGGTGGATGACTGTTCCCTCACTCACCTATTAGAAACTGCACTAAGCAAGCAGGACTTACCAAGCTTGTTGGAGAAGATCGAAAAACGGCTCAGTGATCAAATACAGCAATCTATCCAGCCAGTAAGAGAACAACTTTCTTCAATACAAGCCTCCCTAGCACACACATCAAAGACTGCGGAGACAGGCCTCAATCTAGAGATGACCCTGAAAGATGCTGTGTGTGAGCTGCAAGCCTCTGATATCCACTTCCAAGATAGACTTCTTGTTTTAGAAACCCAAATTAAACAACTAGATTTAAAATTCAGGGGTCCCCCAGAGGGGGCTGAGGAGAACATGGACTTAATTTACTTTGCTATGAAGTGGCTCTCCTCTATCTTGAGACTGGAGTCTGGAGTCGTGCCGGCCATCTTGAGAGCATATCATATAGGCTCTCCAGTAAACCCCAGATGCACTGGCCCCAGGGACCTTTTAATCCAAATTGCTGACTGGAGATCAAAAAAGAGGGTACTAGAGGAGGCGAGATCAAAAGGATATATTTTGTTCAACAGTCTCCATATATCAGTATTCCCTGACATCCCCCAAGAGCAGGCCCGTAGCTACAGTGGGGCATTCTGGGGCCCAGCCCCCTGACTTTTCACCAGCCCCCCAACTTGCCACCTGACAAGGCCCCCCAATTTATTTTTGGCACTTGCCGCCGCTGACAGGGTGGCAAAACAAGCTTCATGCTGTCCTTCTCTTACCCCAGCTCTCCTTGGCAAAGAAAGCCCCGCCCTACACTTCCATGCTGCTACTCTGTCTCTCGCCCACGGGCAAAGCAGCAAACCCCGCCTCTAGTCGCACCATGCTGGTAATTTTGTTGCAGGCCTCTCTTTTGGACTCCTCTTGCTGGCAGGCAAAGCCAGCAAACCCCCCCCCACTCCCCAGCAACCCCCCCACTCCAGTCTCTTGGTGTTGTGCTGCCTCTCTAGCCCCGCCTCCAGACTCACACTGCTATTTTCTAGTCGCCGGCCGGCAAAACAAGTAATCAAGCCCTGACTCTATTCTCACATTGCTGCAGTGATTCTGTGTCTTTCAATTGCAAGCAACCCCTTACCATCTACATTCCTGCATTTCCGCCTGCACCTGTCCTGGCCAAGAGGCAAGTGGAGAGAGGTGCAGGAGGAAAGAGGCTGCTGCACCTGGGGCTTTCCTTCCTTCTGACTCTCCAGGTGGGGGGTGGAAGAAAGATGCAGGGCTCTGGCAGCCAAGGCTCTTTTACACAGAGTGGGGTGCGAGGGGTTGGAGAGGCGGAGAAGGCGCTGCTTTGGCCAGAAGTTGCCATCCTCCTCCGTGCGCTCTGGAGAGAGATCCCTGGCACATCATGGTTTCCACGGCCCTTGCAGAGGTCTGGGAGGCCATCTCAGTCCCTGCTCAGTAGCTTCTGAACCCGCCAAAATCCTGGGGAGGGGATTCCCCTGGCTTGAAGCCCGGGACTTTCCCACCTAGGGCAGGAGCCGCTTTGCAGGGCACTGGTGGCCTTGGCTTGCCTTGGGCATTCTTGCGCATGCTCCCCCACTTCACGGGGCTGCCCCTTTGGTTGCTCCTCGCAGAAGGAAGCACAGATGATGCCGGCCTTGAGTCCCCAGCAAGCCCCACTTCCTTGGTGCCGCCCCTCTCCTCTGCAGGGTCCAGGGCCAAGGGAGAGCCTAGCGGGTTGGTGCTGGAAATGGCAAAGCAGGAGGGCACCGTGGTGATTAATGGGAAGACCAGCTGGGGCAGGGGCCAGCCAGCCAGGGCGTGTAAGGTTTTGAATTTTATTTTTATTTGAGTGCCCCCCAACTTTTTACAATGCCCCCCCAATTTAAGAAATCCTGGCTATGGGCCTGCCCAAGAGACTCTACACATTAGAAGAGCTCTGAAGCTGACCACAATGTGGCTATAGGCAGCAAACATCTGTTACAGTTGGCTGCCATCGGGAAGACTACAGGTCTCCCACCATGGATTGATTCTTCAGGCTTCTGATGAGGACTTTGGGCTGGAATTGCTGGAAATGCTGCGGGTCTCAGATGACCCAGACAGTAACAAGACACTCATTAAAAAAAAAACTACAACTCCCAGAAACCTTGGAGAAGAATAGCAAGATTCCCATCCGAAACCCGGGATCACCTATGTCTACTGAAAGAGCATCTCCCACTACTGCCTCATGCCAATGACTCTAGGATGCTGGACAGATGTTTCTGTCTGATCGCGCCCCTTTACTCTGTGGGGGAATCGCACCATTGCCGTCGCTTTTGGTACGTATGATTGCACCCATTGAATGCCAGAATTTATTTAGTCAGGCCAACAAAACCTGCTCCCCACTAAGTTTTGAGATTCCCCTCCTTACTGGGAAAATGGCCCTATATCTATCTTCTTTGTAAGTGCCACAGCAGCGCAGACCATTTTCCCTTGCCAGATGTAATGCCATGCCTTCTGCTGTTTTTTATGGCAGATTCAATAATATAGCCTACTCAGCCAGATACTGCCCTTGTAATCAAAAATGTGTTGAGTCGATCACTCATGTTCTTCTCTATTATCACCTGTATACAGATTTACGTTATATGCATTTACATTCTGTTCTAGTTAGGATGATGGACTGTTCTGATGCATTTAAGGTTTATAGACTTTTGAATGATTTCTCATCTAATGTCACTGAGAAGGTGGCTAAGTTTCTTTACTCTGCTATAAAGGTACATGAAGGGATCTCACAGAAATAATCTTACATTTACACTGATGTATATGTAAGTTGTGGTTTTAACTTACCTTTTAAACTGTATCAATTTTTTTCCATGCCAATAAAAGCTACTTAACTACATATTTTTGTCAGGAAATCCACAAGTTCACATTTGAGTTTTTTCAGAACTCTTGGATGTATGCCACCAGGGCATGGTGATTTATCAGTTTTTAAGTTGGCTATCAGTCGTAGTACCTCCTCTCTCATCGCCACAATCTGACTCAAGTCTTTCAACACCCCTCCCAAAATCTGTGGTTCTGGAGTGGGTAAGCACTTCTCATCTTCCACAGTGAAGACAGAGGCAAAAATTGCATTCGGTTTCTCAGCCATTTCCCTATCATCATTCAGTACTCCTTTTACCTCCTGGTCATCCAAGGGCCCCACTGCCTCGCTGGCTGGTTTCCTGCTTCTAATGTATTTGAAGAACGTTTTATTATTGGTCTTTATGTTTTTTTGCTATATACTCCTCATATTCCCTTTTTGTCTGCCTGATCACAGACTTCCATTTTATTTGCCACAGCCTGTGTTCCCTTTTATAAGACTCACTGAATCCTTCTTACCTTTTACAGCTTCCATTACTCTGTTTGTTAACCATGCAGGCTTTTTTCTATACCTATTTGTCCCTTTCCCAACCTGCGGCATATATATCTTTCTGAGCTTCTAGGATTGTAGTTTTAAATAGTCTCCAAGCTTCCCCAATGGCTTTTGACCCTTTCTACTTTTTACCCCACATGTCCCCTCATATCAGAGAATCTACCCCTTTTAAAGTTAAAAGTGTTAGTGTCAGTCTTTTTGGGCAACTCCCTGTTTATACAAATGTTGAACTCAATAACATTATGGTCACTGTTCCCAAGTGGTGCAATCACTTTTACATCTCTCACCAGGTCTTGGGCGTTACTTAGGACCAAATTCAGGATCACCTCTCCCCTGGTAGGTTCTGTGATCATCTGTTCCATAGCACAGTAATTGAGAAATGTCTAGAAACTCAATCTCTTTTTTCCGACTTGAACACATATTGACCCAATCAATGTGTGGGTGTTTAAAATTACCTATTAAAACACAGTTATTTCATCTCGCCACTATCTTTAATTCATTCAATATTTTATAATCCTCCTCTATCTTTTGATCTTGTGGGCAATAACAAACTCCCAGTTTTAAGATTCCTTTTGGGCCCAGTATTTCAACCCATAGCATTTCCAGAAGCGAATCCAATTCTCTTACCCTCTCAATCTTACTGGACTGTATACCCTCTCTGACATACAGAGCCACCCCACCTCCAACCCTTCCGCCCCATCCTTCCGATATAATTTATAACCAGGAATCACCATATCCCACTGATTTTCCTCACCCCACCAAGTTTCTGAAATACCCACAATGTCTATTCCCCCCACCCCAAACCAAGCATCCCAACTCTCCGATTTTACCTCGGACACTTCTAGCATTTGTATATAAACATCTATAGTTTCCCATGAATGTTAAGCCCACAATGTCTATTCCCCCCCGCCCCCAACACCAAGCATTCCAATTCCCTGATTTTACCTCGGACACTTCTAGCATTTGTATATAAACATCTAGAGTTTCCCATGAATGTTAAGCCCACAACCTTCCTCTTGCTGCCTTGAGACCTTGCCAGGCAGTCTATATCATTTGCCACAGTATTAGTGGACAATTCTAATCCATTTCCTTGTAGAAAAGTAACAGCTACCCCTTCATCTCTTTGAGATGAGCCATCTCAAACCAGAGACTTTTCATCTCCTGTCGGCTTTCCCCCAATATTCATTTTAAAAACTGCTCTGCCACCTTTTTGATTTTAAGCACCAGCAGCCTGGTTCCTTCTCAGGGCAAGTGGAGACCGTCTCTTTTGTACAGCTCCCTCTTGTTCCAAAAAGCATCCCAGTGCCTAACAAACTTGAACCCTTCCTCTCTACACCATTATCTCATCCATGCATTGAGACTCCTGATCTGTCCCTGTCTCTCTGGCCCTGTGCATGGAACAGGTAGCACTTCTGAGAAGGCTACTTTGGAGGTCCTGGTCTTCAGTTTCCTGCATAGCAGCCCAAATGTTTCATCCAGGACCTCACGACTTCATTTCCCCACATCATTGGTGCCAACCAGGGTTCCCAAGTCGATCTTCGCCGGGAGCGGGGGGCTCCCGGCTGGTGTCTGGTGCACGCACGCCACATGCACGTCACTCGGAAGGGATGTGATGATGCCAGGCATGCTGGGGGCGGGGCCCCGGCCATACGAGGGAAAACCATAGGGCTCACACACCAAGTAGGCCACACACTGGATCTGATCTTCAGTGCGGGGGTTGATATGGATCTGATGGCCAAATTGTTGGTGCCATGGTCAGATCATTGTGCCCTGAAGGTCCAGCTAGATGTTCCCACCCCCCCTGTCTAGACAGCGAGCAGATTTTTGCTTGCCTGCAGAGACTAATGTATCTAGTTGGATTCCAGAATGCTCTGCAGGAACCAATACCCTTCGGCGATTCCTTAGATGAGCTCACAGAGGACTGGAATACCTGGCTCTCTGAAGCCATTGACAAAATTGCTCCCTGACATCCTGTTCACCTCCCTCAAAAAACATCCCCCTGGTACACCACGGAACTTAGGGGGATGAAGCAGGAGCTTAGACGACTGGACCGAATTTGGCGGTGAGTTTGTGACAAAGCTACGAGAGCATCTTATAAGATGTTTATGAAATCTTATGAGATGGCAGTGAAGGCTGCAAAGAAAGAATTCTACACAGCCTCTATTGTGTCTGCTAGCTCTCTCCTGGCACAATTATTTAGGGTAATTAGGTCCCTTACGTCCTTGTCTGAGAGGACCCAAAGTAATAGAAATTTGACTCTAAGCTGTGAGGTATTTGCAAGCTTTTTTGCAGATAAAGTCTCGTTGCTCTGCCATGACCTCCCAGCCAATATTGATACAGAATGTGAGCTGGAGGCCCCTTGGCCATCTCTGGACTTGATTTTTGACACCTTCAGTCAGCTTTCCCAGGCTAATGTCAACAGAATCCTGGGTGCTGTTAGGCCAACCACCTGCCTCTTGGATCTGTGCCCCTCAAAGCTAGTGAAGGCCAGCAGCAATAGGTTACGAGCCCCCCTTGAAGATATTATCAATCTGTCCCTGGGCTCTGGGACTTTTCCAGGGAGGCTGAAGGAGGCAGTAGTTGTTCTGCTCCTGAAAAAACAAATTTAGATTCTACACATCTGAAAAATTACTGCCCAGTCTTGAATTTTCTCATTTCTGGGTGAGGTAATTGAAAGAGCAGCAGCTGAACAGCTCCAGAAATTTCTCGATGATGCATCGTGTTGGATCCATTTCAATCAGGTTTCTGCCCTAGCTATGGGATGGAGACAGCACAGGTCACCCTCATGGATGATCTCCACAGACTGCTGGATCAAGGCAGGTCAGCACTGCTGATACTACTTGATCTTACAGCAGCGATCTATTGACTCACCACCTCACTGACACTGGAATTCATGGGGTAGCCTTGCAATGGCTCACCTCATTTCTCCATGGTTGGTGACAGAGGGTGGCACTGGGAGGGACAGTGTCCTCAAGATACCCACTGAAATGTGGGGTTCCTCAAGGGGCACCTCTCCCCAATGTTGTTCAACATCTACATGTGCCCCCTTGAACCTTAAATTTATATTGTGAATATTTTATATTGTAACGGCCAATGTCCATATACAATAAACTACTACTACATGTGCCCCCTTGCCCAGCTAGTGTGGAGTTTGGGGCTGGAATGCCATCAATATGCTGATGATGCCATTCCTGGGAATTTAGCTGAGGGTCTGGAGGCTGTGATGAAATGGCTAAAGCAAAGTTGACTGAAACTGAATCCAGGAAAGACGGAGATTCTGCGGTTGGGTGGTGGAAAGCCTTGATTGGGTTGCCAACTTCTGTCTCTTGAGAGTTTGCCTCTGTCACCAGCACAGACCATCAGGAGCCTGGGTGTGACCTTGGATTCCTCCCTATCTATGGAAGCTCAGGTTGTAAAAGTTGCCAATCAGGTGTTTTGCCAACTTTGCCAGGTTAGGCAGCTGGCTCCCTACCTGTCTTGCTCCGACCTAGCCACAGTAATCCATGCAACAGTTACCTCCAGGCTGGGCTACTGTAATTCACTCTACGTGGGCCTGCCCTTGTGCCTGACCCAGAAGCTCCATCTGGTCCAAAATGCAGCCACACAGGTCCTTACTAGGACCCCTTGGACAGCACACATTCAACCAGTGCTGCACGAGCAGCATTGGCTTCTAGTGGAGCACCGGATCAAGTTCAAGGTTCTGCTTTTGACCTTTAGGGCCCTTGGTGGTCAGAGACCTACATTCTTTGGGAGCATCTCTCCCAGTAGGCCCCTGGAAGAGCATTACACTCAGGAAATAAGAACTTCCCGGTGGTCCCTGGCCTGAGAGAAGTCTGGCTGTCCTCAACCAAGGCCAAGGCGTTCTCAGTCCTGCCTAGGGTTGCCAAATGTAAAAATCCTACCGGCGGGGGAGCGTCCTGCTGCTCTGGGAGCCGGTTGGGAACGTGTGTGTGCGCGCGCGCCGCAGGAGCATCACCAGAAGTGACGTCATACACTGGGCGGGGCCATGCCATTTGAGGGGAAAACTCTTTGTTTTCCCCTCAAATGGCATGTCCCCGCCCCCAGCGTGCGACGTCACTTCCGGGTAACGCGCACACCTAAGACGCAGGCCAGGAGCCCCCTGCTCCTGGCCCAAAAACATTTGGCAACCCTATGAGAAGTGCTTGCCCACTCCAGAACCCCCTACCGGGGGAGTTGGAAGCCCTAGTCCTGCCCCCACCTGGTGGAACACTCTGCCGGAAGACATCCATGCCCTGTATGAGTTGTTACCTTTTCACAGGTCATGCAAGGCAGAGTTGTTCCACTGGGCCTTTGGTTGAGGACAGCAACAGGGCTTCTTTGGCACTCTTACGAAATTCCCCATCCCTCGTAACCCCCCCCCCCGGGAGGCTGGGAATTCTTTCCACCATCTTATGTACTGTTTGTATGGTGTTTTTATTTATTGGTAATTATTGGATTATTTTAACTTAGTTTCAAATTGAGATTTGTATATTATTTTGTTGTAAACTGCCCTGAGCCCATTTCCAGGGAAGGCCAGCCTAGTAAATCTAATTTAATAAATAAATAAATCTAAGTCCCCCAGAGTAATGGTGCTGGTTATGGCCTTTACCCTTCAATGCCTCCGGAGTTATATATTGATTAAAGCCAGGCAGGCGCCGGGGGTTAGTAACAGGGTCACTGACGCTCTTTCATGGAAACAGATGGAGAGATTTCGTCAGTTGGCTCTGGACACGAATCCTTTCCCGGTAAGAATATCCGTGGACGTGTGGCAAATTGGAGGGCTGAGGCCAACAGGGCTTAGCTCTTGCCCCCAGCACACGCTGGGTTTATATGAGAGCAGGCCTACAATTTGTGGCATTTAGGCAGCAGGTGACCCTCTGGCAGCTCTGGCCTATCCCCGTGCCACATCTGATAGAATTCTGCGTGGCATTAAAAGGTAAGGGTCTGTCTGTCTGTTCTATTCAGGGCAAGTTGTCAGCCCTCACTTTTGCAAACAAGGCTTTAAAGGATTTTGCAAGCAAGGATTTAAAGATGACACTGGTGATTTCCGCATTAAAGAAGATGCTTGAAGTGAAGGTTGGGCATGTGAGGCTGGAACGCCTCAGGATAGGAGGGAGTCCTTTCCCCCCACAGTTCTTAAAGGTTTGAGAGCTCAATGGGCTTTCTTTTGTGTGGATGCCTATGAAGCTTCACTTTTTCATGTGACAGCCTTGGTAGCATTCTTTGGGGTCCTTAGAATTAGTGACTTGATGGCGTGCTCTTACCAGGACAAGTCGGAATATGCACTATGCCTTCAGGACATCCAGAACAGTGAGGATTCTGTACATGTTAGAGTTAGGCATTCAAAGATGAAACACTTACAGAAAGGGGCTGTAATAATGCTGGGCTCTTGTTCTGATTTTGTCCTGTCACAGCACTTGGTTCCTACTTAGCCCATAGAGGTGGAAAGGAAGGCTTTCTATTCCAGCACAAAGATGGTTCCCCTCTTACAAAATTTCAGTTCTGGGCTGTTACTAAAAAGAGCTCTGGAAGCCTTGGGTCTGGGCAGTTTCCAATTTGGCACACATTCTTTTAGAATCGGGGCTGCCTCCACTGCTGCGGCTATGGGGTACCTGGTAGCTGATATTCAAAAAATTGGTAGGTGGAGGTTGTCCCACTGTAAATGATATGTCTGGACCTGCAACATCTGAATTTTGCCGCTTCCATTATGTTTCTGAGCTGCTGAGGGAAGGTAATGGCTGTTATGTTTGGATACCTCAGTTTGTTTTTTGTGGTTAACCTGGTTTTCGTTTTAGGTGCTGCCGGCTGCCATGGGAAGAGCCAGGTTCTTATGTGTGGTCACAGCATGGTTTTTTGGGCCACTCATCGGACCAAGAGGACAACCTTAGTTCCCAGTTGGGCATCAATGAGATGGCCATTGTGGAGTGGCTGGGCCAGAGAGGCATGCGTCGGCCCGGGCTTATGCCACTGTTGTTTGAGGAGTGGCATGGTCCACCTCCTCATATGCTAATCAAACACCTTGGTGGTAAAGATATGGGTCTAGTTAAGGGTAAAGCCCTGGTCATTCAGGCCAAGCCTGACTTGGTGGCCATTTTGGGCCAGTGGCCCGGGGTGCAGCTGGTCTTGTCTACAATGTTCCCCCACAGGGTGCAGCATAGCCTGGGGGATCCTAGCTGTTTAGACTGGGTGAGGCGAAATGCCATGGAAGGCAGCTTGGGCCTCTTCCTTTTGCAACCTGATATATGGGTCGAGTTGGTGGACCTGTATAGGGATGATGGGGTGTACCTTTCAAACAAGGGCAATTATATTTTCTTAGCAGACTTGAGGCGAGGGGTGCGGGTGGTGCTAGGCCCCTTAGTGGGAGCGAAGGCCTAAGCAGAGGCTTGACCTATGCTATGGCAGGGTAGTGTGGTTAGGAAGCTGAAATGGTGAGCACCTGGGCATTTTTACAGTGGAAGTAAGGAGACCTCCAGAAATGGCTTTTGGGCCTTTGCGGCTCATGGCTGGGAATGGGGGTCTTCCTTGGAACACTTGGGCCTGGCATATCTTAGCAGGCTGTGCGGCTTCTGGAGTGGTGGGCCAGGGGTTCTTCTAATGGTGCCAGGCTGCTGATTGAGAGCCACAAGGATGGCTTGAGATAGGGGCAGGTGCATTGCCCAGGAGGAAGGGAAGGTGGTCAAGAGTTGACACCTGCCCTGCTCTTTCCACACAGATTAGCAGCCCCTCACCAGTTGTTCAGTTATAAATAGTTAATAAAGTGGCCCTTGTTAAATCTATATTGGTGTCCGTCTCTTCATTCTGACACTGGGGGGAGGGCAATGCTTCGAATTACTTGGAGATTCTTCTTCTGCTCCTCTATGTAAACCCTCCACTTGTAATTCTTCATCCAATTGCGTGGCTTCTTCCTCTGTAGTGATTATTTTTCTTCCTTTTGGTAAAAACACCTCTGTTGCAAATGTTATTTTCCAATGCTATGTTATTTATTTCTTTTGTAAAATCTGTCTTCAGAAGTCAAACTCATTCCTTTTCTTTAACACACCCGTTGATAAATCCTGAAAAAATCTGCCCCACAGGGAAGAAGAAGAGGGGTCTGTCATAACAGGTCAGGTAGCTGAGTTGCCAACAAGCCACCCAGTCTATGCACTCATGTCATAACAAAGTGGCTGTCTGATGAGGCTTTACAAATAGCAGAGGAAAGAAGGAAAGTGAAAGGCAAAGGCGAAAAGGAAAGATTTATCCAACTGAATGCAGATTTCCAGGGAACAGCAAGGAAAGATAAGGAGGCCTTCCTGAATAAACAATGCAAAGTAATAAAGGAAAACAATAGAATGGGAAGGACTAGAGATCTCTTCAAGAAAATTGGAGAAATCAAGGGAGCGTTCCATGCCAAGCTGGTCATGATAAAGGACAAAAACAGTAGGGACCTAACAGAAGCAGAAGAGATTAGGAAAAGATGGCAAGAATACACATAAGAACTATAGAAGAAAGACCTCGATGTCCTTGACAACCACAACGGTATTATCAAAAGCTTTCTGTTCCCTGGAAGGCCAGATAATGAAACTGAAGCTCAAATACTTTGGCCACCAAATGAGAAGGGAGCACTCACTGGAGAAGACCCTGATGCTGGGAAAGATTGAAGGTCAAAGAAGACGGGGACAGCAAAGGATGAGATGGTTAGTGTCATAGATGCAACAAACATGAAATTGAGTGAACTTCAGAGGACAGCAGAAGACAGGAGGGCCTGGCGTGACCTGGTCCATGGGGTCGCGAAGATTCGGACTTGACTGTGCGACTGAACAACAACAACATAACAAAGTCACTTCAGTTCTTCCGGTCTATGGCTTCAGCGATGGCGGAGGCTCTCTCCTGAACAGAGGAGGCATTCCGCGCTCCAGGGGTGTTGGAGGAGTGCCACCTCAAGTGGCACCCCCAGGTGAGCCTCGGGTTGTGAGGCTCCAGGTCGGGGGCGCTTGGGGGGTGACCTCTTCGATGGCTTGATGCCGGAGAATTGAGGCGCTCCCTTTGCCCTATTCGATCCACCCCCTGAGAGGCTCGGTTTTTACCGAGCATAGCTGAATGCCGGCTGGGACAAGCAAGAAGGTCAGCGAATGAAGCAATGATTCAGAGGTGTCTGTGACCAGACCGTCAATGAATCGGAGACGAGACAAGCGGAGAAATTCCAAAAGTGAGTTACGACCCTCCCCCTTATAATGGCGCCGGGAGTGTTTCCCAAACGTAAACAAGCTGAACTGTGTATCAAAGAGAAGGGGGGGGAGGAGAAACGAAAAGCACTCAAGTGTGCCAAAGACTTAGCTCTTTTTGCTGATAAATTTGCATTTGCTGAAGAAGAGTGAAAAAGGCTCTCTTTAGTATAAACAAAGCTGAAAATGGCCGGCGTCCGTGGAAGAGGATCGAAAGTTATGAGAGGCGGGCAAAGTCCGAAAGTTGACGAAGGAGATGTTTTCTCCATGTTAAAGAAACTGCTCCAGCCCATAAACGAGAGACTCGATAGCCTTAACCAATTAATGTCTGCTTCAAACCAGAGTATTGCAAAGCAGCAGCAGCAAATTACTGAGCTTGTAAAAAAATCGGCTCAAACTGAAGAAAGGCTGAAAGAAACAGCACACGATACTAAAAAGGTGAAGAAAAAGGTTGGTCTGTTGGAGCAACGGCAAGATCTTCAAGAGAGAAGACTATTGAACCTACAGATGGATAAAGCGAATAAAGTTCTCAGATTTCAAGGGTTGGCTGAAACGGCAGGAGAACACTTGAAGGAAGTGGCAGCAGAGCTAATTGCTTTGGCACTCGGCATTGAATCGCTTGAAGCGCAAAGAGAAATCGAATTGGTTTACAGATCTTACTCTAAATATATCAAGCAAAACAACATGCCAGGTGAGATTGTAGTCAAGTTTCTCCGAAGACAGACAAGGGATGGTATCCTCAAAGGGACTGCAGCCAATCCCCTTCAGCTGGGATCAGAAATCATCAGGGTCCTAAAGGACGTTCCATTTGAGGTTCGACAGAAGAGAAAAGCATACAAAGAGCTTATCTCAACACTTCAGATCAACCAGATTCAATATAACTGGCTCTATCCCGAGGGCGTGCAGTTCAAGTACAAGGATAAGAGAGAAAAATAGACTCAGTATTTAAAGCGGAAGAATGGTTGAAGCAGTTCTTTGGATCGAAAATGGAAGAACAGCCAGATGGAAGAGGCTCTGCAGAGAACCTGAAAGAGATGGACGGAGCCCCAGCAGGAGCAGAAGGAGGCACGGCCAGAGAAACGTATGACCTGCGGCTAAGAGTACCCAAGTAACTCTTATGACTGAAAGATTTACAACTGACGTGGATGAAAGAGACTTTGTGCGCACTGAGAAGAAAATTTGAAAATTACTAAAATGGACTCACTAACTCCTAAATTCATTGACTCAATCGAAAAACTACAACTTTCATGACTAACTGTATACTAACTGTATAAGACCTTCCTTTCTTGGGCTTTTAGATATAGTGTGGGTCTTTTTATTTACTGTCTATACCCCGGGGTTTTATTATTTTAGTTTGTTATTTTTTTCCCCCTTTCCCCCTTTTCCCTTTTTTCCTTCCCCTTTTTCTCTTTCTATAGTAATGTAGGTGAAACAAAAAATCAATAAAATTTTTTGATTAAAAAAAATAAAAAAACAAAGTCACTTCATACTTGACAGTATAAACACTCTTTGTTGCACAGTGTAGGTAATGTAATGTGTGATGTCTGTTTTTAACTTTTAAAAGAAAGAGGCAGGAGGGAGGCTACTCATGAGAGACCAAGTTAGTGTCTTTTGTTCCCTTCCACCTTCCACTCATCATATATTCAAGGGAACCTTTGTCAAGAGCATACTTGCCAACATACCTCCATGCCTGCCATCTTGATTAACAGTTGCAGACATGAAACGTCTTTGAGACTGGAGGTCACCTTTTTAAGCTATTTATTTGAAGGCTTGAATTCTTTAAATTGTAACTTTCAGTGCATCTCAGCATAATGTATAACACAGCTGGGTGCTATAATTTTTCCTGACTGCACCCCACCACTTCCTTAAAATCTATTCTGAGTTACTGACATTTGCTGAGTGTATTTATGTAGCCCTTTCTAATTCCTTCAGAATATTAAGACTGCATTACTTTGTCTTTGGTTACATTAACTTCAATGAGTAAGTATTTGGCAAAAAATTAATATAGTGAAGTTGAAAAAATCTTATGATGGGAAAAGACTAATTTCATCTTGTGGCTGCTCAGATACCAGAGTACACTGGGGTTAATGTAATTAACTTACAATTTTAGCTTGGGTTGTGTACATACACTGAATCTCCTGGCTGGAAACAAGATTAGATTTTATTACACTATATATCCTGGTTATCTTCACCATGCCTTCAATATTACTTCCCTCAATGACTTCAAGGCTCTTTGCTGCAATGAAAATGCAGAACCATCTGGTACTGAGCCCATGCAGTTTATTTAAGGATTTAATTAAGTGCTCTAAATGGAGAGCTTCTTTGAGTTAACATTTTAAATGTGACTTATTGCAGGTTTAATATTGTCTTAATGCTAACCTGGGAAACGTCATAGCCAAGTTGTTGGTGTTTAAATTGAAATCATTGGGGTGGCTCCAAGGGGACCCATTAATTAATCTAAATAACCAGTGGGGATTGGTTCTGACTTTTGATGAAGATTATTTACAGAGACAATTTGCTGTGAATAGTAGGCATATGTTTAATTGAATTTTTTTCTAGGGAAAAAGGACATCTTGTTGTATTTAATATCAAGAATGTATCTTGTGAGTAAGCTTTGAAATGCCATAAAAGGGGTGATGGCTGGAAACTTCCTCACTGTGCACTAATAACAAAGGGTAAATACATTTGCCTTTGTAATTTGCAGCTTGTACAGTGACAACAGGTCTACCTGGCTAGTAACATTAGCAGAAAGAGTTGCTTCATAAAGGCAACTATGGCCGTGATCATACAAACCGGAAGTGGCGGCATACACATGAATCTACTGCGGAGCAAAGTGGCACCATCAGACAGGAACATCTGCCCAGCGTCCCGCATTCGTGGCCATGTGTCGCAATTCTGTAGTTAAGTTTGGTGTAGTGGTTAAGTGTGCGGACTCTAATCTGGGAGAACCAGGTTTGATTCCCCACTCCTCCACTTGCACCTGCTGATGTGACCTTGGGTCAGTCACAAGCTCTGGCACAGCTGTTCTTGAAAGAGCAGTTTGTGTCAGAGTTCTCTCAGCCCCCCCCCCACCTCACAGGGTGTCTGTTGTGGGGAGGGGAAGGGAAAGGAGTTTGTAAGCTGCTCTGAGTCTCCAAGTGAAGGGCAGGATATAAATCCAATCTCTTCTTCTTCTTCTTCTTCTACACCTCACAGGCAGTTGTCTGTCAGCTGCAGCAGCGGTTGCAGGGTGCTTAAAGCCATGAAGGAGCCCACCCAGCAGTAATGCCTTAGTGATTCTGCCGGTCCTGCCTCCACAGTGGCTTCTAATACTCCTCCCCCTCCTACACTGGATGTCAGGTGTAGGAGAGGAGGTGGGATGCTTACAGGCGCTGGGGAGGTTTGCTCAGCAGGATTGCCTTAGCGCTACTGCTGACCCAGCCTCCCTGATGCCTTTAAATACAATACCCCCCCACACACACACACCAGACAGGCCGGTGTCTTTCAAGTGTAAAAGCAGGGCCAAGATATGAATGTTTATGGGGAGATAGTAAAGGACTTTTCTAGGAGCCATTTTGATGCGTGCCTCTCTCATGAACCTGAAGAAATGTCCACCACATCACCACTCCCTCACACCAACTCCCCCTCACACCTCTCACCTCTTACTGCCTCCCCCAAGAAAGCTCCTGGCAAACGTCGAGCCAGATACACCAATGCTACAAGGAGGAGGCAACTTAGGAATGTGGCAAAAACATTTGCACATAGTACTCCTGCGGTGCACTGAACTGCACAGGCCAAGTACCAGCAAGATCACCCTGAGTTGCTCAGAACAACACAGTGTCCATATGAGCAAAAGAATCCAGGAACACAAGTAGAGAGGCCATCACTTTCGTGGACGGTAGCAGGAGTTGACTTAAGAGATGACTGCTTCTTAAATGGACAGTTCTATGTGGCCTGCTGCAGAGTGAGCTCATCAAGCAGCCTGGTGATCCTAGCACCTGAGGGCAGAACCACCAATGTGGTCTAGAGAGAGCTCCTTCAGTACAGAGAGAAAAAACTACGTATGTCTCACTTCATTTCTTACACTACAATCTTCTCCATTAGAATTCCTACAACAAATGTCACATTTCAAATTTCACATCATCAGTATTATAACTGGATTTATGGGACTTAAATACCATAGCAAAGCACAGGTATCAGGCTAGTATTTTATAACAAATAAATTACTTCTAAATCATGAAAAATCAAAAATACTTGTCTTTTCCAAAACTTGGAAACTATTCAATTGGACAATTGGAGGCAAACCAATTGAGCAAGTCAAAATTTTTAGATACTTAGGTTTGCACTTCCAGTATAACGCATCTTGGTCTGTGCAATGGAAGTTGGCAATAAATAAGGCTAACATCAATGCTTCCGCCTTTTCCCGATTTTTCTACATCAGAGGCAATCAATTCATACCAGCTGCATTAAAAGTCTTCAATAAAAAATTGTTATGGCAAATAAAAAGTCTTCAAGGCCAAAGTTATTCCCCCAACTCATGTTCCAATATTGATAAGCGCACTTAATGGCACCATTGAACATGTTCAATTTAAATTTCTCTGAAAGATTATGCAGTGTACCTTATGCAGTTCTATGTTTAGAAACCGGGTCAAATTTTGTTGAATCTGGTGCATATGTGGGTTACGACAGTAAAATATTGGCTGCGTCTACATTACAATGTAGACCAAGGGAGCCTTACACAACAAATGTTCACAGAGTCAAACATGTCTAACTGGCTATCATACATTGAGAATAAAATGCCATGGATATCCCTTTTGACTCACTGTTTATGCTCCCTTTTATGGGTGCTTTTCAGATGATTAAACGCAGAGTCCTCAATATTGAAACACAAAGGCTTTACAGCTTAGCCAACAAACCTTGTTCCCCCCTGAACTTTGCGATGCCTCTCACAGTAGGCGGAATGGCCCCATATCTATCTGGTATACAAGCACCGCAACAGCGTAGAGCCTTTTCTCTAGCAAGATTCAATGTAATGCCATCAGCAATCTTGCATGGGAGATATAACAACATAGTATATGCGGATAGACTTTGCCATTGCAACTCTGGATGCATTGAAACTGTTTCACACATTTGTTTGCATTGTCAATTTTATTTATTTATTATTTATTTATTTCTGTGGATTTAACATTCTAGATATTTAAATCCTATTTAGCCAACATGACGAACCTTCCTGATGCTTTAAAAGTGCACCGTCTTCTAAATGACTCTGTTCTGGAAATATCAATGAACGTAGCCATGTTTTTACAATCAGCAATAAAACTACGCCAGGAAAACTACCAATGAGTAATTGTTTTATGCAGCACTGTGCAATATTATGCAGTCGGTAAAACGCTCGGCTCTATATGCATGGTTTTATATGATTTTAAATGTATATCTCTTTTATTATAGTAATCCTATTTTAAGGTATTTTTATGCCAATAAAGGTTTTTTTAAAAACCTGCCTAACCTGCAAGATGACTTCACTCTTAAGAGCTAACCTCCCCACCCCCCGCAGTTTTTCCTGCCATAACTGTAAGTGTAAATAGGAAAAAGGAATAACTCCTTAGCTTCTTTTTCTTAGTGCCTTTCCTCGCACTGTATGTAAGAAAGGGGGAATTCATATGCACACAGAAATTGCTTCAGCCTTTCCACCATACGAAAGCATCCACTGGGCTAAGAACACTGGTTACTACCCTAATGTACAGTCCAAAGGGAGCATCGGGCAAGCCTTTCCACTTAGGATACAGTCAAGATTTTGGAGGGCAACCACATTTCTCCATACAAAAAGGGAGATCCGTCTGCTCCTTTTTGTTGCTGTTTTCTGCCACTGGGTGAAGACTTTTTTGTTTTATTTGGTATTCCCTCAGTGAGCCCTCCTTCCTTTTTTTAAATTATATTTTATTATTTTTATAAAGCATGCTACAAAAACAATAGAGTGAGTTCAATTTCAAAGTAATACAAACCACATATACCAATACAACATTATACAATGTATCTCAAAAGAATAACAGGTCCTGATAGTACAGATTATTTGGAATTCCTTTCAGTTAAATATCTTATCACCGGAAACCAAAGCATTTGAAATGATTTTGGTAGCTACCTAAATTAGTAACCATTGAACGAAATGTGATTTTTCCAAAAACAAAATGGTCCCATAATTTCTTTTGCCACAGTAGCAATGTAAGGACAGGACTTATCTCTCCATTTTGTAGCAATTACAATATGTGCAATAGCTATTAAATAAGATATTAATTTAGAGTTTGCCCAGTGTGCAAGGAGGGCTGTTTCTGGAGTTTCTGGTAAGTTACATCCTGTAATAATATAGATGTGCTTAAAATTTTGTTTCCAGTACTGTCTAATAAATGGGCACAGCCACCAACAATGTAAGTATTCCCCAGTTTGCCCACAACCTTTCCAGCACTTTGCACTTGCTTTGGGGTTAATACGGTGGATCCTAGTTGGTGGAAGGTACCATCTATGTGCAACTTTAAATGAGTTAAAACTTATAGAAAAGATATTAGAGGACATACTGGGCGATTTCCAAATTTCAAGCCAGTCCGTATCTTTTAGTCTGTTTTGACAGTCCATATTCCATGCTGAACTTTGTATACCTTTCTTTTCACTTTCTTTGTTTATTAGTATCTTATAAATCAGAGATATACGGCCTTTAATTTCTCCATTCTGTTTACTAAGAAGAGATTCTAGAGGCATCAGAGGTTGTGAGAATAGTCCCTGACTTTGTAGTGTACTTAGTGTACAAGCCTTTATTGGCATATGTATATACATACAAAAGGAGATCAGATTAAATATAGATTGGAAACAAATCCATATATGGTAAAATTGGAGCATAACAGCAGAAAAACCTAGTGGTTACTTATCAGAATGTATAGCCATAGATCTAAGAAGAAACCTTGCTACTATTTAAGTTATTTCTGTATCATGATTATTAAGCAAAAACAGAATCTTAAAATCATCAGGAATCTCTGGGAATTGAGCTAATATAGGGTACAGAAGATCCTGGCGAGGACAGTTTCAACACAGTCCTTCATACAAGGACAGCACCTGCTGGAGTAGGGGACCCCCTGGAACCTGCCAGAGAGAAGATCAGAAGGAAGAACATTAAATCTGGCCAAGGAGATGGCTCTGCACAAATTTGGAGCTATAAGTTGATAAATATATACAGCTGGAATGTTCGCATTTGAAACAATCCCTAAATTTAGGAGAGAACAGGTTCTGTTAGCTAAACTATAGAGAGTTTGCAACTCTGAGCCCAAGAACCTAGATTTTATTTTTTTAAAAAAAACTCAGGTTCAGAAAGCAAAGATAGAGATTCTAAGGGTAAATTCAAGGAGCATATTTTGGCTTCAATGTGAGATAGCCAGCTAGAATTGGCAGATTCGGAAAGCAATTGATACAGATACCTAGAGGGGTCAGAGTTGAAGTGGAGTCGCAACCAAAATTTAATGGTAGAAGTGATCAGCTCATAGTTTATTAGTGATTCAGCAAGAGAAAGAAGACTGGAATCCCCGGCCAAAGCCAGGTATTTATGCCTGAAAAGGGTTAGACCCAAAAACACCCCACTCCCAATGATAGGCTATTTACACTCTATTGTTTCCCAATTGGTTTACTCTGGGATCCTTGTCTCCCTACTGGTCCATTCTAGGATCCTAGCAATCTATTTTTATGGATTCCAAGCTCAGTCCCTTTGCAAGGGCAGTTCAGGCTCAATACATAACACATGCCTTAGTAGCCATACAATTCTGTCTGCACTCCAAACATAAAGCAGCATATGGAACACACATGGGTACCCCCATGATCTTTCACTAGAAGGTAGAATGGACACGTTCTACTGAAGTGTCAATTGCATCTATCCAGAGATAGATGTACTCCATACAATAATTTAGCTCCAGTTTTATCATTAAAAGCTTTGAGTGCAGCTGGCACATATTGGTTTCCACGGTCAGAAAAATAAAAATGAGAGATTGCTGCAACACTGACTTTAGCTACATTAATAACCATTCTGCGGTGATGGGTCCAAGTGGCACTAGAATGAAAGTGGATGCCCAAGTATTTGAAGTGCCTGACCTGTTCAAATTTATTGCCATTAATAGTCCACTTATATAATTTCCGAGAATAGGGATAGGCCAATATCTTTGATTTTTTATAGTTCAGCTCCAATCTATTAATCACACAATATTTGTGGCAACAATTTAATAAGCAGTTTAATCCAACACGGGACGTAGACAGAAGAACTGTGTCATTCACGTATAATAGCAAGGGAATAAGAGCAGAGCCAAGACTAGGGCTGTGGCCATCAACTAATGACAGAAAAGGGGCAAAATCATTAAGAAAAAGATTAAATGAGTGGGGAGCTAAAATGCACCCCTGCTTAACCCCCCTCCCAATAGGGGTTCGAGGGGAAAATCTCCCTGATGGGGTACACCTAACCTGACAGGACATAGAGATATTGAGTTTTTAAATAAGAATTAATAACCTCTTATCTAAAGACAGTCCCTTGAGATTTACCCAAAAAAGTTCCCTTGAAACTGAATCAAAAGCCCCTTTAAAATTTAGACCTTTTCCTTCTCACATACTTATTAATCAAGTGAGTGAGGACTAAACAGTGGTCCAGAGCTGACTTCCCCTGACAGAAGCCCACCTGTTCTGGCCCTAAAATTTTATTAGAGGACATCCAGGAGCTGAGCTTTATCTGCATAAATTTACCATAGAGTTTCCCAATAACAGATAAAAGACTAATTGGTCAAAAATTAGAGGGATTAAGGTGACAGCCCTTTTGTAGATGGGAACAATTATTGCATTAGTCCAGTCTGCTGACATCTGACCAGTTTTATTTACCATAGTGAGGAGAGCAGCTAGCGGGGAGGCCCACCACTCAGGATCAGCTTTCAGTACCTCAGGGATTATCACATCTGGGTCTGGAGCTTTACCTAATTTTAATTGCTCTATAAGAACTATTATTTCTTCCGGGGAAACAGGAGGTCATTCTGGGAGATTATCAGGGAGTGAATGAATCAGTTTTATTCCATCGGGAGGGTCCTCATGAAATAAGTTGGAGAAGGAACCATGTATCAGAAGATATAGTTGATATAAAGGGAGTTTCAGGATGAATGGCCCTGTTGATTATGGCCCCAAACTGCCTAGTATCATTTGAGGTAATAGCACCAAGAAGCTGCTCCCATTGTTTATTGATAAAGATCAGCCTTTTCATCTTTATTAAATGATGCAGGGGTCATTTCATAGAAAAAGAGCTAGGGGAACTCATTAGCATAACTCATTAGCATATGCCACGCACCCTGACATCAGGGGCCCGGCAGTGGACCTGCAAGGCCAGCGGGAGTGTGAGGAAGCCCCGCCAAGGCCCTCCCTGGCCCCAGGCAGTCAGGGGTGGGGAGAGGCGGGGGGGGAGCAACTTACCCTCCCTCTTCTCCTGCCTCCCCCTGGCTGAATGAGGGCTGGAAGCGGGGCGGCCGGAAGCAGGAGGCGGGGCTTCGTCATGTGCCCCGCCCCCCTGCACCTCACCCGGGGGAACTGTGTTTCCCCACGATCCCCCCCGAAATGACCTCTGAAATGATGTAGATGATTTTTAAGTATCTGATACTCTGCTGGTAAACAGGTGGCTGCAGAGTAACGGAAGTTGCTATAAACTGATCGTAATTGAGCTTTTATAATTTTACATTTGTGGTCAAACCACGGAGCAATTTGAGTTTCCCCCCCTTGTTTAGATGTTTCCTTCCTTGATTCCTGTTTTATGGATTCAATAATAACATTTAATAAGTTCTCATAAATTTGTATCACTTCTAAATAATTGGAGGAATTTGGTAATGCAGATTTAAAATCTAAGCTGGCATTTGATTTGAATAAATTTAGAATATTTTGGCCTAATTCAGAAGATCGAGAGATCTTGGGCAGAATTTCCATGTCATGGAACACCTCTGACGTGGGATTCCCATTAGTGTCAAAAACACATATCAAGGGTAAGTGATCACTAAATGTTTGATCTCCAACTGTAAAACCAGAGACATAAGACATGAAAGTGGGAGAAATTAAGATGTAATCAATAACACTACAACCCCTATATGTATACTCCTGTGAGTTGTTAAATTTTGTTAAGCCATTCAGCCAAATTTTATGAAATTGGGTGCAAAGCTGTACTAACTTCAGGCCTGCAGGGTTTGACAAATTATCCTTAGAGAATCTCATACAAGGAGTAAATAAAAGCAAAATGTCTCCCTGATCAAAACCCAAATCACTGAGAAGAGGCAAAATATCATTATCGACTCTGGCATTGAGCTCTCCAGCTAAGATTATTTCTGTATAAGGGATTTTTTGTTCTAGCTGTTCAAGGTAAGAGACCAAACTGCACCAATAAGTAAACAGGATAGATCTGTCAGAGGAAGGTGGGATGTAGATGTTCAATATTATTAGAGAAACGTTTCCGCAATTTATCAAAGTGGCTTGGGCAATTGGGGGGGGGGCAATCTTGTACACTAGTGGATCTTAAATTAAGCTTAAGAGAAACAAAGTGGTTAAGCCTGCATGGGGGTGACCTCCACTACTGGACCTGGATGCTAAAAGGGAGTGATATGTAAATCCTTCAAGGGATAAGGGAGTTAGAGCCCAAGTCTCCTGTAGAAGAACAATATCAAAGGATTTAAGATAGTCTATAAAGTCATGATCATTGGCCTTGTTCCTCCACCCCGCTAAATTCCAGGAGACAAGTTTGATTATCATGGGTGGAGAACTATCCGGAAGTCAGTCCATCTCAACTAGTTGATCTAAGGAATTATTCTCATCAAGATTGACACACCCATTGCTAATGATACCAGCATGCCGGGGAAAGTCCATTATGCCCAAGGGCTTAGGGCTGAAGTCATCCCCCTTCCATAGTACAGATAGAGAGATGGAACCAGGGAGCTCAGATTCAAGAACAACTGCTTGAACCTGGATCACAGTACATTTTTCATTAACCAATGCAGCTTTGGCCCCTGTCATTGAGCCAGAGGAGGTATTGGCCTTATCCAACATCTTTTTTAAGAAGTTAGTTCTTACAACTTCCAGTCTGTTTGTAACCAACATTTGCTCACCCAGTGGTAGAGCCTTAAAGGATTCCAGAACTTCCTCATCCAGTAACTTATTATCCAAAAGGCAGGAGCTGGAAATAGAGTAATTCCCTGTTCTTAAATCTTTTAATGCACTAGAGTCAAGAACAGTAGGATCTGTTGCTGCAGAATCATTATTAAACACAGCAGGTGAAATTATAGTGTCCTGTATTCTCTTAGGCATAGGCAACAGAGGAGTTAAAAACATGTCTTTAAAAACATGGG
>NW_015168050.1:1468862-1501375 GCF_001447785.1 Gekko japonicus
GGTAGGGAAAGTTCCTTTGGAATTTAGCAGACCTTTCTGGCAAAATAGCAGCGTGGGAATACTAGGGCTGTGGAAAGTAAGTAGAACCCTCTGAACCTGAGTATTATCATTTAGGAGCTTCACTGTTTTTATATCCACATGACCAATACACTTCCCAAGTAAATCCACTAAATGTTTCTTATCAAGTGGAGCAGTTCTCCAGGATGGGACAATTCCTTTAAACTTGCAGATTTGTAAACAAATCTTATGTGGCTGCCAGACTAGTTGGGAGGGAGCTATTCTCTCCCTCTCCCTCTCCTGTTGTTGAGGAGGTAGCTTAACTAGCCCCTCCCTCATAGAACAAATGACAGGTTGCTTTTCCAAACTAAAAACAGCTGGATTCTTAGCATGGTCAGAGACAGTTTGAGTAAAGTTAGAGTCATTTAGCAGCTTATCCAGCTTTGAGTGCAATAAACGGAGCTCTGTAGAGATGAACTTCATTGTCCTTGCAGTAAGCAGACAGAGGTTATCTGGAAGTTCATTCAGTGCTTCTATACTGTCCCCATAAGATGTTGGCAGAGGGAATTCATTTCCTTCAGCCGCAGTTCTTAACAGTGGGCTTGGTGGGGAAACCTCCATCAAGTCATCTGCAATCCCCACCAAAGGAGCAAAGTGATTAGACACTGAGATTGGAGAAGGTGCATCACGAGAAGACGCAAAATAATCTCCAATCTTGGCTTGCTTAGTAGCCGGTTGAGAATCAGCCTCCATTTCTCTTCCCCACTTTTGGAGCTTCATTCTCATCTGTCTTAAGGTAAACTTGTTACTGTGTTGTTGCTGTGCTGTCATTTAAGCCAAGTAGCAGGAAACTGGAGTTGCAGGCAGGGGCTCACAATTTGTATAATATACACTGAAGAAATTGCACTCAAAAAAGGAAACATATAAAAAAGTGAAAATTTTTTTAAAGGAAAGCTCTCAAAGCTAAAACTCCTGCACCCGTCCTTCACCTTATCAGAATAGTGCTAAAAGCATGCTGCTACAGACCACTGTTTAGAAACGTAATTATGCTGCATAAAAGTCCAGCAATAAAATAAGTAAAATAAGATAAAATAACAAAATTACAAGTCACTTGCGTGACGTTGTGTATCAGAGCAGCTGTCTCGATGCCATCTTGCTTTGCAGTGGCTCAACTGCATGTATCTGTACCATGGGATTTTTTTCACCAATCTTTGATTCTAAATCTACTTTCTTATGTATTTGACCTTTTTAAACTAAATCTCTTTACCCCCCCCCCCAGCCAGAATAACGAGACAGACAACGGTTTGGAATAAAACAAGGACCACTTTATTAACTATGTAACAGAACATTGCAGCAATAACAACTAAGCAAGCATGGAACAGGCAAGGCAGGTGTCACTCCCTGACCAGGTAGGTGGGCCTGAGAGACCTCTCCTGACAACTGCTCCTTTTCAAGAACAGCTCTGCCAGAACTATGGCTTGCCCAAGGTCATCCAGCAGGTGCAAGTGGAGGAGTGGGGAATCAAACCCAGTTCTCCCAGATTAGAGTCCGCACACTTAACCACTACAGCAAACTGGCTCCAAAGGGGCGGGAATGGGAGGGTAGAGTGCGCACACTTAACCACTACAACAAACTAGCTCCAAAGGGTTGGGAATGGGAGATTATCAGGCCAGGCAGTAGCTGGGGTGGAGGGATACAACAGGGAGGGAGAAAGGGGTGGGAGCCCAAGGCCAGGAGCCATAAAAGGGAGCAGAGGCTGAGAACAAGGAGGAGGAAAAGCAGGGGAGTTGTGACAGAACAATTTTGGAGAGAGAAACCCACTGAAGGGCAGAACTCCTCAGAGGACCTACTGCCGGCTGGCCAGGGACTCTCACCTGCAATCTGAGGTCCCAGCATCTCCTTTTCTGTGCTTGACAACACAGCTGACGATAGGGCACCCTGGAATGAAACACAGGGGCACGACACCGTCTAAATCTTCCTTGTGTAAGGTACAAAATTAAAAGAAAAATACAAGAAAACCATCAACCAATAAAGCATCTTCCAAGTTATATTTTTACAAGCATAATTAAAAATGAATACAATAAAACAGAAAACTGTTTTAACAACCCAGACATTATTTTCTATATTTTCTCTTCCTGTATATGCCCCAAAGAGCATTATGCTCAATGGACCAGCATCTCCTGGTGGTCCCTGGCCCAAAAGATGTCCATTTTGCCTTGACCAGGGCCAGGGCCTTTTCTGCCCTGGCCCCTGCCTGGTGGAACACTTTCCCAATTGAGATCAGGGCCCTGCGGGATCTTCTTCAATTCTGTAGGGCCTGTAAGATGGAGCTGATCTCCCAGACCTTTGGCTGAGGCAGTGGACATCCATATATGGCCTCCCTGAGGTTTTTGCCACCCATTCTAACAACTGCTGGCCTTATCTACATCTTACATCTTATTACAGTCCAGAACCTCTCACAACCATTAAAAACCTTTACTGTAGGATTGTGACCATCATTTTAATGTATATGATGGTGTTTTAATATTTTAGTTTTATTTTAGAGCCAGTTTGGTGTGGTGGTTAAGTGCGCGGACTCTAATCTGGGAGAACCGGGTTTGATTCCCCACTCCTCCACTTGCTCCTGGCTGGATGACCTTGGGCAAGCCGTAGTTCTGATAAGAGCTGTTCTTGAAAAAAGAGCAGTTTCTGTCAGAGCTCTCTCAGCCCCACCTACCTCACAGGGTGTCTGTTGTGGGGAGGCGAAGGGAAAGGAGTTTGTAAGCCGCTCTGAGACACCTTTGGGTAGTGAAGGTCGGGGTAGTAAATCCAATCTCTTCTTCTTCGTTAATTATTGTATTAATGAAATGTTGCTTTTATAGTATTGATGAAGTGTTGCTACCTGCCCTGAGCCCACTTGCAGGAAGGGTGGGCTATAAATATGAATGAATAAATAAATAAATATTTAATAGCTAACAAAGACCCTCTTAAAGATGACAGCCTTCAGCACATAATGGACAAACAATAGGGATGGAATGATGGAGATTCCTTGTAAGAGGGAATTCTAGAGCCATAACACTGCTATAGTGAAGGTCCTCTTTTTTGTAGCCACCCACCATACATTAGATGGGGGGGGGCACATGGACTAGATGTCTGGTAAAGCCTTCATCATTGAGCTCATACTTGGAATTGTCAACAGCTGTCACATGATTTTCCAGAATGAGAGCTCTGTTAAATGCCTCTATTGGAATTAACTGAACCCTTTTCACCTATGCACAGTTGCTCCAGGTGTTTATCAGAGCTACCCAGAGATGTGTATGGGAATCCAAAGCTGCAATTAATCTTGACAAACCTGAAGGCAAAGATCATGGGAATTTGTTCTATGGCATTTCTCAGGGTTGCTCTATCAAATGAGCTGAATCATGGAATTCTCTTCTACAATACCAGCTTGAGCCCCAGAATCACAATAGTCCATATGGCACTCTAAAGACTACAACTTTATCTTGACATGTAGTTCCTAGTAGTCATCATCAGATGCAACCTTGGACATAACCTCACTTTATCTGAGGTTTGGATATTAGACAAGTGCAAGGAAACACATCCCAAGTCCAAACCCTCTGAATTTCCACTGGCTGCTCTTCTCAATAGCATTAAGCTATATATGCCTGAACATGGAACGACTCAAAGAAACAGTACAAGATCGGAAAACTTGGAGAGAGCTGGCCCATAGAATTGCCAAGAGTTGAACACAACTGAATGGCTAACAACAACAACATATTTATATCAAGGCAGCTCCCGAATGCACACAAGCTGCACGCTAGTGCAGAGGGTAATTTGGCAGGGAGAGTACACTGAGAAAAAGCATACATAGTAATTGAGTCAGATGCAACTAGTCCTTATCAGCAGGGCAGGATGCTATCAAGAACATTGCCAGATTCTCTCAGAGATCCACAAAAGAACTCTTGTGCAAACACCTCCAGTGGTAGCTTTTAAGGATCTGACAGAATGGTTAAAAAGTATACATTCAGTGGGGCTTCCAAGGGAGAGATATTGTGCTCCCCATCTGAAGAAGAGAGGTGGAATCTTGATAATAATTATAATAACTTTAAAGAAAAATAATTTACATTTGTCACAAGGGGGGGGAGTCTGTTTGACTCTAAAAGCAGATCAGTTGAGTATTTTATGAAGATTAGAAATATTTCAACTCCCTGTTGGAATCTGAGTTTAAAGGTTTTATGGGAACAGGAAGGTATCCAACAATTCTAAGCCTTAAAAGAAAAAGACAGACTGTTGGAATATGTATTTGAAATAAGGAGCATACATTCATCTGTAGGGAACTGCTCTTCTAGAATAAAGAACAACCCTTTAAAATAAGGAGCACCTGAAAATCTTTAATTGACAGTAAGATATATGAAAGCAGAACAGAAAGAGCTACAGGACTTCTATAGATTGAGTTAAAGTTACCAAAGTGTCACTCTTTGTATTTCATTAGTTAAAATAGCTTCTCTGAATTCAGCATTCAAGTGTATAGTTAAAAATTTATGAAACCATACAGATCTGAGATCAGTGTGAGACTCTTGGACAAAGTTACTCTCAACAATACTCTCTGGCAGTGATTTGTTTATTGATGAATAAAGGATCCAAGTTGAGACCAGTACTGTGTCAGAACTGAGGTTCAGGCAGAAAACCTGCTCACTCTGGACACTGGTGGGAGGGCATGAGAGGAAATTCATGGCCATGCTAGTGTCAGACTCTTGGACAAAGTTACTCTCAACAATACTCTCTGGCAGTGATTTGTTTATTGATGAATAAAGGATCCAAGTTGAGACCAGTACTGTGTCAGAACTGAGGTTCAGGCAGAAAAATCCCCAATTATAGACAGTTCAAACCAGCCCTCCCCCTTTGGGTCCCATCCAATCATACCCCACAATTGTCCCACCTAGCTTTTGCATGCTCTATACCCCCACCTGTGAATATACCATTATTTTCTCTAAGGCAGCAAAGGAAGCACAGTCATCTCCAAGGTCATCCCTATGTAGGGAGGTATCTTAAGAAGAGTTACATTGCTACTACAACAGAGCCATTCACACACTTGCTCACTCACACCCCTCCCTCAGGAATTTCCCTCCCTCTGCAGACTCCAGGTCCCCAAAGCATGGCAAATGAGAGTCCAAGTTTGACAATCAGTTAATACCAACAAGAGCATTAAAGACTTGACCTCTCTTGCTTATAGGTTTTTTTTTTGCTAAAATTAGTGATAAACTAGTGGAAAACAAAAATCCTGACATTACAATAGGTAAAACACACCTGTTCCCTTTCTCTGTGAATCTCAGATGGAAGTAAATAGGTAGAAAACCTTACAGATAAATGTTAACCAAAAATTCCTTACTGTGATACTAGGGAAAAGCAAGTTTCATGTAACATACACAATTACACAGTTTTTGAAAACCAGTTACTTTTATTAACCCCTTTCAAGAAAAACAATGCAACCTCAATCAGCATAATGTGCATTAAATAAATTTAAAAAGATAAAACAGGTTTTTCCTTCCTTTCAGAACATCTTGATCTTTCCTGTGGGGTTGCATCACATAAACCATCTACTCAGAGAAGAAACTTTGGTTTTAAAAAAGCAATTTACTTTGTGTGAAAAAAATAATAGAAACTAACCTTCTTGCCCTCATAAAGATCCTCATTGTCTTTGGTTTTGAATTCACAAGTAGATACTTCTATGTCCTAGGGAAAAGAAACAGAGCACCTTTACATTGCTGCTGTGCTTTAAAAACCCAAGCAGTTGAGTAGTGACTATATGGTAACTAGGGGTATTTCCTGTTTGGGAAGTGAAAATCTGTTTTGTTTTTAAAGATTCCTTTTATTATGGGCAGGTTCATTGAGGAGCTCACTTAAGAAAGATTGGTCTCTGATATTTAAGGTGTTTTTTTTTAAAAAAAAATCCACAGAATTGTTCCAAGATGTGCTGTGCCACACCAAGATGTGCCTGTGCCATACAGCAGCATACAGTGTGTGTTTTTTATATGTGGTAACATGAGTCAGGTCACAACAATGGGGGTAGATACTGTTACCTTTTGAAGATAAATAGTTTGAGGCTAACCAGTGATTGAGCTGCGGTGGCTCAAGTGGTTAAGACACTGAACTGCAGGCTGTGGAAGGTCAGTAGTTCAGCGGTTCAAGACCTGGGTGCCGCAAGACAGGGTGAGCTCCTGTCTCTAGTTCCAGCTCCTGTCAACCTAGCAGTTCGAAAGCAAGAAATTGCAAGTAGATAAATAGGGACCACTTCGGTGGGAAGGTAACAGCGTTCCGTGCGCCTTGGTGTTTAGTCATGCCGGCCACATGACCACGGAAACGTCTTCGGACAGCGCTGGCTCTTCGGCTTTGAAACGGAGATGAGCACCGCAACCCTAGAGTCGGACTCGACTGGCTTTCGAGCAAGGGAACCTTTACCTTTACCTTTAACCAGTGATTGGGACTCTTCTATAGCATAGTAGATTATACACCCTCTTGGGGTCATGAAATTGGAAAAGTGGTAGAAACACTCTTACAAGAGTACCTATGATAATGTAATGTAAAATTACACTTATATGATTGTTAATGATAGTTGTAAGTAATGTATGTAGTAGTTAAGAATTGTCTGTCTGTAAGGCTACACTTGTTAGCTTAAGCTTTGGAAGAAGATTATTTAGTAAGATACATTGCAAATGCTTTTTGATTTTGTACATATATAATGCAATAGTAGTTTGCAAATAATCATATTGAACCACTCTTACATGATTACATATGATAAGTTGGCATCATCAATGTAATGTAATGTAGAATCACACTTATATGATTGTAAATGATAAGTTGGCATCACCAACTGGCATCACCAATGTAAAAGGCATGTGATCTTTGTATGGTATATAGTGTAAGCAATGTATGCAGCAGTTAAGACTGGTCTGTCCGATTGAAAGGTTATACTTGTTAGCTCTAAGCTTTGGAAGAAGATTACTTGGTAAGATATATAGTAAATGTTTGTTGATTGTGTAACATGTATAATGCAACAGCAGTTTTTAAATAATCATACTGAAACATTGTAAATTGAATTGTTTTATTCACAGACTCAAGAATAGAGTGTTGACTTTATTGCTAATGGATGCAGAACTGTATGTATCAATTTTTAATGTTAAATTGTTCAATGGTGTATATTTGGTTGGAGGGTTCCCTGTTATAGTTGTTATTGTATCTTGATAGGAGACCTATTTGATAAAGAGACTTCGAAACGAGCGGTTACTCGGGAAGTTCGTCGTCCTCTCTGTTCATCCTTTCACGTCATCACCTTGTTTTTGATGGCGTCCATCTGTTGAAAACAAAGATTAAAGCATCACGAAGCTTACTAGTATTGTAGCTTTATTATTGTCTAGTATCTTCATATTGTGTGCACTTTGCAGCAATTTTCTGTACATGGTGTCAGTTTGGCCATGAGCCACAAACCACATTTTCCCAGTTTGTGCCCATCCTTATTCATGCTCATTTCCTTCCCCTGCCTCTCATGCAGAAGATGGTCAGACTTGATGATGCACAAGAAGTGTGCAGCTAGCTGCCACCACATCTCCAACAGGAATGCAGCTCAAGGATGGCAGTGTCCCAGGTGGTCTTCACAGTGCTCCAGTTTGGTGTAGTGGTTAAGAGCAGCAGACTCTAATCTGAAGAACCAGGTTTGATTCCCCACTCCTTCACATGCAGACAGCTGGGTTACCTTGGGCAAGTCACAAGTTCCTCAGAGCTGTTATCTCAAGAGCAGTTATCTCAGAGTTCTCTCAGCTCCAATCTCACAGGGTGTCTGTTGTGGGGAGATGAAGGGAAGAAGATTGTAAGCTGCTCTGAGACTCCTTTGGGTAGTGAAAGGCAGGCTATGAATCCAATTCTTCTTCCCAGCCCCAGAGAATCCTTCACCACCAGGTGTAGAGTGTGCGCTAAGCAGACAATGCCCTTGAGGCACACAACCCTCACCGCTGCCAGAATGTTGGCACCGGCATCTGTGACCAGATAGCCATGGATGATGTTGCTGCTGCCCAACCACTCCCTCAGTCTACTCTGAATTTTGGCAATGATGTTTGCCTCCTTGTGGTCTGCATCCATCCCCTGCACATGGAGCAGAACCACTTTGTAGCCAGGTGGTAGGACTGTCCTCTTCTGTGGCCTGGGTCCAACAGTCTGGTTAGTGAGATCTCCTGGTTGCCACCAGTGGGCACTGAGGGAGAAGTAGCCATGCTGCTGGCTGCTCCAGAGGTCATCAATGAAATGAACGGTTTGGCCTTGCACTCTGGAGAGCTCAGCCTTGACCAGTGCCACCACAGAATGATGCATGGTGGGCAAGACTCATTGGCTTATGATCCTCCGCGAGGGGACAGAGAACCAGGGAGCCAGGTAGTGCAGCAGCCAGTGAAAGGCTATCTCCTCCACAGGGGAGAAGGGTTGGCCACCCATGGCAATTACCTCACTGTTGACGTGAGTGAGTGCTTCCTGAGCTCTCCCCCTTGCCCTTTGGGTGCCCTACTCTTTTCTTGGAGGATTGGTGAGATTCATACAGTACTCATTATGTTCTTGTGTTGCTTGTTATGCTTTATGCTGCTTATGCTTTATATTGCTTCAAGCAAAGTTTCTGCTTTATTCTAGGTAGGGATACTTTAGGTTAAGCTAAGCTACATGTTCTCAGTATTTTCCTGTGTTAACGTATGTTCTGGAAATTCTTAATGTGACTAAAAGAGAAAACCTTTGTCAGAACTTATGACTAATAAAACCCATGAAAGTTATGAACCTGGTGTCCAAGTTCTTTGTTTTCTTGGAAGTGTCATTCCCAGAGTCAGATTCAAAAGATCCCTCTTGCAAAGACAGGTTTAGCCTGGAAATTTTGCAGGTTAACACTCTGTAAAATGGTGCCTTCCAATTTCAGCACAGGATACCATAACTCATAGTAATGAAAACTGCTTAGAGGTCCAGGAGAATCAATATAGACACCCTCCCTCTGCTTATCTCCTGGTGCAAGTCTTCTACCTGGGCAACCATGGCTGTTTCAGTCCCATAATCAGACTACAAAAAATGTAAATAATTTGTTTCATCCAGGAAAGTATGAAGTTGTCCAGCCACCACCCAGTCAATAACCTTGTTCAATAATGGAGCATTTGAGACTAGTCAATAGTCAATAGTTACTGAGATCTCCTGGATCTACAGTATGCTGTCAGTTTGGTATGCAGGAGTATGAAGTTATATTTTTAAAACATCTTTTAAAGGTTTGATGTCTTTAATTTTCTTTTTGAATGGAAGAGTTAAGCATGTGCTTAGTTCTTTTTCACACTGAAACCAATTGGATATTAAAGTTCTTTATTCTGCCTGGATCATATTCTTTGGCTGTAGTCAATCATTATAACAAATTTTGGTTAATAAACTATGGTTTGATCCACCCCTTATGATATCTGAATGGTGATACATGGTTTTTGTTGCTTGATATCAAACATAGATATCAAGTTAGGGATACTAGCTGTTTTGTTAACCACAATTTGTACTCATAATGCTTTTTACAATGTCCAACTTCATAAACCACACTTTGTTGTGTATCACTACTATTAATTGCCACCGGAACACAGTCATAGCAAAATTGGAAATGCAAGTAGGGACACATGGGACAGGGGAAATCTCCCATGTGGTTTCTACTTCTTCCTAACAAGTTGCTACGTTTCTTCCCATTGCTCCTCTGCCACTACTTACTTCTCATCTACCTTCCTTTCCCTGCCATCTTATCCCTTCCCAGCCGCCTAGTCCACCTATTCACACTATCACTGCCTGCTCCATTCCCCATTCCCTGTATTGCTGTTTCTCTCTTCCAGTCTCTTCCTCCCTTCCACTCTGCCTCACTTGTTCACCAACCTGCCATGCAGCCCTCCCCTGCTCAGTATTGTTGCCCTGCAAGGTGCTTATAGCAGCCCTTTGGACTTATGAACTGCAGCACATAACTGGACTGTGCAGTAAATGTGCAAAAGGAAATGGACAGTGTGGTGACCCTAAGCTGATACCAACTGCAGACACACGCCCAGCAGAGGAAAATCTTCTCCTGAGATGATGTGCCAATAGGTTCCTGTGGTTACCTGCCATCTCTTACCCGCAGCTCAGCAGGAAGAGAACCAAGCTCCGCCACGTGAAGCACAGTAAAGCCAATAACCATTTGCTGTTTAAATGGACATCATGCAAAGCCATGAAACCAGAGATCTTGAACAGAGAGTCCATGAGCTAGCATCTTCTCTGACATGCAGGCACCATCCCCCCCTTTGCCTAACACTGCACGTAGGTGATCCAGCATAACAAAGGATCCACACCCATGAGAGGATTAGAGGGCTGACATGTACCAGCTAAACCATCACCTGGTGCCATCAATGAACCATCAATGATGAGACCTGGGGAAAATGGCATGGTGTTGAGGGTGAGTCTTGGATCGCTCCAGAGCCACCCTGCCCTTTCTGTTTCTTTTGGAGACCCTCCCGAACTTCAGCATTGTGTTGGGCTCCACCTGGACCTCCTGGGGGGGGACAGGTGCAGGGGACTTGCTCACCCCCCCAACAATGGCGGTTAGTGGGGGAAGACCGCTGTGTCCCGGCGCAGAAGCAGGAGGAGGAGCAATCATGGCTGCCATGATTTGCCCAAGCCACAACCTCCCTTTTAAAACTTTTATTTTTGGCTCTAAGCAACAAAGGCAAGAGAATGTGTTCATATGTATTCTTCTATTAGCTGATGAAGACCTCTAATAAAATGACCCTCTTAGAATATTTTCAGCTTTGCATGTTTATGTGGCTGCAAAAAGGAGCAGAGTAACAGGACTGAAAATGGTGACGACAGGGGAAAACGAAGATAATCCAGCAAAGGAAATTGTATTGATAGACCTAAATAGCACAGAATTTGGGCAACTGACCTTGGAACAGTTCAAACAATTGCTGATTGATAGGGTGCGGAAAGCAGCGGAGGAAGCCTGTAAAAACATTTGTAAAAAGTTTCAAAATGCTGACTCGAAATCTGATTAGTGAAAGTGAAAAGGAGCCTGCCGCCCTACCAGCGAACTTGTTAGATCGCGCTAACAAAGGACTCGGAGAGTGATTTCAGCAAGTGATTCAGCTTTAATGGAAGTATCGAACAAGCACACAAACGCATTCAGAAACCAGAACAGTAAAACATTGGAGCTGGGCTCCTTTTAAACATACCGGGCTAATATAGCCACTCCTACTATATACATAACAACCAATCAGATTGCAAGGATAAGGGCAAATCAGTGTTCTTCCCGCTCCGGGAATAGTCCGTTCTGATTGGTCGCTGTTTCCATGCGACCAATAGCCTTTGAGTACCGTCGGAGCCTTTGCTGGCTCAAAGCTCAACATGGGAGGTGAATTAGGTGATTCATGTTATCCTGTCAGTACATAACAGAACTCCTGTGAGTTCTGAGAGAGAACAGGAAGACAACGAAGTAAGTGGGACAAATGATATATCTTTTCTGGAAAAGAAGGATTTGGTTAAATATGTCAAGATAGCAGGACTTACTGAAGGGAAGAAGCAAAAAGAACCTCATGATGAAGTGCAGATGCCAGTGAAAAGGAGATCAAGGTACCTCCCCCAAAAAAGCAAGACCGAGCTGGTAAAACAGAAGAGACAGAATTCTGAAATAAAAGTCTCTGAGTATAAAGGGTTAAGACATTTATCTACGGTATTCAAGAAGAAAGTACCTCAAAAACCAAGGTTGCAGTATGCAGCTTATCCCAGAGTAACTTTTTTTTTGTCTGTTTAAAGCATGAAAAGCTGAATTTCTCAGGTGATGGATCTGAAAATTTGGGGGTAAAGGCGTTTTAAGTATGCATATGGATGGCCAGGAGGATTTTAAGGTAAAGGTAAAGGTTCCCTTGCTCGAAAGCCAGTCAAATCCAACTCTAGGGTTGCAGTGCTCATCTCCGTTTCAAAGCCGAAGAGCCAGCGCTGTCCAAAGACATTTCCATGGTCATGTGCTGGCATGACTAAACACCAAGGCGCACGGAACGCTATTACCTTCCCACTGAGTGGTACCTATTTATCTACTTGCAATTTCTTGCTTTCGAAAATGTGGTTAGTAATTGTTTACCTTTGTTAAGGAAAGGGAACAATGACATATGAATGAGGAAAGAGGTAATGAAGATATGTCCTAATAGTATTATAAGTCTGTTTTTCCAGGAAAATAAATGATGACTAAAGCTATAAAATACTTGAAGGTAGATTGCAGATCATAGACCATCAAAAAATGTGGCAACTGAATTGGGATTAATCTTTAGAGAGACCACACTTTAGTAGGTGTTATGCTATAGATTTTTTTTCTGTCTGTAAAATGTGGTTAGTAATAGTATACTATGGCTGCGGTCACACGTAACAGAAGCCACACAAGTGAGACGGAAAACAGCCGGAGTTTCCGGGCGCGATCTCACCAGCACATCTGGGAAGCGTAGCACTCCCGTGGCTCAACCGAGGCTTCCAGCCGAAACTGCGTGGCAAAAAACTAGTACCTTGGAGGTACTAGTTTCCGGAAACTGCGGGGCAAGGGCGGGCGTCTGATCGCGTTTCCGGTGGCATCCGGCGCCCGCCCATGTCCCCTTGCAAATAAGGTGTGGTTTTTTTGTCCAAGTCTCTGTGGATGCGCATGCGCACCCAACGGACCATGCGCATTTGTCATGTACACAAAAATAAAAAACAGTTTGCCGTGGCACGCGCTTCTTCGTTGCGCGCCGGCTTGTCTTGTGATCGGCACCTCTCCCTTGCCATGGAACCTCCATGGTACCTCCACAGGACCTCCACAGGAGGTCTGATCGCGTAACTGCGCAGTAGTTTGCCCCAGGGCAAACAGCCACAATTCTCCTCTGCAGTTTCCTGCCCGTGTGACCGGGGCCTATAGTGAATAATGATATAAGGATAAGGGAAGAGGCAATGAAGTTTGGTCTATATAATTCCATAATTTTGTTTTCCCAGGAATATCTGTATGTAGGTTGTAGACTATAGACTCTTAAATATGTGGTAACTGATTCTGGATTAATCTTTAGAAGGTATAAACAGTAAATAGGAGTAAGGAATTAGGATTGAAAACTGAGTTTTATTTTGATAGTATATTACAATATAAAAAATTGACAGGAAAGCACATGCTACATCTAGGAGGATAAGAATATTGTTTTGTTTATGATTAATTAGATCCTTGTGAAATCCAGGCTGGATACATGATGGTGGCTTGTGTTAATATCAGGTTAATAAGAAGAAAGACTGGCAAGTGAGATAAAAACATAATGTCAGTAAGAAAAAAATTATTGAGAATTTGATGTTGAATTAAGGTTAGAATAACAGATATGAAATCCGAATATGTCATCTTGTTATTTATGTTTGCTAAATTATTTTTTTGCAATAAGCAATCCTTTTTTTTGCTTGCTTGTTTGTTTGTCTGTCTGGAAAACCAATAAAGAAATTACTACTACTACTACTACTACTAATAATAATAATAAAAATGGACCATCAATGACAATGATTCTGGCCGCCTCAGCTATTGTTCTCAAAGGTGCCACTGTTAAGAGTAAATAGAATCCAATATTGCCCAACCATTAAGCCCCCTTCTTCCTGAAACTAGTTTTTGATTAGGAAACTTCCTGGAACTGACCTAAGGAATGTGACAAGGGAAGTGGCCTGCGAAGCCCACCCCTATAGTGTATAAAAGAGCATAATCCACCATGCGCTCTCTCTCTCTCCTCTACCTCTAGACCCACCCTAAAAACTGTTATGGGATTGTCACTTGCCCACCTTTAAAACAGCTCAGTGAATTTTTGTTATAAAAACAACCAAACTTAGCTCAGCTTCCATGCGAAATTAGCACTGCATATTTTTAAATAAATTAGAGTGAGCAAAGACCAGATTCTACTCTTCTCCTGTTGAGATACAGCAATGCTATTTCTGGTTAATTTTGAAAACTGAAACAGTATTGTAGGCAAGTAACAGCATTCAGAGACAGAGATTCTTAGAATAAGAGTTAAATTTCTCCTTAGAGTGGCTGTGTTGGTTTCACTGGGCATCCTGGAATGCATGTAGCCAGTTTCAGCAGCACCATGGACAGAGGAAAACCTTACCTGCCAAGCTGCCAAGTTTCTTCTGACTTACGGTGATCCTGTGAATGAATAACCTCCAAAGCATCCTATTGGCAACAGCCATTCTCAGGTCTTGAAAATGGAGGGCCGTGTGTCCCTTGATTGAGTCAATCCATCTCATGTTGGGTCTTCCTCTTCCACAACTCTTGGTTTTAGCTCTGCCAAAGTCTACCACATGTTCTGCTGGTTCAGAATACAACCCTTATTTCCCCATAGTCTCCCTTATTTTTCTGTGGATCACTTCATCCCACTGAGGAAAGGTACGATTCTCCTGCTAATGCGAATGTTGCTATCCCTTTCTATCTACATTTCCTAGGACTGAATAATTGTCTGCATGATTGTGAAATCATTGTATGCCTGAAATATATTTCCCAGTAAAGAAACCATTTCTTTGAGACTTGGCTTCTGCATTTATTTCTCGGTGACCGGAAAAGGCGGGACTCCTGTATACACAGGCTATTGCTCCCTTAAAAAGCCAATTTCATATTATTAATTATAATTCCCCACAGTTATTCATCCTTCAGAGCAGTTTGGCTAACAGTATCTCTAAAGCCACTCTATATCCCTTCCTAATTCAGTTGGCAAGCCACAGCATCCTGTTTTGATTACTGTGTTGGTTGGCTGCCTGTCCATGCTGCTGTCCTTCCTTGTCTCCAAGCTTGCCTCTCTCCCCTAACATTGAGGGAGGCCAGCCCCTGACTGTCTATCGCCCTGCTGACCCAAAAAGGGAGCCATACCTGAGCTGGCACCCCAGCTGCATCCAGGCACACTGTAGAGACTGGCTAGCTCCTCCCATATTAAGAACTAGATACATTGATGATGTCCTCCGTGATAGAGGAGGGAGAGAGGAAGCAGATACTACATTAACTGAGGTTTACACATAAATCCGTGTCACCCTTTTTGCCTTAAAAGGGCCAGGAGCAACTTTTCCTCACAGGATTGACAGCTCAGTCCAGAAGACGGCCACTCCTCTGCCTTCCTCCATTTCCACAATCAGATTTCACCAGGAACTTCTTCTTGATAAATTATCCCCATCATCAGAAGGGAAAACACCTCACCCTCCTTTTCTTCCCTGCTGCCAGGCAATCATTCACTCAGCCTCCCTGTAGGAAGCACCACCTCTAGAAGGCAGTGTCTTTAGGCTAGGTCCACTATGTCGGTGAAAGCATGTTTCACAGTTTTTAATTAAAAAAACATTACAAGGCTTACACCTGCAACATACCTCTAACAGACTAACCTCAGCTTGTTTTAAATAATTTAAATAAACTATGACTTCTTGTAATGCCTGAATACAGCTTTTGTTTGGAGAGAAAATTGCTTTAAGTTGGTGGAAATTGAGATGTAGGAGATGCTTGCACTGATCTCTTTAAGTATAATTTTACATTCCTAGGAACATGTGATCCTTAGGTTAATTTGAGGAAACAAGCCATATTATCTTAGCTGAAACTTGTTAGCTTCAATAATTCACTTTTATAATTATTCACTAAGCTACCTTGATTTAATTATTATAGGAGTATTGCTGCAAACTGTTTAATTATAAAATACAAACTACAAGAGCAATAATACAGATGTGCAGTCTAATAGAAAGGGATTCTTGCTGAATCTTTTTTTATTCATAGCGCTCATATTAATTTTTAGCCAACAGTTTCAGAATCTTGTACATTCTGAATATTCCTAGGGTGTGAGAAGAGCCAGGGATTTTAAAAGATGGTTTTAAAAACTGTTCTGGGATTGTCACTTGCCCACCTTTAAAACAGCTCAGTGGATTTTTGTTATAAAAACAACCAAACTTAGCTCAACTTCCATGCGAAATTAGCACTGCATATTTTTAAATAAATTAGAGTGAGCAAAGACCAGATTCTACTCTTCTCCTGTTGAGACACAGCAATGCTATTTCTGGTTAATTTTGAAAACTGAAACAGTATTGTAGGCAAGTAACAGCATTCAGAGACAGAGGTTCTTAGAATAAGAGTTAAGTTTCCCCTTAGAGTTGGCTGTGTTGGTTTCACTGGGCATCCTGGAATGCATGTAGCCAGTTTCAGCAGCACCATGGACAGAGGAAAACCTTACCTGCCATACAAACAGGGCTCTCAGAGCCAAGCTGCCAAGTTACTTCTGACTTACGGTGATCTTGTGAATGAATAACCTCCAAAGCATCCTATTGGCAACAGCCATTCTCAGGTCTTGAAAATGGAGGGCCGTGTGTCCCTTGATTGAGTCAATCCATCTCATGTTGGGTCTTCCTCTTTTCCTGTTGCCTTTGGATTCTCCTAGCATTAATGTGTTTTCCAGTGAGTCTTGCCTTCTCATAATGTGATCAAAGTACGATAGCCTCAGTTTAGCCATTTTATCTTCAAGGGAGAATTCAGGTTTGATTTGATCACTTATTTGTCTTTTTGGCAGTCCATGGTATTCTTAAAACACTCATCCATCACCATATTTCAAATGAATCTACTTTCTTCCTATCAGCTTTCTTCATTGTCCAACTTTGACAACCATACATAGTAATGGGGAACACTGTAGAATTAATTAACTTGATCTTGGCTGCTGGCAACACCTCCTTACATTTAAGAATCTTTGCTAGTTCCTTCATGGCTTTTGATTTCTTGGTTGCAGGCTCCCTTTTGGTTGATGATGGAGCCAAGGAATAGAAAATCTTGAACAATTTTGATTTCTTCTTTGTCAACCTTAGAGTTGTGTAATTCCCCAGTAGTCATTACTTTTATCCTCTTGATGTTTAGCTGTAATCCTGCTTTGGCACTTTGTGATTTAACATTCATTTGTAGTCAATTCAAGTCTTTACTATTTTCTGCCGATAATATGGTGTCATCTGCATATCTCAAATTGTTAATGTTCCTTTTACCAATTTTCACTTCGCCTTCATCTAAATCTAATCCAGCTTTCTTTATTATATGCTTTGCATAAAGATTGAAGAGATAGGGAGATATAATACAACCTTTCCAACACCTTTGCCAATTGGAAGATATGATGCCCCCATCCATTGTCCCAGTGTTTCCCACACTTTCTTTGAGTATTCTCTGACTCTTTTGGTTTTCAGAAGGCTGGTAAACTCTTTCCAGTTGAAACATGAGTACTTGGCTTGAGTTTTTATCTGATCTTTAAGGTCTCTAAAGGCAGTTTCTAACCACACTGGGGATCTCTGCACTCGTCAGAGCTATCACCCTGTTTAGACTGGGTAGGGAAATCCTTTCTCTCGCTAGAAGATCTATCCTTGGCCTGAATGGGAGTCCCCATCTAACTAACCACTCATCTTTGCCAACTTTCCCTAGTTCTCCTGTCTGTGAATTCCAAATGAAATCTCCTCCTCACCATTCACCCCTAAAGTCTCTCTCTGGTCAGCTGATGCTAACCAATCAGATCTCTTGGACCAGCCTGTCACTCAAGGCTCTCTGGCTCTGTGAAGAATTAACCCTTCACAGTCCTTTACCTGTTTTCACAGCACTTCTACACTTTTCAAAGTGCAGTCCATCACAGAAGCCATACAACATACAAAATGCAATAACTCCCTAAATTACTCCCTCCCCCCTAACAACCCCTGAAGCCTACACCCTTTTAAATACTCTAGTAAATGAAGAAGAAGAATAGATTTATACCCCTCTCTTCACTACTCTAAGGAGTCTCAGAGCAGCTTACAATATTCTTTCCCTCCCCTTCCCTGCAACAGACACCTTGTGAGGTAGGTGGGGCTGAGAGAGCTCTTTTGAGAACTGCTTGTGAGAGTACAGCTCTGAAATGACTTGTAACTGACCCAAGGTCACACCAGCAGCTTCATGTGAAGGATTGGGGAATCAGATTAGAGTCTGCACTCCTAACCAGTACACCAAACTGGCTCTCATGTGAAAAAATGTGGGAACATATAGTTTGGCTCTTAGTAATGCAAGGGTCAGGTGTAAGATGATCTCATTTAATGCATATCTGATTTCTAAAAACTGCAGAGAGCTTGTTCAGAGACAAGGATTATCTAAATAGATCCACACAGCAGATATGGGGAATCTCAGATTGTGTCTTGTAGATACAATCTACACAGATTTAAGGAGCAATTTTGCTACATAAATGACATATCCTGTATTTCTCTTTCTTATGTTCTCCTTTCTACACTTCCTCTGTGAATACACCTATAGAGTTTCCCCTATGGACATGCTTATAGATTGTTCACAGGTTTTCTAACTCCAACAAGACTGAAATTCCAAGAATGGGGTGCAGACACCCTCCCATTGATATATATGACATACCTCCCACTGATTTCAGAGTTTATTAATTTTGACAACCAAAGTATTCTCCTTAACCAAGAAGACTAAATGGACAGAAATTGGTTCAGTGGGAGCATTGCTGCTTTAATATTTTGCAGATCCCTCTGAGAGAGCTCAATGGAAAATGTGTAGGGGTTATTATTTTATTGGAATAAAAGTGTTTTCCCACTGCACCATTGTTTTTCTCTTCATCTCTTTGACAGAACCAGTTAGCCAGATGAGCAAATGTGCATGCAAGTAAAATTTGCAGGCAACATCCTTCCCTTCAGAGGCTACGGTCTGGATATAGCAATCCTTGAGCACAAGGATCACAAATCGGTTCCCCTCCTTCAAGTAGTTCTTTCCGGCCCTGGGAAATTTGATTCCTGGAGCCATGGGACCCATGTTGACTAGCAGCCATGCAGGCTGAGGAAATTTTCTGAGGAAGGGGGAAAGGAATATGTAATGTGGTTTCCACACAGGATCAGGCTTGTGTGGTTTCCCCATTGTCAGTGTGGCTGCCAATACAGTGGAGTGACAACAGTTTCCCTGCCCCAGTCCCTCAGCAGTAGCCACGCCAGCTGGGCCACTGAAGCTTTTTCAATTTTTTTTATTTGGCAATTTCATATTATTACATCAATATACCATTGTAACAATAAAATGTTGTGTGAATTTCCTGCTTTCATGTTTTTAAAAAACTTAGTCTCTAGCCCTTTCCATTGCAAAGATATACCATTCCCTTTATATTTCCACAGGGCACAATCCTATCCCCCATGCTGTTCAATCTCTATGTAAAGCCCTTAGGACAAGTCATTCATCGTTTGGGGTTGACTGTCATCAATATGATCATGATATCCTTGTTGAAATCTCTTGGTGAAATGGTAGAGGTTCTGAATCACTGCCTGGCTGCTGTGGCTAAATGTCTAAGAGGCCGCAAAAAGAAGAAACCGTGAGGTAACTGCACTAGAAAATATTTCAATAAACAATCACAAAATATATACAAAAATGTGTACAAAAATCATATAAATGCACAAGGCAGTTGAAAATGGTGTGACGATGGTCTCCGGAATGTTCTATCGTTTCGATACTATTATTCTTCCGAAAGTGGATGAAAGCCTTAATAAATCATATGCTATAATAATATTATGTGAAGAATCTATGGTACATGTACATGCAAGAATTCAATAAAAAGTTTTTTTCAAACCTTACATACAGCGATTCTTGGTCTGTCATTTCAACAAGTAGGTATCAAAAATTTCATTATTATTCACCGATGTCTCTACTATTGAAACAATAGAACATTCCGGAGACCATCGTCACACCATTTTCAACTGCCTTGTGCATTTATATGATTTTTGTACACATTTTTGTATATATTTTGTGATTGTTTATTGAAATATTTTCTAGCGCAGTTACCCGAATCCCACAGCCCGCGGCCCTTGCGGCCGTTGGGCTGGGGGAGGCGTTTTTGCCTCTCCTTCGGTGGAGGCAGTTAGTTCTGGCGCCAAAGCGCCAATCCGGGGAATTCGGAGGGGGCGGAGCCGAGCAATTAAGAGCTGGCTCCTCCGTCCCTCCCAGTCAGTCCCGCGCGGTTCTCGGGGCGGTAGGAGCTTGGAACGGAGCTTCAGTCTCCGGCCGGGTCGGGGCTTCGGCGACAAGCTCCTCCTGCGCTCCTGTTTGGTGGCGAGGACCTTTTGGGAGCAGTGGAGCGAGCGGGACCGGGGCGGCGCGGCGATATCGAGCGGCATGGGACATAGCAGCGACCGCCAGGGCACAGGAGCTCTTACCATCAGACAGCAGGCGGTTTGAGCGTTGGGGCTCTGGTTGGGGGTGGCGCGGCTGGGTGTTACTTCACCGGCGGGGGTCTAAGAGGACCGTTTCTCCTTCCCAGGGGAAGGGGGGAGCGGTTTTTCGCGGGTGGCGGACGGCTCCGGTGGGCCCTCTGCCCAGCAGGGTTTGGCTGCGGGTGGTGGCCAAGGTCTCTGGGGGCGGCGGTAAGCTCCATACACCCCCCCTCTTTACCCCCCCTGTTGTTTCCCTTATACTGCTGGAGTGCCTGGGTATTATTGGGACCTGAAGGGATTGGTGTGGTAGGGATCTCAGTGCCCCCTTTAGGACGCAGTGGGGGCCGTCGGTTACCTGCAATTTCATTGCCTAGCCTGGATTGGTACCATTTTCGGGTGGGGCTGGCGGCCATCTTATTGCCTCTGGTTTGTGGCGGCCATTTTGTTGCCTGATAGGTTGCTTCCTTTCACTTTCATCATCAATTGGTGTAGTGGTTAAGTGTGCAGACTCTGATCTGGAGAACAGGGTTTGGTTCCCCGCACCTCCACGTGCAGCCGCTGGAGGACCTTGTGCAAGCCATAGTTGGCTATAATTTTAAGGATAGCTGCTTAGGGTGGGGGTTATTTTCTATTTTGGAGCATACACAATCTTAGTAATGGCACCCAAAAAAGGCTCTGGCCGTTCCAAAGGCAAACAGCCAGCCCCTAAGGCGCCTCCTAAACGACCGGCCCCGGCTCCATCTTCCTCTGATGAGGAGGACGATGAGGTACAGCGTGCCATTTTGGCTCGCCTGCTGGCAGTTGAAAAGGCCACAGGTGTTTCCGCTCCAAAGGCTACACAGGTTAGCGGCACTAGAGGTCAAAAAGAGACACGGGCTGCTGCCCATAAACGATTCCAGGCCGAAGTTTTAACGCGCTTGTCTATTATAGAAGGGCGCTCTGCCACACAGGGGGACGGCGACGAGGGTTCTTCGGGGCAGCAAGAACAAGGAGCGGCTGCTTCACTGGCGCCAGTGGGGCAACAGGGCATGGTGGAAGCTGGTTCCGGGCCATCGGCACCGTCTGGTAAGTCGGGGGTGCAACGCATGGGAAGTAGTTGGCCTTGGGGTTACCCTGCAGAGGGCGGGTTATTGGCATGTCCTCAAGATACATTAGCTTATAGTCCGGCATGTCGTCATACATGCGGTAGCTCAGTATCATTGGGCCCTACATCAACTTGTAGGGCAGCACTACCAACACAATGTAACATGCTGGATACACCTTGGTGGGGGGGGCCGTCTCCTTATGGGGGGTCCTATGCAGCAACTTCTGCCACTGCCCTCCCCTTTGGGGACTTGGCGCTCCCATTGGGTGATCTCCGGCTGCCAGCCACAAGAGATAAGATTTGCAGGGGCGAATACGTAGATTTTTTCACGTTGCTGTATCGGGAGATGGAGAAAAAAGAAAAGGAGGAACTTGAGGAACGGGACAAAGAAAAATATAGGAGGATGAGGGTGGATAGAACATGGACTAATTAGGTAGCTGGATTTATCATATATGCTGGTGTACTTTCTAAGGCGCAGCCATTCAGAGCAGCGTCATTGTTCCAGTATTTTGATATAATTTACAAGGGATACACGGGGTTTACTGGATCCGCCTGGCTCCAGTATGACGAAGAGTTTTGGATGCGGGCGGCCATGAATCCTACTTTGAGATGGGACCAGATACACCCTCACCTGTGGTTGCAGGTCATGGCCTCTTCTAGGCCAAACTCAGGGGAGAGGTCGCATAGTGGCCATTTAGTGAACCGTTTGTCAGGGTCTTCTTTTCCCCGCCCCCAGGCGGGGCTGGCGGTTCAACCCCGCCAGATTTGTTGGGAATTTGGGGCTCAGGGGGTATGCAGTAGAAAGGCATGCCAGTTTAAGCACGAGTGCCCCATGTGCGCGGGCCCCCACCCATTCTCAGCTTGCTTCCGAGGAAAATCTCGTAGGGGCAGCAGAAGGCAGGATGGGAGCGGTCCAGGGCAGCCACAAGGAAAGGGGGCCAACGCCAATAAGACTGAAAGTGCTTGAGCGCTTGTTGCGCAGTTATCCCCGACGTTCGGATGCCATATATTTGTTTCAAGGTTTTTCTCAGGGTTTTCGTGTCCCCTACATGGGGGAGAGGGTTCCGTGTATGGCTCATAACCTTCGGTCGATACGAGGTATGGAAGAAGTAGTCCAGAAGAAGATTGATAAGGAACTCCAGGAAGGGAGAGTTTTAGGGCCTTTCTTTACCCCTCCTGTTCCTAATCTCCGGGTTTCTCCTTTGGGTATTGTGCCCAAGAAGACGCCTGGGGAGTTTCGGCTCATTCACCATCTCTCCTATCCCAAGGGCGGCTCTGTTAATGATGCCATTCCTGAGGAATTGTGCTCAGTGCGGTACACTTCCTTTGATCAGGCAGTGCGCATTGTTCGCCGTTGTGGCAAGGGAGCGGAGATGGCGAAATGCAACATTAAGTCAGCATTTCGCCTGCTTCCGGTGCACCCGTCTGACTTTGAGCTTTTGGGGTTTTGTTTTGAGGGCAAGTTTTATATGGATAGGGCGTTGCCTATGGGTTGTTCCATATCATGCACAGCCTTTGAACGATTTAGTTCCTTTTTGGAGTGGGCCCTGCGAGCCCAGACGGGCGTCAGTTCAGTAGCTCACTATTTGGACGATTTTTTATTTGTGGTTACCCAAGGGTCAGGCGGTTGTAAGCGGGTGTTATTGGCATTTGAGGCATTAGCTGAGGAGTTAGGGGTACCGTTAGCGCAGGAAAAGACGGAGGGCCCGGCCCAGGTCCTCACTTTCTTGGGGGTGGAGCTAGATTCGATTGCACAGGCGTCTCGGCTGCCGGTTAAGCTCAGGGATTTGCGTGATCGTATTGGTAGTTTTTTAGGTAAACAGAAGACAACGTTGAAGGAGTTGCAGCAGCTGGTAGGCCATTTGAATTTTGCTTGTAGGGTGGTAGCACCTGGACGAGCTTTTCTGCGCAGATTGTGCGACTCGATGGCAGGGCTGCACCTCCCTCACCATAGGGTTCGGATCTCGGCGGGCATGCGGCAGGATTTGGAAGTGTGGCTGGAATTTCTCCAATCTTTCAATGGCGTTTCATTTTGGAGGGATGATCTTAGGTTAGAGGCCGAGTTGCAGGTTCATTCGGACTCGGCTGGGTCGTCAGGCTTCGGTGTCTTTTTCCGGGGACGCTGGTGCGCTGAGGATTGGCCGGAGTCCTGGGTGGCCGAAGGGCTGACAACGGATCTTACCTTTTTGGAGTTTTTTCCCATCCTGGTTGCAGTTCACCTTTGGGGAAAGGAGTTGGCGAATCATACTGTGCACTTTTGGTGCGATAACCTGGCAGTGGTACAGGTTATTAACTCACTCTCTTCTAGGTCCCCACGGGTTATGCAGTTAGTCAGAGCCTTTACGCTTCGCTGCCTTCAGCTGAACATTTTGTTTTTTGCCAGGCACGTACCGGGGGTTGACAATGGGGTGGCTGACGCTCTCTCTCGCAAACAGATGGAGAGGTTTCGTCAGCTGGCCCCAGACGCTGACTCGCAGCCGGTGCGGATGCCACCAGGGCTTTGGTCGGTTGGAAGGCGGAGGTGAAAAGGGCAATTGGAATAGCCATTGCACCAAGTACCAAGAGGGCCTACGACCGTGCGGTTGTGCAATTATCTGAATTTAGGCGGGAGGTAGGGTATCCTGGTTCATGGCCTGTTCCTGTGGATCACCTCTTGCACTTTTGTGTAACACTCCAAGGTAAGGGCTTGTCAATCAGCTCAATCAAAGGGAAGCTATCAGCAATTGCCTTTGCCAGTAAGGCGAGAGGGTTTGAGGAACATACAGATGATTTTCAAATTCGCAAAATGCTGGAGGGATGGTCTAGGGAAGTTGGGTTCCAGGCTGATCGGCGGCAGCCCATATCGCCTGCCATCCTTAGGGGATTGCAGGCCACTTGGAGCACAGTTTGTTTATCGGAGTTTGAGGAATCCCTATTTCATGTGGCGGCACTAGTAGCTTTCTTTGGGGCATTCCGTATTAGTGAACTAGTTGCACAGTCCAAAACTGACGTGTCAGGCAGGGCATTGCAAATGCAGGATGTGAGGTTGAGCGCCATCAAGGTCTCCATTACGTTGCGGCGGTCGAAAACGGACCAGCGGCAGCGGGGGGTCGTGATAGAATTGGGAGCTTGTGAAGAAAAAGAACTGTGCCCAGTGGCAGCATTAGCCTCTTACCTTGCCAAGCGGGGAGTGCGGGCTGGCGTCTTGTTCCAGCATCAGGACGGCACGCCACTAACTAAACATCAGTTTTGGTCTGTCACTTCAAAGGCTTTAAGCAGGTTGGGGCTATCAGGAAGGCGTTTTTGTACACATTCTTTCCGTATTGGCGCTGCTTCCACGGCCGCGGCCATGGGCTACCCCGCTAGGGACATACAAAGGCTGGGGAGGTGGCGATCTGCTGCTTACAAGACCTATGTGCGCCCTTTCGGGAGGCCATTGAATCATTGAACGGCATCTAGTTCAGGGGGCCGGCATTACGTGCCCTCTTTTCTCCATGGGTTGTTGTTAACTGTGTTTTCTGTTCTAGGTGTTCTAGCCCAGCAGGGGAGGAAGATGGTGCTAATCTGCGGGCACAGTTTTGTTTTTTGGGCTGCCCACCGTGCCAGACGGACGTCGATCGGTTCCCAGTTGGGCCTTAGTCAATGGGCCACTGTAGAATGGCTGGGACGCCGTGGTTTACAGTGGCACGGCTTGTTGAAGTTGCTGTTTCGTGATAGAGTTGGGAATCCACCTCATGTTTTAGTTATACACCTGGGGGGTAACGATTTAGGCATGTTAAAAGGGAAAGCATTAGTTTTGCAGGCCTGTGAGGACTTTAAATGTATCCTTAGGAGGTGGCCCAATACTAGAATCGTGTGGTCAGCCATGATCCCACGTCGTGTATGGCGTGGAGCCTTGAGTCCGTTGGCAATTGATAAGGCCCGCCGGAAGGCTAACAGGGAGATACAGCGGGCATTGGAGGGCGGCCTTGGTGCCTTTTTGCCACACCCGGTTTTACATGCTGGGTGTGAGGCATTTTATAGGCCGGATGGTGTCCACTTGTCCGAAAGAGGAATGGACATATTTTTGGAGGATTTACGGCAAGGGCTGCGCCAGACCCTAGGTCTCCACCATTGCTGATGGCTAACGCTCGGGGCAGGGTGGCTCGCCCTATGTCATGAGATAAGGGAGGGGTCACGGACCTCTGGCCTTGTCCATACCGCTAAACTGTCTTGCCCTTGCCGTTGGTTGGTTTGGTTAAAGTTGTTATGTTAATAAAGTGGCCCAATAGTTAATACCAACACTGGTGTCTGCCTCGTTATTCCGACTTGGGGGGCAACCTCACAGTTTCTTCTTTTTGCGGTCTGTTCTGTGACCGTGACCATTATTTTTGAGCCTAAATGTCTAAGAGGAACAAACTAAATTAGACAGAGTTAATGCTGGTTGGGAAGGTGAAGATCTTGAAGGACATTACACTTCCCACCTTCATTGGGGTTCAGCTGACCCTTGATTACTTAGTTAAGAGTTCTGTGACTGTGACCACCATTTTTGAGCCTAAATGTCTAAGAGGAACAAACTAAATTAGACAGAGTTAATGCTGGTTGGGAAGGTGAAGATCTTGAAGGACATTACACTTCCCACCTTCATTGGGGTTCAGCTGACCCTTGATTACTTAGTTAAGAGTGTATGGGTTATACTTAATCCAATACTGCTGCTGAGGAAGCAAGTTAGTGCAGCCACAAAAACCACTTTCTTCCAACTCAGTCTAGCCTCCAAATGGCCTCCTACCTTGACACAGGTAATCTGACCACCTGGATCCATGCCACAGTGACATTGTAACTAGACTATTGTAATACACTTTCATAGGTCTCCCTTCAAAGTCAATTTGGAGACTCCAGTTGGTGCAGAATGCCACAGTTTGGTTATTATCGGGAACTAGGCAGATCATGCATATCACACCCATTCTGAAGTCACTCCATTGGCTACCCAACCCTTACTGGACTCTATTCAAGATATTATCATATACAAAACCTATAATGGCCTTGACCCCTCATGTCTGCAGAACTACCTCTCCCCCTATGCACCACAACAACAGCTTCGCTCATCTGAGCAGGGCCTTCTGCAAGTGCTAAATTGCAAATATGCGAAATCAACAACTGCCCATATACATGCATTCTCTGTTGTGGCCCCCACCTTATGGAATGGCCTGCTGGATGAGGTTTTGGAAGGCTCCCATTCTCCTGGCTTTCCACAAACTATGCTAAATGGAATCATTCAGGCGGGCTTTTTTGCATAGGGTAATAGGCTGTACTGTAATGAACTTAACACCGTAGGTGAATTTTCTGACCTTATAACAAACAGAGACAGTATTTTTAACATAAGAACATAAGAGAAGCCAATGTTGGATCAGGCCAATGGCCCATCCAGTCCAAAACTCTGTCACACAGTGGCCAAAAATACCAGGTGCCATCAGGAGGTCCACCAGTGGGGCCAGGACACTAGAAGCTCTCCCACTGTTGCCCCCCCCCAAGCACCGAGGATACAGAGCATCCCTTGCCCCAGAGATCCTATCTATACCTTGTGGCTAATAGCCACTGATGGATCTCTGTTCCATATGTTTATCTAATTCCCTCTTGAAGCCATCCATGCTTGTAGCTGCCACCACCTCCTGTGGCATGAATTCCATGTGTTAATCACTCTTTGGGTGAAGAAGTACTTCCTTTTATCTGTTCTAACCCGACTGCTCAGCAATTTCATTGAGTGCCCACGAGTTCTTGTATTGTGAGAAAGGGAGAAAAGTACTTCTTTCTCTACCTGCTCTATCCCTTGCATATTCTTATAAACCTCAATCATGTCACCCCTCAGCCGCCGATTCTCCAAGCTAAAGAGCCCCAAGCACTTTAACCTTTCTTCATAGGGAAAGTGTTCCAACCCTTTTATCATTTGAGTTGCCCTTTTCTGCACTTTTTTCAATGCCATAATATCCTTTTTGAGGTGTGGTGACCAGAATTGCACACAGTATTCCAGATGAGGTCGCACCATTGATTTATATAGGGGCATTATGATATTGGCTGATCTGTTTACAATACCCTTCCTAATAATCTCCAGCGTAGCATTGGCCTTCTTTATTGCAGTCACACACTGTCTCGACATTTTCAGTGAGTTATCTACTATGACTCCAAGATCTCTCTCTTGGTCAGTCTCTGCCAGTTTGGACCCCATCAATGTGTATTTATAGTTAGGATTTTTGGCTCCAACATGCATCACTTTGCACTTGGCCACATTGAACCCCATTTGTCATGATGATGCCCACTCGCCCATCCTCAACAGATCCCTTTAGAGTGCCTCACAATCCTCCCTGGTTCTCACCATCCTGAACAACTTCGTGTCATCTGCAAATTTAGCCACTTCACTGCTTACTCCCAACTCCAAATCATTAATAAACAAGTTAAAAAGCATTGGACCGAGTACTGATCCCTGCGGTACCCCACTGCTAACCACCCTCCACTGAGAAAGTTGCCCATTTATACTCACTGTTTCCTATTAATTAGCCAGTTTTTGATCCACAAAAGAACTTGTCCTTTTTTCTATGAAACTTCTATATAGAAACTTTTTTTCTATGAAACTTACTGAATATTTTCATATGTATTGCACTGTTCATTTAAAATTATAAAAAACATAAAATGCCCGTGTAAGTAATTATTATTAGTTAGTCTGTCACAGTTTAATGTTATTTGGTATGGCTATAATGAAATAGACCAGGAAGATGCTTCGGTAAAGAGATAGATAGGGACTTGGGACCATACTACTGTGTATAGTATGTACTGTCTATTGCTGTAAATATTCTACTAGGCAATTTCTACATCATTTAATGTGTAATGTTTAAGTGTCTGTGCTTAGTTTCAGCTTTATTTCAGCTTTGTTTCAAATGTCTGCTTGTTTTTAGATTTCTCCAATCCATGGCATTGTTTATTAGATGTCCCATCCTGTTCATTGTATTGACTCACTCTGTGTAATTCAAGTTGATTCCCAATGATAAAGGTGGACGATAAATAGACAAAGAAGTGTTATTTATCCAATCACAGGTGGGCCTTTTGCTTGATCTTTCTTAGATGGTAATATTGTCCCTCCTTGTCAATCCTTCCACCCAGAATTTCCTATGCCTGCAGTTTCGAGAGTGCATGCTTATCTAAATGCCCCCTGAGTTTGTGAAATGATTAATGGAAATGTCCCTCTCTTACTGGGCAGGTTCCAGTTTAGGTTCTTCAAGACATCAGAAACAGAGCTGTTACAGACTCAGCTGGAAAGAATATTAGCAGCTTACTTTTTTCTCTTCTCTGACAAACCAGACTCCCTGGGAAAACCCAAGGGCATCTTTTAATTAGCTTCTTTAACTCTCAATGGAAGAGGTGGGGAATCAGCTCAACTAATCAAACCAATCTGGCTTTATGAGGCACACTGAGTCTTTCAGGAAGGAAGGTTTTCAGTGGCTGTTGTGCACCAAGCTGTGGCAAAAAGGTGCTTATTGCAGATCTCAAGAACATTGCATTGTGGTTTTTTTTTAAAAAAATCTATCAGGAATCTGACACCAAACAAACTATAGAAAGTGGGTTAAATTGCATGAGTGTCTTTGTTAATTAAACCATCCAGCATTTACACCAAACCATCCAGCATTTACACATCCACTTCCTTCCCTAAGTCATTTATATCAAAATCAGATCTAACAAAAAAGGTATACATGGGAAAAGAAATAAACTGCTACCTTTTCAACTATTATCTTGCAGTTTGCTATGTGCCTTTCACCCTTTCTCATCATGGTAAAACCAACTACTGCATAAAAATGCTTTTCATCATTTGCAAAAATTTGATGTCCAAAATAGCCCCCTTGTTGCTGTGGCAACTAGCATTTATTTCTCCTCCTCCCCTTCCACACCCCCCCCTTTACCCTTTGCATATTGCTGCATATTTCTATCATCTCTTTCCAGGCACAGTTCATAAACACGTCTGCATAATAAAGACTGTTATCACCAATGACTTACAGCCCAGCTGCTGCAAATAAGATATGAAGTGGCAGGGAAATACAATTTCACGCAGCTAGGACAACAGATTGATAGGGTGCCCTTCAAATTTGATGCCACTTTTTAAAGTCTGTCCAATTTTTTAAAAAAAGTTTGTTTCCTCTCCTCCATCCCCTTCCCTAGTAGGAACAGACAATAAAGGTGAGAGATAATTCATAGGGATTCTTGGTCTAGAGCAACGTTGCCCTGCGATATTGATGATTCAAAGAGATGTGCATCTCTTCTCCTCTCTATTCTGGCTTTTCAGCTCTCCCTTCTCATTGAAAAAACTTACCTGTCTTGTTTGTGCACCTTTTTACTAAATATTGTCCCTTTTAAATTACTATGCATGCTTAGATTTCTTGGGGTAGGTTCGGTATAGACAGGAGATAAAACAAAATCCACAACTCCCACTGTCACCCCTTTGAAAGTTTGATTTGATTCAAGAGATAGGAAAGCTACACTCGCCTAATGAGAAAAGATCTCAGGGACATTGTCTCTGTCAAAAAAAGAGGAGATTGCTTTTCAAGGATACCTGTTCACACCTGTTCACTGATAGGCTGACCTCAGCATGAGGGCTTGGACAGAGATCTGAGCTGACAAGAATTATCATCCTGGTCCTGTATGGTAAGATCATGCGGCAGCTAATGCCACCCTAGTGTATCTGCTGACTTATACTAAGGCCTTGTCAGTCCTAAATGCTTACCACACATGGGAAGTTTCCCTTTAAAAGCATGTAAACAAATGAACTTGCCCTTTCAGAGAAATTTGGCTTTACATGGAAAAGCTCTTTTGCATATCTCTCCTTATATATAATTGAGTAGTGGGGTGGCACTTTCTGAACATTCCACATGTGCCTAAATCAGTTGGCTCCATGATGTGTCACTCAGAAACTGTCCCTATCCACTGGCTGCATTGCCTGAGTCCCACCCACAGAAGCAGCACCTGCCAAAACTTTCCTCAGAAGACGGTTGCTTCACTTTGGTGAACACAGCTTCTGCTCCTCTTCCCCTCCCACTCTCCCTTCAACCACTGTTCTCTGTTAGAATTACTGGCAAACGGCTGTGTCTCCCAATGAAGACACTTCTCCTGATTGGCTCCTCTGTGGGACTAACTTTTCCCTCAGTGGCTGTGACTAGGCAACCAACATTGGTTCTGTCAGTAAAAAGAGAAAGGAAGGAATCCCTTTCCAGGCCTTTGTGAGGAACTCAATGGGGCTCGTCCTGACTAGGGTTGCCAGCTCCAGGCTGGGAAATTCCTGGATATTCTGTGTTTAAGTAAACCAGGGTTTGGGGAGGGGAGAGGTCTCAGTTGAGTAGAATGCCATAGAGCCCACCCTCTAAAGTAGTTATTTTCTCCAGGGGGGGGGGGGAGGAAGAGATCTCTTGTCTGGAGTTCAGTTGTGATACCAGTAATACCAGATGACAGAGATCAGTTCCCCTGGAGAAAATGGCTGCTTTGGAGGGTAGATCCTATGGCATTATACCCTGCTGAGTCCTTCCACCACCACCCCAATGCTGCCCTCCACAGAATCTGCCCCCAAAATCTCCAGGTATTTCCCAACTCAGAGCTGGCAACCCTACTTCCTCTTCAGTATCTGTTGCTAGGCAACCAAGCTTGGTTCTGTCAGTAAAAGGCCCTTTCCACACCTATTTTGGCCTTTGGGAGAAATCTCATTTGGGCCAATCCTAACTAGGGTTGCCAGCTCCAGGTAGGGAGATTCCTGGAGATTTCATGGTAGAGTCTACGGAAGCCAGGGTATGGGGAGGGGAGGGGCCTCAGCTGGACAGAAAGCCATAGAGGCCACCCTCCAAAGCAGTTATTGTTTCAGGGGGGGGAAGATCTATTGTCTGGAATTCAGTTGTGATACCTGGTGATCTTCAGGCTCCACCTGGAGGTTGGCTACCCTAGGCATAGCAGCCATTGTTTCAGAACAGTGTCTGCTAGATCCAGGTTCTTGCTGTGGCAGCTGACTGGGTGATTTTGGACCAGTAACAGACTTTCAGCCTAACCTACCTCACAGGGTTGTTGTGGAAGTCAAAAGAAGGAGAGGAGAATGATGTAAGCTGCTTTGGTCCCCATTGCAGAGAAAGATTGTACTTTTCCTCCTGGGGAACCATTGTTGCCAATATTCAGGTAAGACTAAATACAGCGGGACCACGGAGATACTGCACTCAGTGAAACAACCACAAAATATCCTGTGAAATAACTATGTTCAAGGTCTGCTACCCTTCAAGGTTTTTATAAAGGCATATGTTTAACACAATGCATAAATCTCTCCCTTATTATAACTGAACTAGCAGTAAAGCCCGTTGTGAAAGCAATATAACGGGATCTAGAAAGAGGCTCTGGGGCAGTGCTCTGGCTTTGGGCAAACAGTGTCAATTTGCTGTGGTGACCTCAGCAGGGTATAATGACAGTCCACTGTTTTCTCCAGAGGAACTGATCTCTGCTACCTGAAGAGCAGTTGTAATTGTGAGTAATCTGTAGCCCTCACCTGGAGATTGGCAACAATTGTTACCCAGGACAAAATGGCTGGTTTGGAGGGTGGAGTCTATGGCATTCTACCTGTTTGAGGTCCCACCCCTCTGCAAACCCCACCCTCTCCAGGCTCCACCCCTCAAATCCCCAGGAATTTGTCAGCATGTAGTTGGCAACCCCATCTCCTTCCCAGCTAGCCACCAACCTACCATTATCTGCCCCTTTGACTTCAGCTGACTTCTGCCCTCCCTTCTGCAGAGCAGTTGTAATACTGAGTGCTCTCCAGCCCTCACCTGGAGATTGGCAACAATGGTTCCCTATGTGGGACTGACTGGTTTGGAGGGTGGAGTCTATGGCAGTGTACCTGTCTGAGGTCCCACCCCTCCTCAAACCTCACCCTCTTCAGGCTCCATCCCTCAAGTCTCCAGGAATTTCCCTTCTGGAGTTGGCAACCCTATCAGGATTGGCCCCAATGTGGTTTCTCCCAAAGGCCAAAGTAGGTGACAGGACCAAGCTTAGTTGCCTACCAACAGGCACTGAGGGGAATGTAGGGTTGCCAGCTCTAAGGAGGGAAATACCTGGAGGTTTGGGGGGTGGATTCTGTAGAGGGCCGGGCGACGGAGGCATCGGCCTTCTGTCGCCCGCCTTGCCCCCCCAATCTCGGCCCGGGCACCCGCGGCTCCCACCAGCGGCCGCCCGACTCCAGACTCCCCCGCGGCCACTCCAGCCAGGCGACGGAGGCATCGGC
>NW_015168050.1:1503728-1551259 GCF_001447785.1 Gekko japonicus
ACGGAAGGCCGATGCCTCCGTCGCCCGGCCGAGATTGGGGGGGTGGGGGCGAGGCAGGCGATGGAAGGCCGATGCCTCCGTTGCCTGGCTGGAGTGGCCGCGGGGGGGTCTGGAGTCGGGCGGCCGCTGGCGGGGGACGCAGTCGCCCGGGCCGAGATTGGGGGGGCAAGGCGGGCGACAGAAGGCCGATGCCTCCGTCGCCCGGCCCTCTACAGAATCCACCCCCCAAACCTCCAGGTATTTCCCTCCTTAGAGCTGGCAACCCTACATTCCCCTCAGTGCCTGTTGGTAGGCAACTAAGCTTGGTCCTGTCACCTACTTTGGCCTTTGGGAGAAAACACATTGGGGCCATGTTGCCAACTCCAGATGGGAAATTCCTGGAGATTTGAGGGATGGAGCCTGAAGAGGGTGAGGTTTGAGGAGGGGTGGGACCTCAGACAGGTACAATGCCATAGACTCCACCCTCCAAACCAGTCAGTCCCACATAGGGAACCATTGTTGCCAATCTCCAGGTGAGGGCTGGAGACCACTCAAAATTACAATTGCTCTGCAGAAGGGAGGGCGGAAGTCAGCTGAAGTCAAAGGGGCAGATAATGGTAGGTTGATGGCTAGCTGGGAAGGAGATGGGGTTGCCAACTACATGCTGACAAATTCCTGGGGATTTGAGGGGTGGAGCCTGGAGAGGGTGGGGTTTGCGGAGGGGTGGGACCTCAGACAGGTAGAATGCCATAGACTACACCCTCCAAACCAGCCATTTCATCCTGGGTAGCAATTGTTGCCAATCTCCAGGTAAGGGCTACAGATCACTCAAAAATACAACTGCTGTTCAGGGAGCAGAGATCAGTTCCTCTGGAGAAAACAGTGGACTCTGTCATTATACCCTGCTGAGGTCACCACAGCAAATTGACACTTGTTGCCCAAAGCCAGAGCACTCCCCCAAAGCCTCTTTCTAGATCTCGTTGTATTTATTTCCACAACGGGCTTTACTGCTAGTCAAATATAATACATGAAATAAACGTTCCAGTTAGCTTATGACATTTAACACTAAGGCTTAGAAAAATAAACAAAAAGCCTTCCCAGTCAGACCATTTCTGCTATTTCTAGGATTTTTCCCATTAATTCTTCTCTTATTGGTATTACATCCGATTTCCACTTTTTAGCTATGAGGATTCTGCTTACTGCGAGAATATATACATATGTTTTCTCTGTTTATTCTATCTGGGATCATGTTAAGCAGATAACTTTCTGGGATAAGTTGGAGTTCTACATCTGTAATCTCTTTTATCAGTTCTTTGACCTTTTTCCAAAACTTGACTATTTTTTCACACCTCCACCAGACATGATAAAAAGTTCCTATGTTATTTTTGCATCTCCAGCATGTATCTGAGACATTCTTATAACATTTGGCTAGTTTGTCTGGTGTCCAATGCCACCTGTAAAACATTTTTAGTCTGTTTTCTTTGTATGACGTAGCTCTTACTATTTTCATCGATTTCCACAATTTTTCCCACTCCTCGGTTTTTATTGTGTGACCTATATTTTGTTCCCATATCCTCATACAGGGTTTAATCACCATCTCTTTCATGTTTTCCTTCAGTAGAAGGTTATATAATTTTTGAATTTGCTTGTCCGCCGATGACAGCCAGATCTTGTCTAATTCCGACTTTGATTTTACGAAATTTGTTTTTTTATCTTTAACAAATCTTGACTGCAATTGTATCCTTTCCCAGCTTGTGAGTTTAATATTCATTTCTTGTAACGTCTCGAATGTTTTCAGGTTCTTCTCTTCAGTTAACAGTACTTGATATGTTGCTTTTTTTTCATTTGTTAGTAATGCTGGCATTATAAAGGCTTTTAATGGCAATACCCACATCATATTTCTTATTATCTTTTTTGTTTTCCTGTGCCTTATGTCTTTAAATTCACAAAGTTTTAGTTCCAGCTTTCCCCATCTAGGCTTTGTGAAGTTAATTTTCAAGCTTTTGTTACTCTTATGAGCTCTCTTTACACACCTCTTTGTTTTCTTTTTAGTCTGTTTGTGTATTTTTCTGAGTGGGGACTTTTGAATTTCATCTTTTGCCACTTCCAACTTTAGCAGATAACTTGTAGGTTCCTTTTGGCTACATATTTGGTTGGCGTCCCTCTTCTCATTTTCCATTACTAAAGGCATCGTGTCCTGCAACACTTTCCTTTGCTGCTCCTGCATTGTTTCTTTCTCATTTGCCAAGTCCACCATAATATGAGGTTTCTCTAGAAGATTTTTACAGGCTGTTGCAACCGCAGATTGTATTTCCTCTACCAAACGTTTTTGAAATTGTTCCCAAGTGAGGTTCCCAATTTCCATGTTTTCCAAATCCTCTTCTTCTGCACTACTCTCTGCCAACGCCATTTTCTTACTCAATTAAACTCTTAAATTTCATCACAATAGTCAATACAATTCAGCTAACTACATGCAGGAATATAAAACAAATGTTCTGCTGAAATTGTTTTTACTGGTTAGTAATTCCAACATTTAGAATCATTTTTTTACCCCCGTCATATCATTCATGAAATCTCTGTGCTTGTTCCTTTCCCGGCCGCTTTTTCCCATTCATTTGGCAATCTAGAAGGGGGGTGTTTCAATAGAGGTCTTCCCTGCTTTATCCTTGTAAAATATGCCATATGACATCTTCGTTATTATCTATTTTGTTGAATTGTATGTTCCATGGTCTCTAAAACGGGTGGTCACAGCTGTAGCAAAAACATGGCAGCCATGTTTTGCTCCTTCTTCAGCTCCTGCATCAAGACAAAACAGATTCGTCCCGCAGAACTGCCATTCACGGGGGTGCTAAAAAAAGTCTCCTGCATCCCAACCTCCCTCTGAGAGGTCGAGAGAAGCTTGAATTAGTCTCCAGGACTGGGGTGCTTCAAAGAAGGCTGAAGAGGTTGGGGAGACTTGGGAGCATCCTGAGAATCACCCGCAGCACCATGTCGCTTACCCGGAAGCTCCAAGTGAGGAGGCTTTAATATGCTCATGTTGCACCCATTCATTATGGGATTGAACAAAGTCCTTTCATTTTATTAGGTAGTATAAACACCCTCATCTCATCTTAGAGTCAAGAATTTCTTCTACTTCTTGGTGGGGTTCACCATCCACCATCAGGGTGGGGGGTGCTGCTGGACGAGGTCTCCATTTGTTTGGTTCTGGATCCTTCTTCAGCAGACTGAAATGGAATACAGGATGAATATGTTTTAGTGTCTTGGGCAATTCCACCTCCATACCTACCTTATTGAGCACTCTCACCACCTTGAAAGGGCTAATATACTTTCACCCAAGTTTTTTCCCTGGTTGGAGCCTCCTCAGGTTTTTGGTGGAGAGATACACTGAATCACCAGGCTGTAAATCCCACTCAGGAGCTCAGCTCCAGTCAGCATGCTTTTTGTAGTCCTCTTAAGCTTTAATGAAAGTCTTTTGTATGGTAGACCAAAGGTCCCATACGCTCTCCCACCATTCGTGTAAATCCCCCAAGCTCGATTCTCAGGAGGTTATGGGGGGGGGCTTGTATCAATTTTCTGCTTTGAAAGGGGATAGTCCAGTGGCGCTGTGGACTGAGTTGTTGTAGCTATATTCTGCATAGGGGAGAAGGTCCACCCAATCATCCTGCTTGTAATACGTAAAACACCTGAGGAATTGCTCAATCACCCGATTGACTCATTCTATTTGCCCATCAGTCTCTGGGTGGTAAGCACTACTGAGACTCTCTTCCACCCCCAAGAGTTTGCATCAGTTCTTTCCAAACTTTAGCTAAAAACTGTGACCCCCGGTCAGAGATGATCTTGTGGGGGAGGGAATGCAACTGCACACTGTGCTGCATGAAGAGTTTGGCTAACCCTTTGGCTAAAGGCAGCTGCGAGCAGGGGATGAAGTGGGCTTGTTTGGAGAATAGGTCTACCACCACCCATATGACAGTCTTTCCTTTGCTGGGTGGTAGGTCAGTTATAAAGTCTATCGAGATGACCACCCATGGTCATTAGGGGGTCTTGAGGGGTTGCAATGTTCCGGGAGGTTTCCCTGCCCTCCGTTTCCTCATGAGGCATGTTTGGCATGAACTCACATATTGGGAAATGTCCACCCTCATGCAAGCCCACCAGAATTGTCTTTGAAGTAGATGCAGTCTTTTTAGGTACCTGTAATGTCCTGCTAACTTTTTCTCATGCCCCAGGTATAAAACCTCCCCCCGCAAGGATTTCAGTACAAACAGTCTCTCCCGCTGCTACCAGAAACCATCCCCCTTTTGCGCTAATAAGCCATCTTTTCGAATTTCCTCCATATCCTCCTCTGTGAGAGCCGCTTTGAATTTGTAAATCCATGGATCAGTGTCGAGAGGACCCCCCTCCTTGGCACAGCTATGCGTCATTACTGCCCCCCCCAGCTGGGTAGACATGAACATGGAGTGCACTACCTCCTCTCTTTGACTGGCATGCTAGAGAAGGTGGGACAAGGCATCCACTAGGAAATTCGACTACCCAGGGAGGTGCTGGAGGGTGAAACAAAACTTAAAGAAGAACTCCACCCACCTCAGTTGCTTGACACTCAAGCATCTGGGTGTGCACAATGCCTGCAAGTTTTTGTAGTCAGTCCAGACTTCAAATGGCACCCTCACCCCCTTCAACCAATGCCTCCAGGTAGTGAGGGCTAGTTTAATGCCAGCTGCCTCTTTGTTCCAAACAGACCAATTCCATTCCATGGAGGAGAACATTTTGGATGCATAGGCTGGGGGGTGCAATTTCCCAGTCTCCTCCCTTTGTAGGATGGCCCCCCATAGCCACATCAGAGGCGTCTACTTGGACTATGAATGGCTGGGTTTCATTGGGATGATGCAGAATGGGCTCAGAAGTGAGCAGCACTTTATGTGTGTCAACAGCCTGTTGACATTTGGGGGTCCACTTTAGTTAGGTGTCTGGCTTGCTGCCTTCTGGCCCCTTCTCCTTCATTTTCAACAAGTCAGTAAGGGGTAGAGCTTCTTGGGTGAAGTTTGGGATGAATGCCCAGTAAAAATTTGCCAACCCAAGGAATGACTGTAACTGGTGTTGGGTTTGCAGGGGTTCCCAAACCAGCACATCCTGTACTTTATTCCCAGCCCCCTCCCTGAGATCCGATACCCCAGGAAGTCCAGCTTCTTTTTGTGGAACTTGCATTTCAAAAGATTGGCAAAGAGCCGGTGCTTGTAGAGGGTCTCTAGCACTTCTCTGACTAGGCACATGTGCAAGTCCTTATCTTGTGAATAATCAAGATATCATCCCTTTTGGCATTTTGTGCCCGGGAAAATCTCAATGGCACAGTCTGATTTATGGTGTGTGTGGGGGGGTAGCTCATCTGCTTCTTCCTCCTCAAACACTGGAGTTAAGTCTCTGTACTCAGGAGAGATTAGTTTGAGCTCCCCTTGTGCTAGGCATACTTGCTCTGGGGTAGGAGCTGGTACCTCCCCCCACTTGGGATTCCACTCATGCACTTTACACTGGGGGTCTGGGAAATGTAAAGCACCCCCACTCCACTGTATGTATGGGTCATGGTCCTGGAGCCAGGGATTAACCAGCACCATTGAAAATTTGGTGGTGGGGTTAATTATAAAAGGTCACTGTTCCCAGTAAGACCCCATCCCGATCACCACTGGCACAGTTTGGTATTTATAGACTTCTTACATGGGGGACCTGTCCATTTGGGTGAATACTATAGGTCCCAGGAGTACCTGGACAGGCACCCCCAGCTCCGTCACTAGAGCAGGGCTGATCAAGTCTCTAGCCCACCCTGAGTTGATTAAGGCCCTCACTGAACTTGGTGCCTTGGATTTTCAGACCTGCTGGATTGCGCCCTTCAGAGCAGGCCCCAACCTTTTGCCGTCTCCGATAAGGGCTCATCTCCACTGGATGAGGTGATGTCAGATGTTAGATCGCGCTAACAAAGACTCGGAGAGTGATTTCAGCAAGTGATTCAGCTTTAATGAAGGAACGAACAAGCACTCAAATGCAGTTAATAACCAGAACAGTTTAACATAGGGAGCTAGGCTCCTTTTAACCATTCCCGGGCTAACATAGCCACACTTATTTACATATAACAACCAATAAGATTGTGTAGTTAAGGACCAATGAGAGTCTTTCCCTCTCTGGAGCTTGTACAGTTCCTGATTGGTCGCTGTTAGAGGGCGACCAATGATAATGCAGTTCAGAGGAGCCTTCATCCGGCTCAAGCTTTACATTGGAAGTGAATGAGGCGATTCATATAAGCGTTTCCTAATACATAACATCAGGGTCTCCCCTTTCTCCTGCCTGTAGAGCTTTGGGTGGCTTCGCCATGCTAATCCATGATTTTGGATTAGCACCTGGATAACTGGAATGTGCTTCACATTAGACTGTCAGTTACAAGTTCTTTCAGAGCTGTTCTCTCAAGGGCAGCTCTTGAGAGAGCTCTCTCAGCCCCACCTACCTCACAGGGTGTCTGTTGAGGGTAGGGGAAGGGAAAGGGATAGTAAACTGCTCTGACTCCTTCAGGCAGTGAAAGGCATGGAATAAATCCAATCTCCTCCTCCTCCTCTTCTTTTTCTTCTTCTTCTTCATTTACTAGAGTATTTAAAATGATGTAGGCTTCAGGGATTGTTAGGGGGGAGGGAGTAATTTAGGGAGTTATTGCATTTTTTGTCTTCTAGATTTGGGGTAGTTACCCACCTTGAGCAATAGGGAAAGGTGAGGTATAAATATTTTAACAAATAAATAAACTTTATTCTTTCAACAACAGCACAGTTGACACCATTGACTATTTGCTAAAAAAAAAAAGCAATAAAATTACCTTTTAAACCCCCAGTACCTTAAATTTTGTAAACAATCCTGCACATCAAATACAGGAAAATCAGATTCAAATTTTGGTGGAATATTGCTCTGAGTCCAACTCTGTTCACAAATAGTTTCAGAGAGTAGCTATGACGTTCTGCAGTTGAACAGCTAGATTTGAGTTTAGTAGCATCTTAGAGACAAACAAGATTTTCAGGTATCTAACAAAAGGAGTGACTTTTGAAAGCTTAGAGCCCCAAAGTCTTGTTGGTCTCTTAGGTGCTACTGGACTTCAATCTAGCTGTACACAAACATCTGGTCATAGTTGAAGGCTGAGCTATGCCTTTCAATAAGAAGGGGAAACAATAAAATAAACTTGTTTAATTGTCTTGGTTGGTTTTGTTTTAGCTCTGAACCAACTTTAGCAGGTCTGTAGAAATGGCATACAAAAACGTATAAATAAATAAATAAATAATAGCACTGAAATAGCATTACCCATCTACATCGATCATTCTGTCCTCCCATAATGGTAGAGGGCAGGGCTAACATTGCTACCCATAGTCTGATGCACTTTTAAAAAATCTGTCAGATTCTAGAACTGACATGAGTAACAAGGCAGGGACACCTAATGTGCTTCTTCTGATGTCCCAGACACCCACCAATAGAAGAAGAAGAAGAAGAAGAAGAAGAAGAAGAAGAAGAAGAAGAGATTGGATTTATACCCCGCCCTTCACTACCCAAAGGTGTTTCAGAGCTGCTTACAAACTCCTTTCCCTTCCCCTCCCCACAACAGACACCCTGTGAGGTGGGTGGGGCTGAGAGAGCTCTTCACAGAGACTGCTCTTTTTCAAGAACAGCCCTTATCAGAACTATGGCTTGCCCAAGGTCATCCAGCCAGGTGCAAGTGGAGGACTGGGGAATCAAACCCGGTTCTCCCAGATTAGAGTCCACGCACTTAACCACTACACCAAATTGGCTCTCTCCACACCAAACTGGCTCTAGTACACCAAAGAGGCACTGTTGCAGCCATTTCCCCACACCAAAGGACCCACTTCAGTTATACTTGTGGACCCTGATTGGGTGGAAAGACAGCAGAAACGTTTTAAATGAAATTGAATACTTAGTATGGGCTACACTGCTGTTCACCAACAGTTTGAGCTAGAAATATGGCTACTGGTAGATTGCTATTTCCCCACAATGGGAACGTGGCTGTGACAGTTACCTTTGGCTGCTCTAGTCAACAATGCCCAACCCTCCTGGGAGAAAGGCAGTGCTTGGCAAGGCCATAAGATAGCCAACTGAAATTGCACTACAGTTTTGTAGTCCAGGGACTGCAAAAGACTTTCCTTTGAAGGCAGCACAAACGCTCCACACAGTCGAAGTCATATCTGAGCTGGGTTTTGCCCCAAGTAGAAGCCAAGTTCAAGAGCACCTCACCTTCATTCCCTTGAACAGCAAAATCCATTTATCTTTTAATACCCTTGAGTAAACAAATGACCCCCCTTCCTGTCTTCTGTCCTATAAAGGCTCTATAATATACAGTATCCAAAATGTACGTTTAATTCTTTCTTTGCTAAAATTTGAAGCCCCACTGACACCATAAAACATCAGTGGACTGCTGGCTATGATTGGCTCTCATAATCAAGGAGAACGTTAAGGCAAGAAGAATTGTGCTGAAAAATGACACCTCATCTATTTCCTCCCTACCCTGCTTTCTATATGCTGTATTTTCTCATCGCAGGTCATTGACCTTTTCCTTACTTTATAATACACAGAAGTGATAAATGCTTGGATGAACAGATTACTGAAAAACTCACTCAATTGCCAGCTTTTGTCCTGTAGAAAAATGAAGTACCAACACCGTGGATTTGTCTCTCTCCTCTCTTATGCTACAGACGATGACTGATGGTCAAGAAACAGTCCATATTAGAGCCCAAGGGAGTTTCAAGATGAGACTGCCTTGACTCATTTTCAGAGATGGGAAGATTATTTACATGAGATGAAACTAGACAAATTTGACCATGACCTAGTCCTGACTTCTACATACTAGATACATATCCTGAGATATTCAGATACAGGTGTATGAAGTGCACTTTTTAAGAGGCTTAAAAGTGATGTACATAAAACTACAGGACTCTGAAGGGTTAATACTTCACAGAGCCAGATAGCCTCTGGTGACAGGCTGCTCCAGGCAATCTGATTGGTTGGCATCAGCTGAGCAGAAAAGGTCTTGTGAAAGCTTGATGCTAAGGAGAACAGATTCAGATTCCTGCCTTGTGATGAGATGAGATCCTCTTAGACTAGCCCTAATGGGAAAAGGTTTAGTCAGAATTCGCCCATGAAGATTTCTGGTGTTCCAGAAACAGAAGAGGGCTAGAGACAAAGTGTGGACCAGGCAGAGCAGTGCATGTTTGGCAACTCAGGGTCCCCTACACTCTAGACTGTCTCATGAGGAAGAGGCAATTCTCTAGATCTTTGCAGGATCAAGGACCTAGCCATGGCTACAAGAAAAGGTAGAACTCTCAGTTCCTTATATAATCCTGCAGTTAAGCCCCAAGTTTTGCTTCCTCAACATCTAGAAGATTCACTTGCAGCATGTATTCATTGTGTGAAGCGATGAAGAAGCATTTGGTCATTTCTGGTCTCTGAGAATCTGATTTACTTTCCAGCAAGTGTATATAGGACTGTATCCTGAAAGAGGCACGGTCTTCTCTGGGCAAGAAAATTTCTGTTGGGAGCAGAGTTTTATTGTGGGACACATACCTGTGTGAAACCTCCTCTCCAAGCTTTCTGTTCTTACTAACATAATGGCTGCTTCGTATGAGTTTGAGGGTGTATGTGTGAAATGTCCTGAATGTAATGGACATATATCAAAAAACCACCTTGAGCTTATTCAGTGGTATAGATGAGAGTCTGAATTGGAGTAAAATGGAGGCTTTAAAGAAAGAGTACATTACTTCATTGGGGTTGGGTAGCCATAACATTTCTTTGTCTGAGAGAGACCCTGATTGGTCAGGGGTTTTTTTCCCCTCTCCACCTCAGTCTTCCCTGGGAAAGAAGATAGATTGACAGGCCTGGCCAGTGGATTCTTATGGAGCTATTGATCAATCAGGGATGAAGCCATAAGGGCAACTCCTTGCCAATGAACTAGTGATCTAGTGTAGATAGGCCTGGTTTTAAAGGGGAACAAAAGCCATCTACAGGGAGGGATTTGCTTGTAATGCTGAGTTAAACAAAGACAAGACAGACTAACTGTGCAGCTGACAGCTGCCTGCCACCCCTGGACTGTCTGCTGAAGATCCGGTAGGGATCTGGGGACAGCCTGACTTGGTGGGGCACTGCCTGCCCCATTTATTCTAATGACCAAGTATCCACTAGTTGCAGAATGCCTGTTTATCTATTTGAGGGAAAGAAAAGGAACACTCTCCTTGAAATAACATTGAGTCCTAAACATTTATGCGGTGATAGCTGCAACTGCTATCTTAGTCTATATTTTATAATACTGTACAGGTGCAGTTGCTAATCCAGAGTATTTTAGGGAGACCAAGGAGCAATCATGTCTTTTCAATGAGCCAGTGTGGTATAGTGATATGAGTATTTAACTGGGATCTAGGAGAACCAGTTTCAAACTCCCACTCTGCCATGGAAGCTTGCTGGTGATCTTGGGTCAGTAACATACAGCCTAACCTACTTCATAGGGATTTTATGAAAATAGAATGAAGGAGGAGAGGAGACCAAGTAAGCCACTTGAGGTCCCTACTGGGGAGAAAGGCAGGGTATAAATGTAAGTATAAATAAATGAATGACTTTACCATGTTTGAAAGCATGAGAGGTATACAATCTGCCTGGAACATTCCCATGCTCAGCCCTGCCTTGGAATTCAAGCTGATCTGTGGCCAGCTGAGCACACTGTGGTGAGGAAGAGGTTGTGCCTGATAAGATCTCATTTGCTGTTTTTTGAGCCTACCTGCCTTGGTTTGCCTAGCACATGTTTGTTTTTTTCCTGCCGGTTTGCCCTTTCCTTTCCATTTACCCAGCTCTGCTCCCCATTTCTTGCAATCATATGCAGAATGTCTTCAGTTTAAGCCCATTGAAACCAATGAGTTCAGACTGGTGTAATTGTATAAGATTGCCCTGTAACTAACTGCATTTCCATAAGGTCACTAGAAACAAATTTCATACTCAAAAACTGCCCTTAGGTTTGTCATTATAAAATCTAAGCACAATATTTGCCTGCTAAAAATTAAGTCTCAGGCTGCGGTCAGATGCGCCATTTGGTGAGGAGAGGAAGCAAGGCTATTTCCCCAGAGGAAAAGTGATGTGGAGTTGCCAGATCACACATCATGTGCTGTGGTGGCTGCAGGCTGTCACTGAGTGATCAGATGTTGGGTATAGAAGTGCTCCAAAATACCCCAGCAGAAATAGACATGGAGTTGCATGATGACACAGGTTGTTTTGTGGCGACTGCAGCTCATCACTGCCCAATCAGGCAGCAAGTTCAGGTGAGGGCTTTTTAAAACTGTGTGTTGCGCATGTGCATGAGTGAGGGAGTGAGTCTCCATGTGGCGTTACGCATGTGCATGAACCTCTGCATCTGCTTCCAAGAAATAACATCCTGCTTCCCAACAGCCATGATCCCTTAAGAGACTTGGGTAATTCAAGTTCAACAGTCATGTCATTGGTCTTGTGCAGCACCTTGAAGGGTCCAATGTGCTTCCAGCCTAACTTTCTACGAGGCTGGAGACCCTTCAGGTTTTTAGTAGAGAGGAATACTGTTTCCCCAAGCTGTATATCCCATTCTGGGGCCCTGCCCTTGTCAGCCTGGGCCTTATAGTCTGCCTTAGCCTTGTTCAGGGTCTTTTGGATCATAGAATCATAGAACGTTAGAGTTGGAAGGGACCTTGCAGATCATCTAGTCCAACCCCCTGCCCTCTGCAGGAGCATAGCCAAAAGATAGCCCTACAACATACCCAAAGATGGTTGTCCAGCCTCCGCTTGAAAATGTCCAGTGAAGGAGCATCCAGCACCTCCCGAGGCAGTCTGTTCCACTGCTCAACCACTCTTACAGTTAGGAAGTTTCTCCTGATATTTAGCCAGTAACGACTCCCTTGTAATTTCCACCCAGCCCAGTGATCTCTTAGTCCTTGCCACCAAGCCTGGAGATTCCCTGGAAGGGGTTGGGGGTCCCCACCATGGGGAGAGGTGTCCCTTCATAGCCATACAAAGCCTTGAAGGGGGACAGTCCCGTGGAACCATGAACAGAGTTATTGTAAATGTATTCTGCATAAGGTAACAAATCAACTCAATCGTCCTGTTGGTAGTTAGTGAAGAATCTAAAAAATTGTTCCACCACCTGGTTAACCCGTTCAGTTTGGCCATCAGTCTCAGGGTGGTAGGCACTGTTGAGGCCCCATTCAATGCCGGGCACCTGCATGAGTTCTTTCCAAAAAGTAGCAATGAACTGGGTTTCTCTGTTGGATATTACCTTAGATGGCACTGAATGCAATTTTACAATGTGATGCATAAACATTTTAGCAAGGTCTTTGGCAGTGGGCAGCTGCTTGAAGGGGATGAAGTGTGCCTGTTTGTAAAATAAGTCCACTACCACCCAGATAATCGTCTTGCCCTTGCTAGGAAGTAAGTCTGTGATAAAGTCCATAGAAATCACCTCCCAGGGTTGGTTAGGGATCTCCAGTGGCTGGAGCATCCCAGGCGGTTTGCCCGGAAGCCTCTTACTCCTGAGACACATCTGGCACAATCCCACATATTGCAAGATGTCAGCCCCCATGTGAGGCCACCAGAACTGGTGTTGTAATAGGTGGAGGGTTTTCAAATATCTGAAATGACCAGCCAGCCTGGATTCATGCCCAAAATATAGGACCTCCCTACGGAGGGCCTTTGGCACAAATAGTCTGCCCCTCCAATACCAGCAGCTATTAGTCCCCAGCTGTATTGAGGCATTTTTAGACGTTTCCTCTTTGTCCGCCTCAGAAAATGCCGCATTGAATTTTGTAATCCATGGTTAAGCTCCTCCCCAGCCAGACAGGCATGGACTGGTCAAGGCTTGGGGCGTGTCTCCCCACTCTGTAACCCATTCATGGTTTTTACACCCATGTGCGACAATGTTCACTGTCCCCTCACTCCATTGGATGTAAGGGTCATGTGCCCTGAGCCAGGGGCTTCCAAGCACCATAGAGAAGCAGGCCATAGGGTTGATGATGAATGCCCATTTCTCCCATTGGGAACCTGTCCCCATGATTAGGGGAATGGTTTGATAATTACAGGACTTCCTCATGGTAGAGCCATCAATTTGGGTGAAGACTAATGGCTCAGGCAACTTCTGCACCGGGACCCCCAACCCCATAACTATGGACAGGCTTATAAAGTCTCTGGTACACCCCAAATCTATAAGTACTCTCATGTGCACTTGGATCCCCATCTCCGGATTAATAACTGACACAGTCACAAAAAATAGGGGGGTGGTTTTGCTGCTCACTGATCGTGGTGCTGATTGCTTTTGGACCTGCTGCTTTGCACCATTTACAGCAGGTCCCAGCCTTTTCCCACCAGCTGGGGGTTCTCGTCTCCACTAGAGGAGGTGTCGTCCGGTGGGGTGACGAACTGGAGGGCTTGGGGGTTCTTCATGCATGCTCCTCTGCCCTTCATGGGGGTCTCCGCTGTCTTCTGCTCTGGTGCTTTGGCCGCAGAGTGTGTAATGACCATGGGACAGAAGGCGGCATAATGGCCTGGTTCTCCACAGTACAGGCAGAGCCCTTGGTGCAGCCATTGATCCCATAGGGGTCCTTCGGCTTGGGGCACAGGGTCTTTGCTCCTCTGCCTCCTCCTCCCGGTGTCTTCGGAGCCAGCTTGGGTGTGTGTATCTGGATCATCTGGAGGCAATTTTCGGCATCCCCAGCTTCTCTCACCCAAGTGACCAGTGTCACGGGATTCACACTGCAAAGTACCATCTCCAGAATCTGGTGATTCAGCCCCAATCGATACTGCTCCATGAGCACAGCTTCGGGCCACCCTTGGATCTTGGCTGCATACATCTTGAACTCATCTGAGTATTTCCGCACCGACCGGGCACCTTGCTTCAGGGCTCTCAGGTTTATGCATGCTTTCTCCACTTCCATAGGGTCTTCATATTGCCTTCTCAGGGCCCACATAAATGCTTGCACTTCATAGAGCTCAGGACCCTGCAGGCTGTCCAGCCCTACATACCAGTTGGCTGCTCGCTCTCGTAGGTGCGACCCAATGTAATCCACATGGTGTTCATCCGATGGGAAGGTATGGTCCCAGTCCTGAAAGAACTTATGCACTTATAACAGGAAGAAAGCCAGTTTGTCTGGATTGCCATTGAATGTAGTGTCCAGCAGTTCTCATGGACGCCCAGGTCCCAGGGCAGGCGGGGCAGCAGGTCCAGTGGGCTGCTGGCCAGGGGCCCCGGCTGGGGTGGCCGAACCTGAAGGGGCTGGCAGCCCTGCAGGAACTGGCTGATGTCCCGGAGGCATGGGTGCAGGAGGTACTTGGCTGTCCGGGGGAGCTGCTGGCTCTGCAGGGTGCTGCAGTCATAACTTGTGTTGCACCGTCGTGGCAATGAGATGGGGCAGGTCGAGCATCATCTCCTGCATCTCTCTCCATATTTATATTTATTTATTTATTTCCAATTTATATCCCATCTTGCCGGTGCGAATTGGCTCAAGGCGGCTTACACAAGTTAAAATACCCTAAAACCAATAAATACAATAAAATTCACAGTAGAGAACAATCACATAGTGCTAGTATGTACAGATGGTGGCGACTTTCTATATGTGGTCTGATGAGAGAGGCCATATCCAGCGTTGTAACATAAGGACTGTGCCACGTTCAGATTGCGATGGTTCATTCATAGCCTGAGGGGTTTAAGTTCTTTATTAAACTCATGGGATATTTGTCTCCTTATCAGCTGGGCTTGCAACTGTTGTTTCACATGCTCCAGCTGCTCTTTGCCCCCGCCGCCGTATCCCGTATATTCCTGGCCACTCTCCAGAGGGCACACGCGGTCGTACCAGCTGGTGCTTCTCACCAGAGGGGTGGTGATCCTAGTTTTGGTGGAGAAGCAGGCCCACATATAAAGGTCATACCAGGGTCTCTCCTGGCTGCATACATCCACACCTCCACTTGCCCCCATGGTGGTGATGGTGGTCCCCGTTGTGGTAGGGACCTCTTCCGCACTGGTAACTGGAACGTCTCCATTCTTGTCAGCCATGGTGGGGTATGAGGTTCAGAGACTATGGGAGTTCTAACAGTCTGTCAGAATCCTGCAGCAATCAGTTCTCAACAACTCCCATTCATAAGAGTGAAGTTTAATGAATACAGTAAAGGCAGGTCATCTGTGCAAACATGCTGTGTTAGAACTGATTGCAAACATGTGAAAAGGAAAGTTATACATGATTCAAAGGGGTCTTCTGATGGAGCTGGGCCAATCAGAAAATAAATCAAAAGCCCGCCTAACCTAAAGCTGGGCCTAACTGTGGCTGACCCTGTTCACCATTCGAATTCTGATGAGCTTGAGGTAAACTGGGTTTATATTAAGTAATGTACTGCAAACTAGTTCTGTGGTTCTTTCTCAGTGGCATGCTATTTTTAGCTAGTTGTTACCCTAAGCAAGCATTTGCACATGCATTCATACAGACATAGGATGGGTAGCTATGTGCATATAAAAACTTCACATACTTCTGTGTACTAAATGTACAGCCCACTAGTCTGAGGATTGGGTTGCAGCAAGAAGGACCAGATATTTTCCTGAACAGCTATATGCTTGCTTTGGATTTATCAAGCGCTGTCAACTGGAACTTCTTAACATCCTAACTGCATTGTTATCTGCATACTCTTAGGCTCCTGCAAGTGACCTGCTCACCCTCAAGACATTGAGAAGTGAGGAGATCTTGAAACATTTGCCGAATGTCAAGCATGACTCAGTTCAGGAGCTTCCCCCACCTTTGACTAATTGCTGACCTGACAGCTTTCTGATAGTGACCTTGTTTCAGCTAGTAATTCAAATATCTTTCAGTGTCAGAAATAATAAGTGGCACAGTGAGATGAGCAAGCAGAGCTTAAATTGAGCACAGATTAATGGAGTTTTAATATTCCTAATTTAATCACTCCTTTCTGTCTGGATATGTGCAACATGATGTAGCAGCTAATTATTTTTTTTAACCATGATGGGGATCTTTCTTAATCATTTTTATATTTAACATGGATGAACAGAGGCCAGTGATTAATGAGGGAATAAATCCTATGAAACAGAAGTAACCACAAGATCAGTTAAAAATAGGGCTTTTAAAAAAAAATCCCATTTTCTAGGCTGCAAATAATTAGCTGCCCCTTCTCATTTCAGTGGTAAGATTTTCAGCCCTTAAAAATGAGGCTGAAAGTGAGAATTGATCCACTGGTAGGTTCCTCTTGGCATCTTTTAGGATGCTGGGCTATTCTCTCTCCATCTAATAGAGTCACAATATATACATTAGCAGGAAGATAGAGAGCTTTTCAAACATTTGTTCTCAATAAGGTGTGTGGTAGAACGGGGATCCGCCTTTAGCTCGGGGAGACTGAATAGCTGTTCTGTGGCTCGCAAACCCTTGTTTTTATTTTTTATTTATTTTATTTATTGTTTCTATTTGTATCCCGCCTTGCCAGACACGCTGGCTCAAGGCGGCTAACAAGATCAAAATATCATAAAACAATCCAAAATCAAGACAGTTAAAAACAACATCCCAGTTAACATCAATAGATAAAAACAGCATATGATGGTGGTATTCAAGTCGGCCCAATGGTAGGGATAGCATCCAAAAAAATCAGATGATAATGATGTTCCAAGTCAACCCAGTGGTAAAAGTAGCAGCCAGCAGGGTCCTGGACCAGAAGATGTTCTAGGGGACGTTCATCAGTGCCACACTCATCAGTGGTGGCTCCTAATCGAAAGCCTGGTGGAAGAGCTCCATTTTACAGGCCCTGTGGAACTGTAAGAGGTCCCACAGGGAGCTCATTCCACCCGTGTGGAGCTGCCACTGAGAAAGCCCTGGCTCTGATGATAGCCAGTCTGGCTTCTTTCAGACCAGGGAGAGTCAGGCGGTGTTGTGAGCCTGACCTCAGTGCTCTCTGGGGCACATATGGGGAAAGGCCCTCAAGTAGGCAGGCCCCTGACCATATAGGGCTTTAAAGGTTAAAACCAGCACCTTGCCAAGACTAAAAAACTCCCTTGAGGGGTCAAAGCCTTTATTTGGCTGGCTCCGCCCCTGGGGTGGGTCCCTACTTTCCCGCACTTTTCCCCTAAAGCTGCTGGGAAACGTAGGCAGGGAGGTATGGCAGTTCCATTGTTCCCTATGGAGTACCTCCCCCCTCCAGAGGACTACCAGATTGGCAGCCATTTTGTTACACCTCCCCCTCCTCAGATTCGACATGGAGGATCCCACTTTCACAAAAGGGGGTCCAGAATCGAATCCCTCTGAGCAAGTAGTGCAAAGTAAAACCATAACCAATAACCATTTATCATATACAAAGGAAAACATCAACAGTTCAGGTCAGGGTACAACAGTCCCTCCAACTTAGTCCCCATCCTTCCTGAATTTTGTCGATTTCAGAACAAGGAACTTCTTGACCTACTCCATGGCATGGGCCATTAGAGCATAGGCTTCGCAAGGTGGTCCAAAGACTTCAATGAGGACATGCAGGTCCCTATTTAAGTGAGCATACTTTGGATCACATCCTTTGCGCAGTTCCTCTTCCTTTGCCTTGTCTCTCATTGACCCCTTCCCAAGAACAAAGATCTTTGCTCCAGTTTCTTCCTACAACCACTTGATGGTGTTGCCCTGGGGTCCTAGTATCTTCCCAACAAAGTTAAGCTTGGGATACTGCTTGACTGGTATCAGAACTCATTCCTTCCGCTTCAGGTTCTTGTGGGAAAACAAGTCCAAATAGGTCTCTTCCCTGAATTCTCCTGGGTCTCCCAAGTGGCCTGTGAAGTGGTCACTAGCAACTGCTTCCACTAGGTCACTCTCTGGGGGGGAGGGTCCCGAGTGAGTTCTGCTTCCCTCTCCTGTGTTTCAAGAGAGTTGGATAGGAGATCTCCCTCCTTGGATGTCTCCTGACCCTCCCGCTGGGGCTGATCATCACCACACCCTTCTTTGGGTTCGGGGTCTAGTAGTTCTCCTTCCTCTGGGGTCACCAGGCCCTTCCCATTGCATGCAGCTGCTTGTTTAGGCTGCCCCAGCGGTGTAGTCAACCCATTTCCCTCCTGGACCCCCTTGGCTTCTGGAACCTGGGTAATCTGACTTTCACCCCTGAGGATCTACAAATTCAGTCCAATCTTCCAGGGGCTTCATTGTGACATTGAGGCATTCATGCTGCACTAATGCCACCTTGCCTTCTTTCACCTTTTGGACAGCTGGTGCCAGAGGGGTAGGCTTGGGGTACTCTGCCTGTGCTTTAGGGCAAATGGCTTTCAAATGCCCCAACTCCCCTCAGGTATAGCCGGTCCGGCTAGGGGGTCTATCTTCCCCTGGGGTCTCTGAGGGTTTCCTGGCCCCACGTGGGCTAAGAGGTTCCCTCCTCTGGTGAGGGGGACTTGGTCTTCCACCCCTTCCACCTCATACTGGGTTTTCCTACTCCGTCCCTTCCCTGTTGGCTACCAGCTTGTCTGCCAGGTCAGTGGCCTCAGTAAGGGTTTTGGACTCCTTATCCTTGACCAGGCATTTTAACTCCTGAGGGATCTTGGAGTAAAACTGATCAAGGAGCATCAACCCTTCATATCAGTCACTTTGGCCTCAGTTAGCCACCTCCCCCACATTTCTCCCAGTTTGGCCCCAAACTCCATGTAGGATTTACACTGCTGGGGATTTAAGGCTCTAAACTGCTTGTGAAAGTGGTTAGGTCCCAACTGGAACCGTTTGAACACTGCTGCCTTGATGTCTTTGAAGGTGATCCCTCCTTCCTGGCTGGGCATGCGGTGGTACACTGCTGCCAACTCCCCAGTCAGGATGCTACAGAGATAGGCCATCAGGTCTGCTTCGAACAGACCCCACTAGGTAGCAGCCTTTTCAAAGTTGGCTAGGTACACTAAAGGGTCTTCCCCCTCCTTGTAGGGAGCAAAGTCCTTTGGAGTGACTTTGATCTTGTTGCTCTGGTTGACTTTCAGGTGATCCAGCTCCATCTCATGTTGGCATTATTCCTCCTGGGATTGAAGACATGTTTGGTCATTTTCAGGATGTCCCGTGTCTCTGCAGGTTCCATCCTAACTAGCTAAGCTTTCCCTACTCCAGTCGGCTTGCAAGCCCCTGTTTTTGCCTGCCCACACTGCCTGGTGGGGCTATTTCCTTCCTCTGTTGCTGCCACCACTCACTGAATTGACACTGCCTTTCTAGAAGGACAGTGAGACCCCTTTGGCTGACTTCCCAACCCAGGAATGTGGATAACTCAATCTTTGCGTGCCCCCTGGAGAGTTGGCAACCTCTCTAATTTGGGCCCATATGAGTTCCCTGGCCTCCCTTTGCCTCTGGTAATGTGCTGAGCAGGGAGGACTATGTGGTCAAGGCACTATCAGGCTTTATAATTTCAAAAAGGAGAAACTATGTACAAGTTAGGCACAGAAAATAAACACAGGCACATCAACTCAACCTGGGCAGAAAATAAACATGATCTAAATGCAATTCTCTGTCCCCTACACACACCCTCTCTACCTCTATAGTGGATGGCTACAGGCCAGGATTTGCTTTCCCCCTCCTCACTGGAGAGAAACTCCAGCCCTCGTCAGGACTGGTCACCAATACTGCTAACCCTCCTGGCTGTCCACCACAATTTATAGTGGCCTGGACTGACCACAGAGTGTTGGTAGCAGGAGTCCCACCTGTAGGCACACCTTGAAGCTGCTGTTCAAGCTCAGGTGAAGGCCAAGACTAAAAAACTCCCCTGAGGGGTCAAAGCCCTCAAGTAGGCAGGCCCCCTGACCATATAGGGCTTTAAAGGTTAAAACGAGCACCTTGCCAAGACTAAAAAACTCCCTTGAGGGGTCAAAGCCTTTATTTGGCTGGCTCCGCCCCTGGGGTGGGTCCTTACTTTCCCACACTTTCCCCCTAAAGCTGCTGGGAAATGTAGGCAGGGAGGTATGGCAGCCCCATTGTTCCATATGGAGCCCCTCCCCCTTCCAGAGGACTACCAGACTGGCAGCCATTTTGAAATAAACTGCTGCCTCTGCTTGGCAGCCATTTCATTACAAGGTGTTTGGAATTATAGATAAAGCAGAGCCCTGTTTCTGTGTCTATCTGTTGATCTAAAAATTCTATTAACTTCTTTAAGGATCGCATTGAGCTGAAGTGGTAAAGAAAACGAAAAAAACCCCACTTAATAACCATACTTTCAGTGAAAGGCAGCTGAAAATATCTGGAGAAAGCAGGAAGAAAATTGGTGCATTAGTTTTTTTGCCAGTTTCCAATTTGATCTGAATTAAGGAAGTAGTAATTTCCCCTTACTCCTAAAATATGTTCAGTTAAGTCCTAAACAGAGTTATGCCCTTTTAGACCTTGTAAGTCCATTGAACTCTGCTTAGGATGGTACTGGTTCACAGCAGAAGTATTAATATTCATATATTCAAGGATGATGTATTGTTGTTATTGTTCAGTTGCACAGTTGATCTGACTCTTCATGACCCCATGGACCACATCACGCCAGGCCCTCTTGTCTTCCATTGTCCTCCGGAGTTTGCTTAATTTCATGTTCGTTGCATCGATAACAGTGTCTAACCATCTCATCTTTTGCTGTCCCCTTCTTCTTTGACCTTCAATCTTTCGTAGTATCAGGGTCTTCTCCAGTGAGTGCTGCCTTCTCATTTGGTGGCCAAAGTATTTGCGCTTCAGCTTCAGTATCTGGCCTTCCAGGGAACAGTCAGGGTTGATTTCTTTTAGGATTGACTGATTTGATCTCCTTGCAGTCCAAGGACTCTCAAAAGTCTTCTCCAGCACCATAATTCGAAAGCATCTATTCTTCGGTGCTTGGCCTTCCTTATGGTCCAACTCTCGCAGCCATACATTACTACTGGGAATACCATTGCTTTGACCATACAGACTTTTTTTCGTAGGGTGATGTCTCTGCTTTTTATTATGCTGTCTAGATTTGCCATAGCTTTCCTCCCAAGGAGCAGACGTCTTTTAATTTCATGGCTGCAGTCACCGTCTGCAGTGATCTTGGATCCCAGGAACATAAAGTCTGTCACTGCTTCCATGACTTCCCCTTTTGTTTGCCAAGGAGTGATGAAGCCGGATGCCATGATCTTAGTTTTTTTGATGTTGAGTTTCAAGCCAACTTTTGCAATCTCCTCTTTCACCCTTCGCAAAAGGCTCTTTAGGTCCTCTTCAATTTCTACCATTAGAGTGGTATCGTCTGCATATCTGAGGTTGTTGATCTTTTTCCCAGCAATCTTAATTCCGGTTTGTGATTTATCCAGGCCAGCATTTCGCATGATGTACTCTGCATCTAAATTAAATAAGCAGGGTGACAATATACATCCTTGTCGTACTCCTTTTCCTATGCTAAACCAATTAGTTGTTCCATATCTGTTTCTAACTGTCGCTTCTTGACCCTCAGGCCCCGGTCACATGGGAGGACTTGTCCCGCGAAACGGATGGGTTGAGGGTGGATTAAACTGGTGCAATCAGATGCCAACATCTGGCAAGGATCGCGCCCTTGCCCCCAACCCGTTCCTTCTGGCCAAAAACATGGATTTAAAAGATACCTGCAAAAAACTAGTACCTACTTGGAAATGCGCAGCATAGGCAGGCGTGTGATCACCGACGTGCCCGTATCCTGTGGTATGCAAGGCCCGGCCACACTGCACATGCGCACAACTGCGCAGCTGCCTCGCCTCACCCTTCGTCCCGTCACTTCCCCCTCAGCATGTGATTGTGCCAGGGAGCAAATGCGGCGCGGCTCGGGAGATCTGTCTGATCCCGATGCCGTGCTTTAATTTGCTGCAGCTCTAAAAAGCCGCACTTCTGCCACGGCTTTTCCCACTAGTGTGACTGAGGCCTACTACAGGTTTTTCAGGAGACATGTGAAATGGTCTGGTACTCGCATCTCTTTAAGGACTTGCCATAGTTTTTTGTGATCCGCACAATCAAAGGTTTTAGCATAGTCAATGAAGCAGAAGTAGATATTTTTTTCTGGTATTCCCTTGCTTTCTCCATAATCCGGCAAATGTTGGCAATTTGATCTCTAGTTCTTCTACCTCTACCTCTTTGAAACCCAACATGATATATAGTACTAAATAAAACTTAGCATTTATATGATGCTTTTCCTTGTGTATTTAATGTACTTTCCATTATCTTATCCGTACAACATTGCAGGCCATTAATTGTTCCCATATTGTATGCAAGAGTAATCCCTACATTATCTTATCCGTACAACATTGCAGGCCATTAATTGTTCCCATATTGTATGCAAGAGTAGGTAGTTGAGACCAATAGTCTTGCCTGAACACACCAGGTAAGATTATGGCTGAAGTGAGAATTGGATTGTACTGTAATGGACAATGCGGATTTAACACTAGCAGTTTTTCTAATCACAGTTAAGAATTCAGAAATTTTATGTGGGTTTCTGTGTTCCCTTCCCCTTTTTTCTCCTCTTCCCTTCCCTGCTTAGTAGCACTGTGATGCACCATTACATCTGCACTCACTCCAGTAATTGTTAACACTAACCATGTTTAGTTAGGGGCTGGGGTTTTTTTGCCAGCCATGGTTACAGCTTGCCATAGTTAGCACTGGCCCAGACATAATGCTGCCCCAGAGTTAATGCTAAACAGGCAAAGGAGAGGGAATTTTATGCAGAGAAAGGGAGGGGGCAGGGCATTTTAAGTGTGGGGCATGTTCCCAGTCTCATGACTGTGTTCAGGAAATTTTTAGTGTTACGATATTGACCTGTAGGTTCAGCTATGCCAGCTCTCACAGATGAAATTCTCCTGACATACAGTATTTTGACAATTCCCATGGGTCTGTCTTTAAATTTTCAAAACTGGGAAGTGCTGAATGTGGAAATTCTATATTAAGGATTCAGACTTTATACTCTGTTTGAATCTGATGGGCAAATTTACTTTGAAAACAGAATGGAAATATTGTGTATATGGAACAGCGTATTTGTCTGAGACCAGCTTAAATAGGTACTCAGTAGAGCTCTAACATCTGATTGTTAGCAGCCCTTGTTCATGTAGATAGGGAAACTTAAGGCAGGTAGAATGCTTAAGCTTTCAAGGTCCTGTTCAAATGAACAGGGAATGAGGAAGACTGATTTTCTAAGCAGAATACATTTCTTTTCAAATAAAATTTTATTTCCCAGTTTTTCCTTGAGACTTTCCCACATACTCTAAATAGCACTGCATGTAATGTGTGGTATAATTACATTGGTCTCCCAAGTCATTGTTCCTTAAGTGCAGTCTTCACTTTGGCCTTGATTTGATGGTGTACTTTTAATCTAAAAGAAAAGCTACCACTTAAGTACAGTTCATTACAGCATTGTCTTTTACATGGTCAGTGTCCTCTGGCCTAATTATGGATCCCCTCCAAAAGTCATTTCTTTCAGGTTCTCTGTTTGTAGCTCATTTATTTATTTATTTATTTGGATTTATATCCCGCCCTCCCCACAGGCTCAGGGCGGCTAACAGAGGCATAACGCCAGGTAATAACAATAAAACAGTAAAATACTGACTAAAATTACAAAATAAACAATTAAATAATTAACCAGAGTTCTTAAAACATTTTCCGGTGCTCCTCTACTCACTTCCAGACTTTTAAAGTTGAGATGGTGTTCTCAATAATATAGTTGGATAACAGTGCCCCACTGTTGTCCCTAGGCACGTCCCACTCCCTCCAATGGTACCCGCACCAGCAATGACAGTATGTGGAAATTATAGGGCGTTGATGGAACAGTGGTGGTTCCTATTCAAAAGCCTGGCAGAAGAGCTCCGTCTTACAAGGTCCCGCAGGGCCCGGGTCTCCTCTGGGAGCTCGTTCCACTAGATAGGAGTATTTATTGTGTTGAGGTATAGACCGATTCCACAAAAGCAGTTGTTTCACCTTGGTCTCCCGTTTTCCCCCATTGTACTACTCAATATCCCACTAATTGACCCGCATCTCCCCCAATTTCCCCCACATCTTCTTGATTCTAAAAAATAAGGATCGGTCATAGTCTCTGCATCCCCTTTTGCATTTGTAATAAAATGTAATGCTATGAGGTGATTCCCCCCCCCCTTGCTGCTAGGGCTGAAGGCATATACAAGTTGTTTGCTCCATGATATGATAGGACTAAAAGCTAACGACATTTCATGATTACAGTGACCTGGGTTTGTATTGCAGCATCATTAGCTCAGGAAGCTTAATTTCCAACTTGTTTCTGCTCTGGCTAACTGAGAGAGTGTGAGCCATGCTGTGCTAATTCTGGACTATTTTCCTGGTGGAGATAATAACCTTGCATAGCTTTTAGTGGGTAATTTCTAAAGAGAGATATAGGTTCCCAGACTTGCCTACGTGCATATGCTTCAATGCTTCCCATTTACCAGGGTCAGTTCCTATCTTCTGGTGCCAGTCCCTGGTTAATCATTGTTCCTATTTTGCCTTTTAGGGATGGGTGTTAAATTTTGACTACTTATTAGATTCCCTTACCTTCCAGTAACTATCTACCCTGATAATAAATGTTGGTGACTATTTCTGAGCTGCATCTATTCTAAGCATAACCAATTTTTTAAAAGGAAGCTTGTGGTCACTTTATTAAGGATTTTTAGTGCAAATAAATAGCAAGCAGAGAAGAGCCTTTGGCAGTGTATAACTATGACCCATTCTGTACTGACAGCTTACTCTGGAGAATCCAAGCAGTCAAACGTTTAAGCTTGACTTTGGATTTGTGTGCCTGCCATATATACCATTCTCATGTGTATTTCTGTGTATGAATTCTGCAGCTGCAACCAAAACCCACATTTTTTTCTTAATTGGGGTAGGAACATGATGTGTGTGTGTGGGGGGGGAATGTCCAAAGATTCCCCCCCCCAATTTACACAATTGCCCTATTGCAGCTGCGCAGTACTGTCCAGCAAGCACCTTCCATTCAAATCCTTATGGTTCAGGTTTTGCACATCCATTTTAGTGTTAGTTCACTGAATGAAAGGGAACAAAAAGGAACACAGGTGGCGGGAAGGGCACGGGACTCACTGTTGAAACTGACCAAACTTTTTTTGCTGTGTGTGGCATTGCAAGCTGTGATTGCTGGCAGTGTGTGTGTCTCTGTGTGTGCATGCCTCTGTTCTCCTCAGTCAACAGAGCCAAGCATTCAAAGGTCAACACAATGCTCCTGCCAGCCCCTCCCACAACTCTTTCTCTCCTCTCTTCACTTTCCCAGCCCCCCCACCAATCTGAGCTTTGTTCTTCCTTCCAGCTTCTTTTTGCCCATGCTGGACCTCCATGTTCCCCTTTATCAGGGCCATCTTTGCAAAGCTCCTGCTTTGGAGGGGCCGGGGAGTTCTTCCTGTCAGTGGTCTGATGGCTTTTATGGTTGTGGCTGCCTCCCTCACCTCAGGATGGGCCTTCTTGGTTGCTGTGGCTCTGGAGGCTGTGAATCGCCATGGGGTCACTCAGGTAGCAGCAACCACAGACAGCCCTTGTGGGGGAAGGGGAGGAAAGAGGAGGCATGGGGGACTGGGGGGAGGGGGGATGTGAACATGAGGTTTTTTGCAACCATGTTGCTTTAAGGGCCTTTTGTTTTAAAAAAAGCTCCCCACTTCCAAGCCGCCATGTAATATTAAAGCAGAGATCCCTGGATTATAGAAGAGAGTTTACTTGCTATTTTAGAGGAAAGTCTGAACACAGAAGGGGAGAGATGCCCCCCCAACCCAACTTTAAATGAGATCAAGAGCAAAAGGAAAGAAAAGAGAACTTGAAAGTATTGATTTGCGCAGCATTTCTTTCCCCTTTCAGATATTTGCAGTTGCAAGTAAGGGGGGAAGGACTGTACAGAAAGGAGAGAGATTGAGATCTCTGGGTGCCCCTAAAGTGGATATTCAAGAAGGAATCAGGAGTCACAGCACTGCATCCAGCTCAGAAATAGGGCATCAGAATCCATCCTGCTGTTTCCAATTCTGAGCATACGTCATTCTTGCTGTAGTTATCATATACCACATCAGAGTTCTCTTTGATACATGTAAAAAATCTAATGTTGATTATGAATGTTTATATCCTAAATAAAAAAAATTGACAAAAAAAAAGAAAAAAAAAAGAATCCATCCTGCTGTTCCTGCCCAGGAGCTCCAGCGGTGCTGCGAATGCAAAGTGAAGTTGACCCAAACCAGGACTAGGGCATTTTCGGTGGTGGCTCCCACCTGGTGGAATGAGCTCCCGGAAGAAACTCGGGCCCTGCGGGACCTAGTGCAGTTCCACAGGGCCTGCAAGACGGAGCTCTTCCGCCAGGCCTTTGAGGGGGAGCCGCCACCGCCACTGTTCCATCAATGATATTCCAACCACCACCCCATGTAGGGGTGGATGTCGCTCAACAGGACTGGGGGAACATTCTCCCTGGTGCTCCTACTGTGAAGAACTTGGCCTGCCAGTGTGGGACGTCGTCCATCTTGGATTTTATGTAAATTATTTCAGCACCATATTTTATATTGGATATACTGTTTTAAATTGTTGTTGTTTGTATTTCTATTTTAATCTTGTAAGCCGCCCCGAGCTGAATATTGGATGGGGCGGGATATAAATCTCAATAATAAATAAATAAATAAAATAAATAAAGTTGCTCATTCTGCTTCTCCAGCTTGTGAGCATGTGCTAACTGTAGCTATCAGCCAGTTACCATGCTGAATGCTGAATGCTGTCAACTGGCTTGGATGCAAAAGCACTCCAAATACTGCTTATTTCAAATTGTGAAATCATCAGTGAAATTATTTGGGGTACTTAGTTTGAGGAAGAAATGGTCATTGCAAACAAGGTAAATTCAATTTTCAGACCCTTTTGTGAAGATTGCAGCAGCATCAACTGTGAACGTTATAAGAGCTCTATCTTTGTTACCCTGGGAATAGACTATGGGCATATGAAGTGTACTTGTACATCTATATCTAATACAGAAATTTCATAAACAACCTTACCCTTTACCCGCCAAAAAATGATTTGTCACCCCGTCTATCTTCACCTAGGTAGGAGACTGCTCCTTCAAAGAAGAATGTTGTGCTTGGGTATGATCCCACAGTACAAAATAAATGCATTGCACAGTTGGTAAGTTGAAAAACAATGTATACATTTGTGTTCTATGGCTTGTTGCCGTAATAAAATGACTGACTGACTGAATGTATACATGCTTGAAAATGAATGTGTAAAGGCACAATCGGTTGTAAACAATAAGAGTCCCCATGACAACTGTATACACTGTATACACTTGTTACATAGGCGTCTGGGACATGCCAGTTTTGGTACTATAAACAAGACTCTTGCCTTTTTAGGTAAAGAGAAGGTTAAAAATTGTAGCACCTACCTAGACTGCAATGTATGTAAGCAACGTAAATCACAAGCCTACCCAGTGGGCTGCTAGTTTTAGTGCTTAGTGCCTAACACTGGCACCGAGGGTGAGGAGCTTGGCCATGGTCCTGGATGCCTCCCTCTCAATGAAGGCCCAGGTCACAAATTTTGCCAGGCTGGCATTTTTTCAACTATGCCAGGTCAAGCAGCTGGCCCCCTATCTGTCTTGCCCTGACTTAGCCACAGTAATCCATACAGTAGTCACTTCTAGGCTTGATTACTGTAACTAGCTCTACGCTGGGCTCCCCTTGAGGCTGATCCAAAAGTTACAGTTTGTCCCAAATGCAGCAGTGTGAGTCCTCACTGGGACACTGACAACTACACACATACAACCTGTGCTTCACCAGCTGCACTGGCTCCATGTTGGGTACCGGGTCAGCTTCAAGGTCTTCGTCTTGACCTTTAAAACTCTAAACAGTAAGGGACCAACATAACTGCAGGACCGCCTCTCCTAGTATGTCCCCCGGAGAGCACTACAGTCAAATGACCAACATCTACTGGAAATCCCTGGCCCAAAGAGCATCTAGCTGTCCTCAACCAGAGCCAGGGCCTTTTCAGCCCTGGCTCCGACTTGGTAGAACTCTCTGCCTACTAACGTCAGGGCCCTGAGAGATCTGTTACAATTCCACAGAGCCTGCCAGGCAGAGCTGTTCCACCAAGCATATGGTTGAGGATAGCAACAGTTTTAATGGTTTTAATGGTTAACAGCTCTAACATCTGCTCCACTACCTGCTTCCATCCCCCTCCCCCACTGCTAAAATAAATTGGGGGACTAAAATTGGATTATGGTGCCATGTGGGGTTTTTTAATTTAGTTTATATATTTGTATTTTAGACTGTTTAGTTGGATTTTATGTTTTATAAAGCTATGTTGTGGACTGCCCTGAGCCCACTTGTGGGAAGGGCAGTATAAAAGTTTGAACGAATGAATGAATGAATGAATGAATGAATGAATGAATGAATGAATGAATTCCCGGCAACCCAAGTAGTTCAGTTTAAAAGCCCATCTAAACAATCTAGCTCTGCAAAGCCTCTGAAAACCTAACAAATGAGGGGCTTTTTAATAGTCAGACTTCTATTTCATGTCGTATTGCAGCTTCAGGGTACCAGAATTTGGAAACACTCTGGATCATGTTTTACTTCTGGCTCTGGGTAAGCTGGCTAGGCATGCTGCTGTGAATAACTCTAGTAGGCCTTGTATTCTTTTCTCTGTCTATTATTGTTTATTCTTTACTTACCTCAACATATTCCTGAGTGATTGTGGCATCTTACAGGCTTCCTTGCAGATTCAAGAAGACCATTTGATAAAATAGGGTCTGAATACAGATTAGGTAGGGGCTGTGTTCACCTGCTTACAAGAGGGAACTGTCAAAAGGCCCTACTCCACAGAGCAGAGCTGCTGCAAAGGAGCATGTCAAGAGAGATATGTGGTTCCTATGCCATGAAGGACTTTGAAGGTGATAACAAGCACCTTGGATTGAACTCAGAAGCCAACAGGTAGCCAGTGTAGAGATCTCAACAAGGGCATAATATTCACATTATGACTTGATCCAGCTAACTGTTGAGGTACTGCATTTTGTAACTGCTGAAGTTTCTGATTGGTCCTCAAGAGCAGACCCAAGTAGAGTGCATTACAGTAGTTCAGACTTGAAATATCAATGGCCTGAATTAGTGTGGTCACATTGTTCAAGGAAGGGGCCAGCAGGGCCGGCTCGCGAACTAGGCGATCGCCTAGAGCGGGCCGGCGCTTAGGGGCGCCAAACTGCACCCAGCCCCGTACTCTGAGAGTTTCTTGATTATTTGTGTTTTTCATTCTTCCAAAAATGCATTTATTTTTGAAAAATGGTGGGCGCAGGGTGGGGGCAGAAGGGATCCTCGCCTAGGGTGCAAAATAAGCTGGGGCCGGCCCTGGGGGCCAGCTTCCATTAAAAATGACAATGAAAAAAACACTTCTTGCTGCCAGGCTTACCTGCTTCTTTAGCAGTAATGCAGAGTAGGGATGTGCACAAACTGGGAAAATGTGGTTTGTTTCAGTTTGTGTTTCACAGCGAGCCTGATTTGTGAGCCACAAACCATCACAAATTTTTAAGTGCCAAAAGGACTGGTTCAGTGGTAGAATAGCTCCCTCATGTGCTAGAGATACTAAACTTACAGGGGATCTCCACCTGACTCTCCTCTACCTGCCCTTCATGTTTGGTGAGAATTAGATTTATGGGGTCCAAGTTATGCCCCCCCAAAAGAAGGTGCCCCCAGGAAAGTGCTTTCTGGGGAAATGACAAGCACAGATTCAGGAGTGTCTAGAATGGACCCCATACAAGCTAAAGATATCAAACCTGCAGGGAACCTCCCCCGATGGTCTTCTACATTTCCTCCAAGTTATGCGCACATTGGGTTTTGGGGGTCTAGGTTATGGCCCCCAAAGTAGATGCTCCCAGGAAAGTGCTTTTGGGGAAAATGTCAGGCACAGGTTTAAAAGGATATGGAATGGATCCCCTGCAAGCTACACACACAGGGAACCTCACCCTTAGGCCCATAGCTATGGTGGGGCATTTCAAGGCCCACCCCTCCAACTTCCTCCTACATCCCCACAACTTCTATCCAGCCCCCCGACAGTCTCAGCCACCCAAATGACCACCACCCCTTCCCCAAACATGGCTTTCTTCTTCACCTGCCAGCAGACCCATCGGCTCCATCCCAGGCTGGCAGTTGGGGGAGGGGCTGTGGGTCCCAAGCGGGTTGCGACGGTGTGGTATGGCCACCACAAGATGCAGTGTTAGGCAGCCAGGCAGGTGGGCGAGGTGGGTCAGTGGGCCTCAACTGGCACCCCCTGCCATGCCCAGTGTGTCACAGGAAATTTTGGCAGTGCTCAGAAACCAGCAGGGCCAGAGCAGGTCTGTGGCATGATCCAGGGTGGGGTGCCTCTTTCTCCTCTTCTTCTGTCTCCTCCTCCTCCTGCACCTGGGTGCCCAGCTGAAACCAGAATGCCAGTGGATGCCAGCTCTGTGGTGCTTGGCTTCCAGGGCTCACCCCCACCCCCTCACCCTGTTGCTGCCAGAGTCCCTCGCTCTGCTGGAGCCTGGTATGCTGTTCCCTCCCTCCCATGGGAAGTCTCCATGGCAAGCTTGACTTATTTTAATTTAATTTTAATTTTTAAATTTTGTGATGACAGTGCCTCCAACTTAATTAAAGACCCCTGAATTAAAAATTCCTGGCTATGGGCCTGCTCCCCCTACCACCCACTCTTCTACAATCTCTCCAAGTTCATCATCATCACCATTCATTTATTACATTATGAAACCAGCATAAAACACAGAATAAAATATGCCAAAGCCATCATTAACAGCCATTAAAATTACAGATAAAATATATATTACTTATACATAAAATATTATAAGTAATATCCCAATAATGCGGAGAAATATACTATGTGAAAAGGTTATTGACAAAAAGATAAAATAAAATGAATTAAATAAAAAAGTATTACCTTTAAGACTTAAAAATTTATATAACTATATATATTAAATTGACATATGTCATACTTTATGTTTCCTTACTTTACTGGATGTTCTGTTGTGCTTTTTAGGCTGCTGTGTGGAATTTCACACAAGGTGCGGTCATCTGTGGATTTTCTCCCAGAATCAGCAATTTAACATATCCTGATTTTGAACACCCACGATTTCTGTTGAGAAGGGGTAAAATATACTTTGAACAGCTCTTTTGATAAAAAGGGCAGTGGAAGAGGACATGTTCTGTTGTTTCTATCTCACCTCTGCCACAGAGGCACAGTCTTTCATTCAATGGAAACTTTTTATATTGCACCACTACTACCACTGTTCGGAGGGCTTGGGATCTCTACCTAGAAAAAATATTCTGCTGGGACGACTCTATATCTGATTCATTGTGATGCTAGAAAAGCTGGTGACCTCACTACATCACTCTGCCACTCGGTTTAAGATTAATGGAGGCTAAGCACACCCTGACCAACACTTTAATCGTACCTGTCTCCAATCTCAGATTTGCACTTAAGACCCATCTGGGTAGCAGAAGAATTGTTCTTAAAATTTTTAACTGTACTCATTCTAGGGGAACAAAATAAGATTGTGGGGGCCCTAGTAAGGTTCCATACAGAAGTTGAGCTAGTGTTTTAGCCTGGAAGAGTTTGAGGGTTGCTGGAATGTATTGCCTTCACCTGGTACATAAAATTTTGGCTTGAGCTTGAGCTGACTTTTGTCCTGTTTCTCTGTGCTCATAGTGAGCTTTCATCACACCTGTCAGGCCCCAGTTAAGACAGTCTCCACATGCACTCTTGGCAGTGAAATGCTTTATGAGAGATATGCTTACTGTAGGTACAAGAACTTTTGTTAGGACTGAAGAAAACCGCAGGAACATACAGGTTATAGGTAAAAGCCTGAAACCCCCTACATCTATACGTCACACCTACCCCGTAGTGTTGCTATGGCAACTCAGACAGATATATGGTGCCCTATCTAATTAGCCAGGCTAGAGAGTTTCCAAGGTCGATCTCATGAGAAACAGCTCCTGGGGCCCAACCTGAGAAACGGTTATGGCTACTACCCCCATGCACTCTCACAACATACATCCCCCTCAGGAATTCCACCCCCCTTTCCATATGACAAGCGATTGCCATATATAAATAAATAAAGGATAAATTGGAAGTAAATAAATAAATAAAATATTGGTGGTAAGGCTGCGTGGCTCTTGAGGGCTTCCAAGTTTTTATGATCAGTCCAGACCTCAAAGGGGACATTGGACCCTTCTAGCCAGTGTCTTCATGTAGTCAGCACTAGCTTGATAGCCGCCAGTTCCTCTCCACCCCAGAGAACCTTTTGGAGACATAAGCAAGGGGGTGCAGCTTCACATCAGGGCCTTTTTGCAAAATCATTCCCCATTGCAATGTCCGAGGCGTCCACCAGGACAATAAAGGCTTTTGTTTCATCTGGGTGGTGGAGAATGGGTTCAGAGGTGAACAACACCTTTAAGCTGTCAAATGCTTGTTGGCATTTGGGGGGCCACACCAATTTACTCCCTCCTTTCTTACTGTCAAGCCCCATCCCCTTTGGGGAGGGCGAGCAAGGCAGCTCTGACAGGGAAGGGGAGGGGGTTTAAACCACCTCTCCTTCCACTGGCTTGCTCGGCTTCCCCACGGCCACGGGAAGGGTGAGCCAGACAGCTCTGACAGGGAAGGGGAGGGGGTTTAAACCACCTTTCCTTCCACTGGCTTGCTCAGCTTCTCCGTGGCCGTGGGGAGGGCGAGCAAGGCGATTCTGACAGGGAAGGGGAGGGGGTTTAAACCACCTCTCCTTCTACTGGCTTGCTCGGTTTCCCTGCGGCCATGAGTAGGGCGAGCAAGCTAGCTCTGAGAGGGAAGGGGAGGCCGTGGGAGTCCAGTCCTTTCCCTACCCGCACGGCATGGTGGGCAAGCAAGGAAAGATGGGCGGGGGCAGGCACTCAGCGGCCGATGTCATCTATGGCTTGCAGCCGGAGTGTCTGCCCCCTTTGCTGGCTCCCTCGAGACTGAGGCTGACATGCTGGCCTCTGGCTCTGTGGGTGGGCAATGCAGCTATGGGATTGGCAGAGGCTGTGAGTGGCAGTTCATGCGGCTAACTGATTTTGCCATGCATCGAATCTTGCCACCCCAACTGGCTATTTTTTAATAAAGAAGGATCATCATCATCATTATCATCATCATCATCATCCCATCCTGCAAGCAGGCTTTGGGCAATTTACAACCTTATAAACTTTTAAATTCAATTGACATATAATTAAAATTATCAACAGTAGAACAATACATATATAGATTCTCTTTTAATTGGCTACTAGGAATAAGGCCCGTTGTGGAAATAAATACAATGAGCACTAGGAAGAGGCTCTGGGAGAGTGTCCTGGCCTTGGGCACTCAGCGTCAATTTGCTGTGGCGACCTCAGCAGAGTATAATGACAGAGAGTCCACCATTTTCTCCTGGGAAACTGATCTCTGCCATCTGAAGAGCAGTTGTAATTCTGCATGATCTCCATCCCTCCCCTGGAGACTGGCAACAATGGTTCCCCATGAGGGAATGGCTGGCGTGGAGGGTGGAGTCTATGGCATTGCACCTGTCTGAGGTCCCACCCCTCCTCAAACCTCACTCCCACCCCTCCTCAAACCTGGGAACCCCCAGGTTTGCAGAAAAAGCTTTAAAGTTATAAATCAAGGGGAGCGGTGGCACAGGGGATTTATCTCCTGGTTAAACATCTGAGCTGAACAGGACTGCTGTCAGTTCGAGCCCCGCACTGGTGTGAGCTACTAGCCGTGTCCCCAGCTCGCCGTCCACCCAGCAGTTCGAAAGCTTCGGCGAATAGATAAAATGGGTACCACTCCTTAGAGAGGGTGGGCACATTTAACCCCCCCCCCGGTGGGAAGTGTTAGCCGACAAACAGAAGGTCCGCGCGTAAGATCAAAAGCTGAGAGAGATCTACGCAGCATCAAAGAAAAGCCTGCAATGGGCCATTCCGGCCAGACGGTGCCAGTGGTGCGCTGTGACTGAGAAAAATGCTGACGACATCAAGTGACACCGACTAAAGAATGCTGCCGGAACACGTCTCATGCTTACAGCTGACCAAACTCCCTGTCGACTGCAAAGTGTGTGTGATTAAAAATGATATATGTTGTCCTCCCTTACCCCCATCATTGTTAGTCCCGTGTCAACACATGAGTAACTGTAAATCGTTCAGAGCCGGCAGCTCTGCAAGGATTGAGAGATCAATAAATTGAAAGATGATGATTATTATTATAGAGAGAGGCTTACCTCTCCAAAACGATAATATCTGTGCATGCACAAATTAGTTACCTGCACAGGCAACACAAAGGTTCCCAGGACCCTTCTGGCTGCTGGGGACCCTGCTGCCAACATGATGGCTCCAGAAGGCCCTCCTGGCCCCCTAGGGTTCTGCCACCTATGCAGCAGCTCTAGGGGGCCCTTTTGCCAACATGGCAGCTCCTTGGAGGCTTTCCAGCTGCCGGAGCCCTACCACCAATGAGTGGCTCCTGAAGGCTCTGCTGGCTCCTGGGGGCCCTGCTGCTGATGCAATGGGTCCTGGGGGCCTTGCCACCAATGCTGTAGCTGAAGAGGAAGGTAAGATAAGGAAGGGAGGGGGGAGAGAAAGAGATGAGGAGGGAATGACATGATGACATCATGTTGGGGATGTCCCCCCCGCCCACCCAATCTTCCAGCGGTGCTGGCTCCCTGCACTTAAAGGGGCCCCTGTAAGTGCAGAGAGCTGGCATTTCCCCCCGCGCACCCGATCTCCATCGGGTGAGTGGGAAACACCAGTTCCCTGTATTTAAAGGGGCCCCTTTAAGTGCAGAGAGCTGGTGTTCCCTCCCCATGCACCTGACAGAGATCGGGTGCGTGGGAACACCGGCTTCCTGCACTTAAAGGCGCTGGCGTTCCCCCCCTGCACACCCCTCTCCCTCCTCTCTCTGAAGAGAGAAGGGAGAGGGGTGATTGTGGGTGTTGGGGCTTGGGGCCGGGGCTTTCCCCAGCAGTCAGCTGGCCAGCGGCGGGTAGAAGCCCCCCAAAAGCGGGGGACCTCTGCCAAACCGGGGGGGTTGGCAACCCTAGTTAGAGAAAAGGAGAAGGGAGAAATAGAGCAGGAAGATTGATAGATAAAGTGGTAAGATTGTCAGGGAATGGTAGAAGAAGAAAGAGAGGATGGATGATTGTTTGCAAGGGGGGGGGAGGAAGGAAGCAAAAGAATGAAGATGGAGTTCACTCTCCCTTCAAGTGTCTTATGGGCCAAATCTGAGGATACTTAAATCTGGAGACTGGACCCAGGAAGGGCCAAGACATATAATTCAACAAACTTGAAAAATACCCCAGGTTTTCAGAAAAATCTGAAATAAAAAAAATACATTGGTGGGTTTAAACCCCCCCTCAAAATTATAAAAGAAGTGCCTGTAGCTTTAAGAAATGGAAGCCCTCATCAACTGTTGCTAGGCAATGACAGCTTGGTTTCTCTTAGTAAGATATGGGGGCAGGGCCTTTTCCAGAGGTGTTTTGGCCTTTGAGGGAGGACTCATTGGAGCCAAGCCTTGCAACAATCACTGGGTGACTTGGTACTACCTGACTTTCATGACTCACATAGAACATGCTGCATGCAAAAGTTCAATAGCAGCCGCCTTAGTTTGGTGTAATGGTTAGAGTTTCAGAATACGGTTTAGGAGATCCCAATTCAAAACATGACTCTGCCAGAAAAGATCACTAGGTAATGCTGGGCCAATCACATACTTTTGATGTAACCTATTTCACAGGGTTGTTGTGAGGATAAAAAGGAGAGGAGAAAGATGTAAGCTGCTTTGGTCCCCACTGGGGAGAAAGGCAGGATATAAATTAAGTAAAGAAATTAAAAAATATATAGATGAGGATGGAAGGAAGATAAAAGATAGGTTGGTGAAGGTTGGTGAAGGGCTGAGCAGGAGAGAATAAGGCAGGAAAGGGGAGAGGATATGGGATTTAACAGAAGGAGGGAAATGGAAAATAATTTGTAGAGGACAATACAGGAAAAGTAATGTGCCCCCACAAACTTGAGGGTTCTGTACCATGCAAGTGGGCCTTGCCTGGCAGCCAGCATAGTACAACTGCACCAAAGTTTTCCTTGGTAGAGGCTGTTGCTGGAGTGTCTTCTGCTCTGAAAGGAAAACTTTCACCAACACATTCTTTTCTTATGCAAAGTTCCTTTCAGCTCAAATCAAAGTTTGAATGTATTTATTTATTTATTAGTTCGATATATATCCCACCCTTCCCGCCAACTAAAAGTTAAAGTCTCAGTGTCTTTTGGATGTACAACATAACTTTCTATCTAATTTCATTGCAAGAGATAGTTGGATAGAACCTTATATTCAGGACTCTAGGTGTGACCTGGATAATTTGAGGTTTCTTTTAGCAGAGTGGGCTTCTAAAAAAAAATCATCTAATTTCATCACAGTTGCCATGAGCAGCAGCAAGAAAGGTTCTGTAATGGCTGCAGTGCCAACACTCTGGTATGGGTCTCCTCAGGAGCACCCACCCTACCCTTTTATACAGTACTTTCCCAGTAGGTTTCCCTTTTTGATGAGGGATCCCTCCTTCTGCAGCAGCCTCACCAGCCCTGCTCCCTGAGAGAGAGAACACCCTCTCACTTTGGACAAGGCCTTTTATTTCTTCTTCCCAGGCACCACCCTCTGCTCCCCTGTTGGTGCAGTTTTCCCTCCAAAATCCCCTGTCAACCAATCACAGGGTCCCCAAGGCAACCTGGGGTCAATTTCCCCTTTCTTTCATTTCTGTTCGCTTTGCTGTTATCCTCCTCGGCTCAGACAAGTAGCCTTGAGCCCCTGTTGGGACTGGTATCCTCTTTCCCCAGGTAACTATAGGCTGTTATTTAGGCACAGCTTAGGTGTGATTGGCCCCGGGCTGGTCCTGCTTGATTTAGGCATAACTGCTTGCTTTGAGCACTTTCCCCCAATTCTAACACAGAGCTGTTAAGAGTCTGGATCCTATCAATGTCTCAATAAACTTTTTATTCTTTTGAATGACTGTTGTTGGGAACTGATTTCTCCAGGGGTCTGACACCTGGAAAATGTAAGCTCTGATAGCTACTCCAATACAGGCTTCCCTGAAGCCACTAGGCCTCCATAGAGCCTATAGGCCACACCATTATAGGACCAGGATCATGAAAACAGTATTTGAATTGCATTGGACTGTGTCTTCTAGATTATATTTTGATACATTTGTTTTTTATTTGAGCATAGTTTATTTTTCTTTGGCATGTTTTCCCTGTGCTGCTCTTTTTTATTATTTCTAACTTACCTCACAGGCAGGCCAAGATTAACCATTAAGAGCACCTGGATGCCTCCTGAGGGCTGATGGTCTCCTCTCCTCCACCTGGACCTACCAGTCATCTGACAGAAGGGGTGAACCCAGCCCACCCAAGCCCTGCACAAGGGAGGAGAGGTGGTGCCCAGTTCCCAGAGCATTCAGAAGTATTTATAAAATATGTAACTAAGTCCCAGATGGCTCCTTTGGTGGTGCCCAGATGGCTCCTTTCTCTGTGAAACGCTGGTGTGGTTTTCAGCTTCATTCCATATCTAAATATCAGTACTCCGAACAGGGAAGGAATGTCATTCAAGTTTAACTGGAAAGTGACTCTCCCCCCCCCTCCTTTAGGCCAGTAGTGTTCAGATAATAATGTGAGAAGCCTGGGGCTCCTTGGAGCCTATCAGGTGTGCTTATGGTTGCCAACCTTTAGGCCCTGGAGGTCTCCAGGAATTAGAACTGATTTCCAGACTACAGACATCAGTTCCCCTTGAGAAAATGGCTGCTTTGGAGGGTGGACTCAATGGTATTATACCCTGCTGAGGTCCCTCCCCCTCCTCAAGCCCTGCTCTCCCCAGGCTCCATTTTACAAATGTCCAGAAATTTCCCAACCCAGAGCTGGCAGCCCTAGATGTGCCTGATCATAAGACAGATAATGGTCCCGGTCACACGAGCGGGATGATCCGCTGCCGAAGAGAGGCAAATTAGAGCCGGAGCAAAAAGAACCACGGGAGCGTGATCCGACGTGCCCCCGCGACTCCGTGCTCCGGCAGCCGATCACAAGTTGTGCAGCAAACCAGCAGTAGTGCGGTTGTGTGCATGCGTGGGACAGGAAACGGTGCTGGCTGTGACAGGCTACCAGTGCTTTCCCGACCAGACGGCTGGAGTTGCCGCGCATAATCCGGACGGTAGTGCTCTGTTGCTAGTACCTTTTAAATGCACATTTTTGGGCCGAAGGGACGGATCGGGGACGGGTGCGTGACACTTCCCAGATGTTGTGGTGTGATCGCACCCACTTGATGTGCCCCCGATCTATCCCTCTTGCGGGACAAATCCTCCCGTGTGACTGGGGCCAATGGTAGACAAGCTTCCTGGAAAGGAACTTTGCTCACCACCATTGCTCTACCCCTGCAGTAGGTAGCTGCACAAGACTGTTTGGTGTCTTCTAGGCAGTTACACTCTGTTCATGTTGGCCTTTTTTTGGCCATAATATTCCTGGCAGTGTCCCATGCATCCCCAGAATATTTTACGATGCACACGGGTTCCACAGCAAACATATAATGGCACCTCATCTAACAAGTCAATGTGAAAAGGACTTCTTGGTGGTAGAAAGTGTGGTTGAAAAGTATTGGAAGCGGAGGCTCAGAATAGTGAATCAGCTCAAGGTTTATTGATTACATCAGGAACTCAAAGATGAACTGGCTGGCCACAGGCCGGCTTATATGCGTGAACACACCACACCCAAACCACACACAGCACACACCCCAAGCCCAATGATAGGTTCTATTTACATGCAACAGACCTGGTTGGTCTACTTTCAGATCCGGCCAAACCCATTGGTGCGCTCTAGGATCTAAAGTGGCTATTATTCATATGAGTGAAGGTTTGGGTCTGTTTTAGACCGCATGGCCGAGCCCACATGTCTGCGGCCATCTTTACTTAATACATTACAGTGGTAACTAGTCAAACTAGAATTTTCCTCACTTGGATAGTTTGAGCCTTTCCTTGTTTAGCTGCATGGGGTGTTTTAGATCTACATGCTCCCTAACTACAGGGTTGTTTGGGGGTGGGGCTCCACCACCGGCTAGCTGGCTGGCGATGGATTGGGCCCCCCAAAATTGGGGGAAACCCCACCCCCATTGGGGTCTGGCAACCCTAGCCATGCCAGATTCAGTTTGGTTACTTGATGTCCAGTGCACAATTCAGCCTCTTTCAGTCCAGGAGTTCTGATTGTGACTCCCCCCCACCTGGATTTCTATTAGATGCAGTCATCTCTATAACAAGGAAATACATGCGAATCCCTGAGCATTGGCAGATCTGCCTCTTGCTCTCTGAAAGCCCGTTGCCATGGCTACACCTGAGTGCAAAGAGTTTCTCATCAAAGTGCTGGCTTCTGCTGCCAGAGTCACTTCTGTGTACTCAGTAGAAAACACAAGCAAGGGGCAGGCTTGGGACTATTTGTTTCTTGGCAGAGGCATGGTGGCAGTATTAAATAATAGCTTCAAAATAGCCTTGTAATTTGAATTAGAGGTGGGTGAAGGAGAAGGGGGGGATGTATATGGAAAAAGTGAACCCATCAGGTACTTGATAGATCTGTCAAATGTAGAGGTGCTATTTTCTGCTTGAGAACAATGAGCTGGGGAGGGTGGCAAAAATGCACTGGACCGGCAAGAAACCTGGCTTTAGTTGCCAGTCTTTTCCTCCCACCCCACCCCCTCTGTTCTGGGTGTATCAATCTTCCAACGAAGCAAGTCAATTTCCCTGTTTCCTCACCCCTAAAATGGGAAATATGGCCTTTTCCCCAGATGTGCCAAGCATTTTGCAATTTATTAGATAAAACTGCTGTATATGTTATAGGCTTTATTGTTAGTTGCTCTTGCTCTGGAAAGTGGTCCTTCACAAGAAAGGGTAGAGGGGTGTGTCTAATGCAACCCAGCCTTGAAAATAGGTTGGTGATAATTACAAACACACATTTAAAAAAATAAAGCTGCAATTATTTTACAAGAGATTCTCAAATTCTCAAGTATTAAATCTGTATGTAGAAATAATCACATTCTCAAGTTTTTTACTTGGTTCACACAGTTGAAGGAGTGGGAGCCCACTATTTCAGCTTCCAGTGGAAAGTGGGACAAATCTGTGTTATAGTGAGTTCTATGGGTCTCAGTTCACCAGGGGGGAGATCTATGAATCCTACTTGCATGTTATGCTGAAAGTGCAAAACTGCAGGTCATTCATCTTCTTTTGCTGTTTCTTTAAACAAGAACATAAGGAATGTTGAATTAGACCAAAGTTCTATTGCCCCCCAAGCCGGAATAACAAGGCAGACACAAGTGTTGGGTATAACTTTGGGCCACTTTATTAAATAAGAACTTCAACTGAACCAAAGGCAAGGGCAATACTTTTGCGGTATGGATAAGGCCAGAGGTCCAAGACCCCTCCCTTACCTCGTGGAATAAGGGCGAGCCACCCTGCCCCAAGCGGGAGCCATCAGCCGTGGCTCCCGCCCGGCCGGCTAGCCATTGCAGGGACCACCCCGCAGACCCAACCCCCGAGCCGCTAGACTCAAAGAGATGAATCAATCGGGGCGGTCTTGAAGGCAGTCTGTTTTCCCCGCCCCGTGCCGCAGGGCACAAAGACTGTACTCACAGACTCCTTCATCCCCAAATAATGGGTATCGGCTGGTGCTCACCGTACCGCAAACTGAAATCCTCCTAAAACCCTGCCACCGCTGAGGTCAAGCCTCTGCTTAGGCCTCCGCGCCCATCTGGAGGCCCAGGGCTCCCTGCAGCCCTTGCCGTAAATCGTCCAAAAAGATGTCCATCCCTTTCTCTGATAAATGGACACCATCCTGTCTATATAACTCCTCACGGCCTGCATGGAAAACCGGGTGTGGCAAAAAGGCACCAAGGCCGCCCTCCAATACCCGCTGTATCTCTCTGTTAGCCTTCCGGCGAGCCTTATCGATTGCCACTGGACTCAACGCTCCTCGCCACACCCACCGGGGTATCATGGCTGACCATACAATTTTCGTGTCCGGCCATCGCCCCAGGATACTCTTGAAATCCTCGCAGGCCTGCAGGACTAATGCCTTACCCTTCATCATGCCTAAATCGTTGCCCCCCAAATGTATAACTAAAATATGGGGGGGAGGCCCACGCCTCTCGTGGAACAATAACTTTAACAGGCCAGGCCACTGCAAGCCACGACGCCCCAACCACGCCACAGTGGCCCATCGGCTAAGGCCCAACTGGGTACCAATCGGCATCTGTCTGGCGCGGTGAGCGGCCCAAAAAACAAAATTGTGCCCGCATACCAAAACAGTCTTCCTCCCCTGCCGGGCTAGAACACCTAAAACAGAAAACACAGTTAGAACAAACCGAAGGTAGGGGGAGGGGCAATTATGGCCCCCTCTGAACACCCTGCTGCCAGCTACCTAATTGTCTCCCAAAGAACGCACATAGGACTTATATGCCGCGGAGCGCCACCTTCCTAGCCATTGAATGTCACGCGCCTGGTACCCCATGGCCGCCGCTGTGGAAGCCGCGCCAATACGGAAAGAGGGGGTACAGAAACGCCTCCCAGATAGCCCCAGCCTGCCTAAAGCCTTTGTGGTAACCGCCCAAAATTGGTGCTTTGTTAGGGGTGTGCCGTCCTGATGTTGAAATAGCACGCCAACCTGAATCCCTCGTACAGAAAGGTAAGAGGCCAACGCTGCCACCGGGCATAGTTCTTTTTCCGCGCAGGCCCCCAGCTCTATGACTGACCCGCGCTGCCTCTGGTCAGTTTTGGAACGCCGCAAAGTAATAGAGACCCTAACCGCACTCAACCTCACATCCCGCACCTGCAAAGCACGTCCTGATACATCAGTTTTGGATTGAGCGACCAGCTCGCTAATACGGAATGCCCCAAAGAACGCTACCAGGGCAGCTGCATGGAACAGAGATTCCTCAAACTCGGATGCACAAATTGCGTTCCAAGTGGCCTGTAGTCCTCGCAGAACATCAGGAGAAATGGGCTGCCGCTGATCGGCCCTTAAAACCACCTCACGTGACCAGCCCTCTAGTGCTTTGCGGATTTGGAAATCACCTGAATACTCTGCACACCCCTTTGCTTTGCTGGCAAAAGCAATTGCCGCTAACCTCCCTTTTATCGAGCCAATTGACAAACCCTTACCTTTGGATGCCACACAAAAGTGCAAAAGGTGATCCACCGGAACAGGCCATAAGCCAGGATACCCTACCTCCTGTCTAAAGGTGGAAAATTGAGCGACCGCACGGTCATAAGCCCTCTTTGTACTTGGCGAAATGGCTAGTCCTATGGCCCTGCTCACTTCCGCCTTCCAACCGACCACAGCCCTGGTGGCATCCGCACCGGTTGCAAGTCGGCGTCTGGGGCCAGCTGACGGAACCTCTCCATCTGTTTACGAGAGAGAGCGTCAGCCACCCCATTGTCAACCCCCGGTATGTGCCTGGCAAAAAACATAATGTTCAGCTGGAGGCAACGAAGTGTAAAGGCCCTAACTAATTGCATAACTCGTGGGGACCTAGAAGTCAAGGAATTAATGACCTGCACCACCGCCAGATTATCGCACCAAAAGTGCACCGTGTGGTTGGCCAAATCTTCCCCCCACAAGTGAACTGCAACCAGAATAGGAAAAAAACTCCAAAAAGGTGAGATCAGCAGTCATCCCCTCAGCCACCCAGGATACTGGCCAATCCTCAGCGCACCATTGTCCCCGAAAGAAGACACCGAAGCCCGAAGACCCAGCCGCATCTGAGTGAACCTGTAGCTCGGCTTCCAATTTGAGATCTTCCCTCCAAAAGGAAATGCCATTAAATGAATTAAGAAATTCCAGCCACATTTCCAAATCCTGCTGCATGCCTGCCGTAATTCGGACCCTATGATGAGGGAGTTGCAGCCCTGCCATTGAGGCGCACAATCTGCGCAAAAAGGCCCGGCCCGGCGCGACCACCCTGCATGCAAAATTCAAATGGCCTGCCAGTTGCTGCAGCTCCTTCAGTGTTGCCTTTCGCTTCCCTAAAAATCCTCCAATACGGCTGCGCAAATTCCTAAGCTTGACTGCTGGCAGCCGAGAGGACTGTGCCACAGAATCCAGTTCCACTCCCAAGAAAGTGAGAACCTGTGCAGGGCCCTCGGTCTTTTCCTGTGCTAACGGTACCCCCAGTTCTTCTGCCAGGGCCATAAATGATAATAACAACCGCTCGCATTGACCCGACCCACGGGGACCCACAAACAAAAAATCATCCAAATAGTGCGCCACCGAGCTAAAACCAGTATGGGAACAAAGAGCCCACTCTAAAAAGGATCTAAAACGCTCAAAGGCGGCGCACGAAATGGAGCAACCCATGGGTAATGCCCTATCCATATAGAACTTACCCTCAAAACAAAACCCCAAGAGCTCAAAATCAGATGGGTGCACTGGAAGAAGGCGAAATGCTGACTTAATATCGCATTTCGCCATCTCTGCTCCCCTCCCACAGCGGCGAACAATGCGCACCGCCTGGTCAAAGGAAGTGTACCTAACTGAACACAATTCTTCCGGGATGGCATCGTTAACAGAGCCACCTCTGGGGTAGGAGAGACGGTGAATGAGCCTGAACTCCCCGGGGGTCTTCTTGGGTACTATACCCAAAGGAGAAACCCGGAGGTTGGGGACAGGAGGGGAAGAAAAAGGCCCCAATACCCGTCCTTCCTGTAGTTCTTTCAATCTTTTTCCTAACTACATGTTCCATACCCTGCACTGAGTGCAGGTTACGAGCCATGCAAGGGACCCTCTTGCCTTGGAAAGGAATATGAAAACCCCTAGAAAAACCGTGCAGTAAATATGTGCTGTCCGAGCGCCATGGATAGCTGCGCAACATGCGCTCAAGCACTCTCAGCTTTATGGGCGTTGGGCCCCTTTCCATGTGACTGCCCTTGTCCACTCCCATCCGGCCTTCTGCGACCCCTACGGGATTTTCCACGGAAACAAGCTGAGAAGGGGTGGGGTCCCGAACACAAGGGGCACTCGTGCCGATACTTGCAAGCCTGTCTGTTACACACTCCCTGGACCCCAAATTCCCAGCAAATCTGGCGGGGTTGAACCGCCTGCCCCGCCTGGGGGCGGGGAACAGAAGATACGGACTGACGATGAACCAAATGGCCACTATGCGATCTCTCTCCCGTATTAGGCCTGGATGAGGCCATAACCTGTAACCACAGGTGGGGGTGTATCTGGTCCCATCTCAGAGTGGGGTTCATAGCCGACCGCATCCGAAACTCCTCATCGTATTGGAGCCAAGCGGGGCCAGTAAATCCTGTGTATCCCTTGTAAATTATATCAAAATATTGGAACAGAGATGCCGCTCGTAGCGGCTGTGCCTTAGAGAGCACACCTGCATATATGATAAAGCCTGCTACCCAGTTGGCCCAAGTTCTATCCACTTTCATCCTCCGATACTTTTCTTTGTCCCGTTCTTCCAGTTCCTCTTTCTCTTTTTTCTCCAACTCACGATACAAAAGCGTAAAGAGATCCACATATTCACCCTTGCAAATCTTATCCCTGGTGGCGGGGAGCAGATGATCGCCCAATGGGAGTGCCAAATCCCCAAAGGGTAAGGCTACTGCTGAAGTTGCCGCATAAGACCCACCACAAGGCGCTGGGCCTCCCCACCAGGGAGTCTCCAGCATGCCCCATTGCTGCTGCCATGCCGCCCTACAAGCCGATGGCGAAGTGCACAGCGAGGCTACACTACCGCATGAATGCCTACAAGCCTGACTACAAACCCCCGGGTACTGGGGGGCTGAAACTGAACCGCCCCCTGATGGGTGGCCCCAGGGCCAGCTGCCCCCTGTGTGCTGTACATCTGACTTACCAGGCCTGGATGAGGGGCCAGCCGTGGCATCTGCTGTGTACTGCTGCTCCACTGGCGGCACTGTACCAGCCGTTCTTCACTCATGTTGCACCGAAGATCCATCCGCTCCATCCACTGGCGTGACAGATCGTCCTTCCACAAGAGACAAGCGTGTTAAAACTTCCGCCTGAAATCGTTTATTGGCAGCCGCACGCGTTTCCTTTTGCCCCCCTGCTACGCAAACCGGCGGACCCTGTGGATTGGAAACACCTGTGGCCTTTTCAACCGCCAACAGCCGAGCCAAAATGGCCTGTTGAACCTCATCACCCTCCTCATCCGAGGAAGATGGAGCCGGGGCCGGACGTTTAGGAGGTGCCTTAGGGGCCAGCTGCTTCCCTTTAGAACGACCTGTTCCTTTTTTGGGAGCCATGACTAAACAACACCTGTGCCCAAGAAAACTTTTGCAACCCCTAGCAGGCACCAAGAAATATATCCCAGGCCGAAAGCGAAAGTAGTAGCTCAACCCTACAAAATGGCCGCCGCAGGCCGATCCTAAGATGGCTGGCCCCACCCAACTCAAAATGGCCGCCATCCCCTTGGATGGTTGCCCCACCAAAAATTGGTGTGTGGGGGGGTCAATTACCAGTGGGCAAGACCGGCCCTCGCCTTCTCCTCCAGGGGCTACCTGCTCCCTTAAACCTCCTAATGATGCTGCCAATGCAATCTATTTCTCTCTCTCTCTCCCTTACTGCCCAAAAATACCAGGGGATACTAGCGGGGGGGGGAATTGCCGTGCCTTCTCCAGCCGCTAGCTAACGCCCCCTAAGTAACGCACTGCGCCTTCGCTCCTCAAACGCCCCGCGCTCAGTCAACCAAGCCCCGCAGAACCCGGCCGGCCAGCTGCCCCAAACAACGCCTGCTGAGCAGCCTGGCCTGCCCGTTCCCCCGTTCAAACCGCCTGCCGCTTCAGGGGCCGTGCGCTCCTGTGCCCAGGGAGCCTTCCTGCGTCCCACGCTGCTCCTTCCAACACGCTGAGTCGGCCACTCTCGCGACCGACGCTTCCACTTGCTCCGGCACGCCCAAGCCTCCCCCGACACCGGCGCCGCAGAAGGAGCTCTTCCCCGACCCCCAGGCCGAGCAAGCGACGATGCTCGCTTGCAGAGCTCCTTCACCTACGACGACTCCGCGGGAACTGCGGGGAGGGTTGGAGGAGCCGAGCTTTATCTGCTCGGCCCCCGCCCCCTCCAAATGCCCGGATTCTGGCATTTGGCGCCCAATTGCCTGCCTCATCCGGCAGGGCGGCAAAGGCGCCTCCCCCAGCCCAACGGCTAGGGGATTCGAATTCTCCTGATACCCACCAATGGCTATCCAAATGTCCCTTGGAAGGCCATATCCATGAAGTCAGTACTTGATCCCCACTTTGGTCCTCTGGAAATGGGTATTCAGGGAATACAGCCAGTGAAAAATGATTCTTCATTTTGCAATCATGTCTAACACACATTGAAAGACTATTTTGCATCAATCTGAATTCCCATTCAAAACTCTATAAGCTAATGACCATTATCACATCTTGTGGCAGCAATTCCATATATATCACTCCTGGGACCCTAGGCTTGCCATTTGCCTGTCCACAGCAGATAATTTCCCTTTCCTCAGTCCCAATCCCCTGTACTTGAGAAACTAAGGAGTGCAGGAAAAATAGTAAGAAAATAGCCTGTATAGTGATGCTCTAAGAGTTTCCCCATATCTCTATGTTATTTACCATAGAGATTAGGGGAAATTCCTGCAGTGTCACCCAGAGTGATGTCACATCCTCCTCAAACATTACCATCCCCAAAATCTCCTGGCAGTTGCCAAGGCAGTTCTGGCAACCTATGAAACCTCCCATATAAACTGTGTTCCAGTTATGGCCATCAAGCTTATTACTTCTGATTGTTTTTCTACCAAGTACTGCTTATTCTTCTGTCAATAGAAGCCAGGTTTGTTGTTATGGTACACACACTGTGGAATGCATTATCAGGAGGGTCCGTCTTCACAGATTTTCATAAAGAGGTGCAAAGTGGTTTTGTATTCCAGGACTTTTAATTGAAGTTTTGTTGACTGGCATTATTGAGTGTATTAATTTAAAGTAGTTTTATGGATTTACTGTGGGCGATTGGCCATATTATACTGATGTGTTTAATAGTCTACAAGTGGGAACTGTTGGATCCCCAAGCATCAAGAATAAATCCACGTTTCAAAAAGCAAAATTTATTTCAAAGCTTTGGAAAGATACTCAAACAAGTTCTTTGTTAGGAATGGGTACAAACAGCTAGGGCAAGCGTAATAAAGGGATTTGAACCAAGTACATAACCAATGGGCCACTTTCCCGCTGGCGGGTGAAAGGAAACGGTTGCGCGCTCATTCCCTGGGAACACTGCTATCTCCAGACATAATACAGGTGCAGTTCCCAGGAACTAAACGCAACAAGCTAGCATTCAAGCTCACTCCTACACCACGTCCTCCAGATGTTTGGCTTAGGCGTTACAGCAGAATAAAATACAGGCTAGCAAGCAGAAGGGGGAGGGAGAAACTGTACAGTCACACAAGTAACACAGAACACCATGGCAGCTTGCTGACAGAAGGCAAAATTGTTGTCAGCACCAATTCAGTACCACCATTTTACAGAGATTTGAAAATGCTGTGATGCCCTGATCCACTGTGGTCTTGTGGTGCGGAACT
>NW_015168050.1:1555274-1576269 GCF_001447785.1 Gekko japonicus
AATAAATAATAAATATAATCCCCCTTTTTAACCCTTGGTATTTATGTGGTTTTTGTTATCAAAGTCAAATTATTTTACGGGAATTTTACGGGAAAGACAAAGAGCCTAGGGCCTTGTCTTTCTGGCTCTTTTTGGGCTTCTTACAGAGCCCCTAGTCTAAGAGCCACAGGCAAAGAGCCCTAGTGTTTCCTTAAATAGAGGCCTCCCCCAGCAGAGGTCAGGCAGCAGCTATTCAAATTCAAATTCACCCAGGCACTCAATCACAGGCAAAACAATGCCCCTTCCACTTCCTCTCAATTACAGGCAATCCCAGTCAAACAGTGCCCGTTCCTCTCCCACACTCAATCAGCCAGGACTCTGCAAGAACTCTAAGTGCTTCCACACACTGCTGAACACAGTTTTCCCACAAAATATCCTTAGCTGAATTCTCTCAGCTGAAAGCAAGTAAAAGAAACCCACTCACCTCTCTCACAGCTCTCTCTCCTGCTCCTGCTCAGAGCTCAGCAGTAGTTGGATGGGAGCCCCCCACACACTCCTCTCCTTGAATTAACCATGTCCTCTGCAATGCTCCCTCTAAGCTGTGGAGTCCTGTGAGCAAAAGTTCTACTTTGTGAGCTCCTGGCATTAAGGTTGTGAGCGAGCCATTTGGCTACTGCATAAATTAGTTTGCACTGGAGCCATCCTTCTTGAGCTAGGACAAAAATGTGTGACCTGGAGGCTAAAAAATTGTGAGCTGGCTCACACTAACACAGCTTAGAGGGAATACTGGTCCTCTGTGATGTTTTGTTAACGGCATGCATCTATTTTATTCATTTTTTTCCACTGGCTACTTTTCCATACATAGTCCTCAAAGCTAAAGCCTGCCCAAGCTATCCTTGAAAGTTTCTCGGAGCAGATGTTTCAAACCTTGGTCCCCCACGCCTCCCCTCACTTCACACGGGGGTCTGTGGCTCAGTGGATGAGCCTCTGCTTGGCATGCAGGAGGTCCCAGGTTCAATCCCCAGCAGCATCTCCAGGCAAAAGGACCAGGCAGGAGGTGATGGGGAAGACCTCTCTCTGCCTGAGACCCTCGAGAGCCACGGCCAGTCTAAGTAGACGGTGCTGCTGACACTGATGGACCGGGGGGGGGGCTGATTCCATAGAGGGCAGACTCATGGCTATTCCTGTTTGTGTCCACAGTGAATAGAAGCTGATGCTAAACAGATTTCAAAACAACTTAAGGGTTAGGGCTCCTCCCCAATGAGCCCTGGGAATTCTCCTGGGAATTACCGTGTTGAATGGGTGCAGGAAGGCTGTTGGATCCCCAAGCATCGAGAATAAATCCACGTTTCAAAAAGCAAAATTTATTTCAAAGCTTTGGAAAGATACTCAAACAAGTTCTTTGTTAGGAATGGGTACAAACAGCTAGGGCAAGCGTAATAAAGGGATTTGAACCAGGTACATAACCAATGGGCCACTTTCCCGCTGGCGGGTGAAAGGAAACGGTTGCGCGCTCATTCCCTGGGAACACTGCTATCTCCAGACATAATACAGGTGCAGTTCCCAGGAACTAAAAGCAACAAGCTAGCATTCAATCTCACTCCTACACCATGTCCTCCAGATGTTCGGCTTAGGCATTACTGCAGAATGAAAAACAGGCTAGCCAGCAGAAGGGGAAGGGAGAAACTGTACAGATACAGAAGTAACACAGAACACCATGGCAGCTTGCTGACAGGAACCCGCAACAAAATGTTGCATATCATTGTCTTTTTCATAGTATAGATAATTACTGTTTAACTGGCTTTCTTGCAGTAAACAATTTGTTAGTTTTTTGGATTTTCTCATTTTGGCAGGGCATCGTCTTTTGTGAGGTACTTTTAGCATGGTATTGTTCTGTATGGTACCGATGAGGGATTGTTGTTTCTGACAAAAAAGGCAGAGATTTTTTCAATTGTTCTGAGTGGTGCCCTCTTAAGGGAGGAGGCAGCTCTGTGACAGCCTGCTGTAAAGGGAAGGGAGTGACAGTCGGAGTCCACTTTTCCCTTTCCCCCTTTGTTTCCCCCTTTTCCCTTTTCTTTATTGAACACTGGAAAGAGAGCTGTCTAGCCTTGCTCAGTTCCCTTGTGTATAGTTAGCCAGCCGTCTGAAGTTGGCTTCAAAGAGAAGTTTGCCTGGGAATTACAATCACTTTGTTTATGTGAGGTGAGATTTCAAAGATTGCTTTACTGGGTACTGTAGGTCTTGAGGTGCTACAGGTGTCCTGTACCACCCTCCTTCTGAGTGCCCTTGCCAAAAGCAGCTGTTTAAATGGCCATTGGTTTATCAATGGATCAGCTTGAGACACCTTTGCTTGTTTAGTCTCTTGCCTTTCCGTGGAGAATTGTGTGGTTTGCAGGGCTCCAGTCTTCTTCAACCTGAGATGAGTCAGCACCACAGCTGTCTTTGGCAGTTTATTTGTCTGTCAGGGTTGCTAAGGTACATTTTAAATGGTGGTGTGTACAAACTGACACTGGTTGGAGGAAATCCTGCCACCTCTCCACCTGTCCCCTACCTCTCAGTCACTATGCCCACCCATCCTTTAATGATACCTCAGATGTCCTTTCATAACTTCCCTCTGGCTTCTGGTCAGTCAGAAGAGAGAAGCAGTGGGAAGAAGCAGTGCCCAAGCTGGTGGGAGGAAGAAGCAGTTAGAAGCTAGAGAGCATGTTTTTAAAGGACAGCAGAGGCCACAGCTACAGAGATTGGGGTGAAAAATGATCCTTCTCTCCCGCTTGCAAGGCTTTGCAGTTACAGGCTCAGATGTCCTTTTAAAACTTCCCCCTGCTATTTAGCCATTCATACTGCAGGAGGAATCCTCCCCAAGCCCAGCTCTAGTTTTGCTTTTGCTTCCTCCCCTTTCCCCCCACTCATAATCTTTCTCTCTGGCTATCAGCCAGTCTATCTCTCGCTGTTGATGTGGTGGGGCCTGGAGTAGATCCCTGCAGCAGCCATTTCAAATGGTATTGGGGAGTGAATTCAACCCTCCAGAGTGTTTTTTTTAAAAAAAAAACATTTTGGATTTTTTATGCAGACCTGTGGAGCCCCCTGAATCTGTAGAAAAACCTGTTGGGAGAGAGTGTGTTGTCTTTTGTGGAAATAAGTATCCACAGACAGAGGGAACTGTTGAGAATTAGATATGTAGATCTTGGGTTCTTTTGGTATCAACGTTGAATCCATTTTTGTTAAAAGGAGGAATACAAATATTATTTAATCAATTGTGCTGTCTGTGAAGAAATACTTTCTTTTGCTTGTTTTCAATGCTTTAACAAGCTCTAGGTTTAGAATCTAGTTAAAGTTCTAGCATTTGAATACATTTTCAGGGTTTTTGAATGATAGTTTTCATCTATTAGTGAATCTCTGTGCATGTACTTAGGGGTTTGTTCCCTCCCCACCAGTTTTTACTTGAATTACCTTCTTCCCTTTACTCCAAACTTATTTGATACTCCATTATCAAATTTTTCTTAATTTTTAAATATTTCCATGAGGTACACCTTCCTGCCCAATGTTTTAATTATTATTTTTATTTGTATACATATTCTATACCTGGATTTAATTGTTTTAATTATGTGTTTATGTTGGGTTTAATGGGTTTCAAGATGTGATTTTATTATGTATGTTTTTAATTTATTGGCCAGCTTTATAATCCTTATGAGGGCAGAAAGGCAAATGTGAAGCAAAGCACCCTCAAGGGTTAACTTGCATATTAGCAGGCCTGCTCTGGCTTGCAGGTGTCCCTAATTGGGCCTTCCTGTCAACACTATCCTTATCTTAAGGCTGCACTTAAGAATGTGGTAATTGGCTAATCATGAGAACCTGTGTTCCATTGTATAACCGGATGGAAGGGGGGAACAGGAGTGGATGTCATCATCTTCTGTAGGGTTCCATCAGTCAAGCTCCCCGATTGGGTTTGGGAGACCACCAGGTGCCACATGGTCAAAGACTGTAATTAGCCATAGGCAAGAGGGAAGCCATGCTAACTTTAGGATTTGACCAAACTGTTGCTCTGACTATGTTATGCTACATTGTGATGGACAGCGTGTAGAGAATGCTTAAGCTTCTAGCTTGGATTCTAGTATTCTAAGAAGGTATGCAATTTGTTTTGTTATCTATATATCTAATAGCAAAGTTGCCCCCGGAGTGCGGATCGCTAAATCAGCGCTCCGGGGGCAGCTGGGGGGCCGGGGGAGGTTTGTGCACATGTGGGCCAGTCCCCACGTGTGCACAAAAATCGAAAAAGCCCCCAAAAATATCGGGGGGATATTTAAATCCCAAAAAAACTGACAGAGCGTTTCCTGCACATGTGCAGGAAACGCTCTGCCGCCAGCCTCGCCGCCGCCGCCACCACGAAGTCGGCTGGGCCGAGGGAGGGAGCGAGGGCGGGGGGAACAGCCGGCCTCGCCACCGCCGCCACGAAGTCAGCAGGGCCGAGGGCGGACGAGGGAGGGGGGACAGCTGGCCTCGCCGCCACCGCCACAGCCACGAAGTCGGCCGGGCCGAGGGCAGACGAGGGCGGGCGGACGAGGGAGGGAACAGTCGGCCTCGCCGCCGCAGCCACGAAGTCACCCGGGCCGAGGGCGGAGGGCCGGGGCGAGGGCGACTGCGGGCAGCCACGAGCCCCGGGTGGCAGCAAAATGCTGGCCCTCGCTGGGGGGGGAAGGAGCAGGGGGGTGGTGAAGGACATGGAGGAACCGGCGGGATGGCGGGGGAGAGCTTACCTGCTCCTGCTGGTTCCTCCAGCTGGCGAGTTTGAAGCTCCCCCTCCCCCCCCGCGAGTTCCGTCGGTCTTCTTTCTTGTTTCTTCCTAATAGACTGCAGAAACTGTTGGATAGTGATATTTTGTTTTAAAAGTCTTTTCAATAAACCTTCATACATTTTTACAAAGATCTGTTCGCTTATGTGCATATAACCTCAAGGACTCATGAGCCTGGCTGCTGCTCACTTCCAGCAAGGAGTGGTGACCCGGGGGGGGGGGGCTCAGGCTTGCGTTCTTATGTGGAGCGACACATATGTGGAGCTGACTCAGGAATAGTGGTATTAAATGGTGCCACAAATGATGTTATATCTGGATTATAACAATTATTGATATATTTTAATTACTATATTGTCTTTTATCATACTGTTGTAACCTGCCCTGAGCCTTGCAGTGCAGGGGAGGGTGGGCTAGAAATCAAAATAAATAAATAAGCATGCTAATAATTTTATTGATTGTTGCTAAGCACTCTGTTATAGGGATGGGCACAAACCTGGAAAACCTGAACCAGCTGTTTTGCCAAACCAAACCAGTTCTGGATGTGGTGGGGTGGCCAACCAAGGCAGAGACTCCAAAATTGCACTGCTTTTCCAGCTGACTCTCCTCTACCTGCCCACCACGTTTGGTGAACATTGGACTTGGGGGTCCAAGTTACAGCCCCCCAAAGTAGGTGCCCCAAGGAAAGTCCTTTTTGGGTGAAATGTCAGGTGTGGGTTCTGGAGTGTATGGAATAAATCCTGTGTGAGCTAGAGGCATTAAACTTGCAGCATACATGCCCTACAAGTAATGTGCAGATTGGGCTTGGGGGGTTCGAGTTATGGACACCTTAAAAAGTGCTCCCAGGAAAGTGCTTTTTGGGGAGATGTCAGGCACAGATTCTGGAGTGTACAGAATGAGTTTTGTGTGATTGAGAGGCATCAAACTTGTGGCAGACCTCCATGGGATACCCCCTACATGCTCTACAAGTTACATACAGATTGGACTTGGGGGGTCTGAATTATGGACCCCCAAACAAGGTGCCCTCAGGAAAGTGCTTTTCGGGGACATGTCAGGCGCAGGCTCTAGAATGTATAGAATGGGCCCTGTGCGAACTAGAGGCATCAAACTCATGGCAGACTGCCCTGGGATCCCCCCTCCCATGCCCTACAAGTTACCTGCAGATTTGACACTGAGGTGTTTTAGGGGGAGATGTCCATGTTATGGACCCCCAAAAAAGATGTCCCCAGGAAACTGCTTTTGGGGGAGATGTCAGGCACAGGTTCTGGAGTGTATGGAATAGATCCTGTGCAAGCTAGAGGCATCAAACTCATGACATCCCTGGAATGCCCCCTACATGCCCTACAAATAATGTATGGATTGGATTTGGGGGTCCGAGTTATGGACCCACAGACAAGGTGCCCCAGGAAAGTGCTTTTCGGGAACAGAACAAGTGCAGGTTCTGGAGTGTATAGAATGAGCTCTGTGACAGCTAGAGGCATCAAACTCATGGTGGACCTCCCCGGGATACTCCCCTACAACACTTGTCTTGGGGGCCCAGCATTATAGCCCATCAAATAAGGCAACCCCAGGAAAGTGCTTTCTGGGGAAATGTTCTCAAGTGTGGGTTAAGGCCCATACAGTACTCAGGATGGACCCTATGCAACCAAGTAGAGGGGAGGTATCAAACTTGCAGTGGACCTCTCCAGGATGGACACACACACCCCTGGAAGCATGCAGGAGAGAACTGCCCAGCACTGTTGCAGATGGACGTGTTTGACCATTCTCTCTCCGATGACCAGATGAACACAAGGGCAATCCCCTGTGTCCTGGCCTGGAAGCCATCCACACAGTGGGTGGCTGTAGTGCAGGGCAGGGCCAACCCTCCCACCTGCCTGGGTTCAGGAGCTACCTGCACGGCAAGTGGCTGACTCCCTGGGCCCACCCTTCCTCCGCAGGCGAGGCGGCTACAGTGCCCTGCCCAGACCTAGGATTCACCTGCACAGTAGGAGACTTATTCTCCAGATCCACCATCCCTCTACAGTCAACAGGACTGCAGGGCAGGGCCCAGGAGCCACCTGCACAGTGGTGGCTGGCTGTATCTACCTAGGCCCAGCATCCCTTTGAAGACAATGTGACTGCAGGGCAGGGCCAACCCACCCATTTCAGGGGCCAGGAGCCACTCGCATTACTGTGGGTGGCTGCATCTCCCCGAGCCCACTATCCCTCTGCTGATGGATAACGTGATTATGGGGCAGCGCCAACCCTCCTGCTGTGCCTGGGACCCAGGTACAACCCATATGGTTGTGGATGGCCGTGTCTACCCTCCCCCCATATACAAGGCGTGAACAGGCATTTAGTTCCCACTTCGTGCCTCATCTTTTTTTATGGACAGCAGCTGCTGGCCATCTTTAAGAAAAGAGATCACAACTGTAAGGGGAGCCCCAGCTCAAACCCGCTGCCAACAGCATTCTATTCCTGGGAAGGGTTGACTGTGCATGTACCACTATCCTCCCACAGTCACCTTGGATTTTGGAGACCATGCCGCACAAACACTGAAAAGTACTGGGTTCTATGCATGGAGAGGTGGACTACGACATTCTGAACAAGTCATGTTTATTTTATCTTTTTATAAATTTTATTTTCCATTTTCCGTATATACATTACATCAAATCCACATGTATCCTATTCTCTGACATTTTGGGGTTACATTAAACGTTTTCTTCAATCCATTTATTGTCATTTTGCCATTTCTGTTTAAAGCTATTATCTGTTTTCCCCGTCAAACACATATTTAGCTTATCCATTTCTAATATTTCAACAAGTTTCATAATCAACTCTTCCTTGCTCGGTATTCTATCTGTTTTCCAATTCTTTGCAATACTTATTCTCGACATTGTGATAATATATAATATGATACCTAGTTCCTTATATTTAATTCCTTCTGGTGTGATATTAAGTAGAAAGATTTCTGGTGCTATTGGTAAATCTATTCCTGTCATTTCTTTTATTAAGTGTTTAATACTTTTCCAGAATCTTTGTATTTTCTCACACCTCCACCATATATGAAAGTACGTCCCTATATTATTTTTACACCTCCAGCAATTTCTAGAGACATTGGCATAGCATTTGAGCAATTTGTCGCGCGTCCAATGCCACCTATATAGCATTTTTCGGCGCCCCGAAAAAAGAACTGTCGCCGGAACGTCGAAATGGGAGCCCGCCAGAGACGATCGGAGTGCCGAGCCAAGAACAAACACACCAACCACCACAGGGGTGCCGGTAGGTAGTCCCACCCCTATAGACTCTGTGGCCCTAGTTAGGGAAAAAATTGTGTGACTAGCACCACTTGTAAGCCGCTCAGAGACCCCCTGAGAAAGAGGGTTCGAGCGGGATATAAAGTCTAAAGTTAAATAAATAAAAAAATGTTTTCTTTATATGATGTGGCTTTTAAGAATTTAATCAATTTCCATGTTTTTTCCCCATTCTTCTGGTCTTATATCACGTCCTATATCTTTTGACCAAGTTATCATTGAGGGTTTTAGCCATTCCTCCATTGTTGCTTTTTCTAAAAGAAAGTTATACATTTTTTAAATTAATTTGTCATCTGATTTTAACCATAAATTATCTAATTCTGATTTTGCTTTGTAAAAGCTAATTTTTTTATCCTTCACAACTCTTGATTGTAGTTGTATCCTTTCCCAATTTGTAAGGTTGATATTCATTGATTGTAGTGCATCCCATGATTTTAACTCATTGTCTTCGTTCAATAATATTTCATACGTTATCTTCTTATTATCTGATATCAATGTCGGCATTATAAAAGCTTCTAATGGGGATACCCACTTTGGTATTTTGTTATAAAATCTTTCTTTGGTTTTCCTCCACACTTTCATCAGCGCTCCTCTTATTATATAGTTATGAAAATTTTTATGTATTTTGTCCTTGTCATACCACACAAAGGCATAACAAGTCATGTTTAGTACACACACAAAAGATGCAAATGGCCCAGCAAGGGCCAACTATATACACCCCCTCAGACACACCCACAGTCCTATTGGAGGGTTTGAATCTCCCACCAAAGGTCCTATTGGAGGACTAAAGGTGGCCTAGGATCCTTGGCCTCTATTGTGTTAGGAACCAAGCTGGGGATTGAGGACGCAGACCCCTGGTGGTGGTCCGCGGACACAACAAACACCTTGCTAGCAAGATGGCCTTACTTGGCTGAGTGATGTGCCCCAACATCGCCTGATCAAAATGAAGCAAGGGATGGCTCTGGAATGCAGCCTGACCCCCCTCAACACCCCAGAAGGATTTGGCCATGCCCCTTGCTTACCTTGACAGGAGGCAGACTGAAAGGACATGGTGGCTCTGGATGGGAGCCCCACTGCTATGTCAACAATGTCTGCTGGCCAGTAATGTGCATTCATAACGTGTTGCCATGAAGACCCAAGGTCATCGCAGACAAGGATGCCACAACATCCCACACCGGAGGGTGCCGTGGCTCATGCCACCATAAAGGGTTGCTCACATGCACTGCAGTCTGATAGTCTGGGCCTGGTAAGTGCCCTGCCCATGAATGGTGGAGTTGGCTGGTGGCCAGGAGTTGCTCATAACACAAGGGGAAGTGGCTGAGAGTCGGGGCCAAAAATAGCAAAGAGACAAAGAGGAAAAGAAAAGGAAAGAGGAAGACCATCCAAACAGAAAGAGCATCCAAACTTCAGTTCAAGTCCCTAGCAAAGATCTTAGCCATACAGCCATGGCAATCAACTTGAGGAGGGGGCAGTGATAACAGTCAGACCGTGTGCCCTAGTGCATTGCACAACAAATAACACCCAAAGCCCAGGGACAGGGGGAAAGAGGGACGGAAGGTGGGCCCTGCAACCAGTTGCCCTCCAAGCAGGGTGGGTGAATGGGATGGATGTGAGAAACTGTGTGGCCTGGATGGGAAAAGCAGCCATGGGAAGGAAGACAAGCTGCCCTCAGAACTAGGATTCAGTTGGCCTGCCTTGGGGAGTTGGCCGTGGCCTCACACTGTGCTCAACTTGTCGATGATGCAACTGGAAGGAGATGGCTTGTGGGTAATGGATTTTGGAATAACAGTCCCACTCCCAACTTACCAAACACAGGTTTTCTTTCATCACAGTCCACTCCTCGGTGAAATTCAAGGTTGACTGGAATTGGGAACCCACACACATACACTACACTGGACCACTGTCATGCCCTGCAATCACGTTTCCAGTGGTGTGAGTTGAAAGGGATGGATGTGTGGGCTGCTTAGCCTGGATGGAAAATGGCACCATGAGAAGGAAGACACTTTCTCTGGAAGCCAGACTTGACCCCCTGCACTCACCTAGCCTGTGGAATGAGTGAGAAGAGATGGCAGGGCACATGTGACATGACACCATATGCACCTGGCAAAGTCCATGCTTGTAGTTGCCACCACTCCCCGTGGCAGTGAATTCCATGTATTAATCACTCTTTGGGTGAAGAAGTAGTTCCTTTTATCTGTTTTAACTCAACTGCTCAGCAATTTCATTGTGTGCCCACAAGATCTTGTATTGTGAGAAAGGGAGAAAAGTACTTCTTTCTCTACCTGTTCTATCCCATGCATAATCTTGTAAACCTCTATCATGTCACCCTTCAGTTGTCATTTCTTCAAGCTAAAGAGCCCCAAGCGCTTTAACCTTTCTTCACAGGGAAAGTGTTCCAACCCTTTTAGCATTCTAGTTGCCCTTTTCTGCACTTTTTCCAATGTTGTAATATCCTTTCTGAGGCGTGGTGACCAGAATTGCACACAGTATTCCAACTGAGGTCTCACCAACAATTTATACAGGGGCATTATGATACTTGAAAAGTACTGAGACTGACGCATCGTAGAGTGATTTTTAGCTCATACTTTACTTAGTGATTTCAGGAAAAAAGGAGATACAGACGCTAGCCCACAGGCTGCTTATATTTCCATTTTTAACCACACCCATAATACACCTCCCCCCATGATAGGCTATATTCAAGTTTTACAATCTTATAGGCTCTCTGTAAAATCCCTACTCACCGGTTGGCGGATTTTAGGATCCTAGAGCTCTTTTGTCCCTGGTGACGAAGCTTCTTTAGTTTGTTGGGCCACGTGGTGGCCCGACCGCATTTGTGGCTCAGCTAGTACACAACAATACTGGATGATTTGTTTTGGTGTAGTGGTTAAGTGCGCGGACTCTAATCTGAGAAAACTGGGTTTGATTCCCCACTCCTCTACTTGCAGCTGCTGGATGACCTTCGGCAAGCCATAGCTCTGTCAGAGATGTTCTTGAAAGAGCAGTTTCTGTCAGAGCTCTCTCAGCCCCACCTACCTCACAGAGTGTCTGTTGTGGGGAGGGGAAAGGAAAGGAGTTTGTAAACCACTCTGAGACTCCAAGTGAAGGGTAGGGTATAAATCCAATCTCTTATCTTCTTTTTCCCTTCCTAATAATCCCAAGCATAGCGTTGGCCTTTTTTTTATTGCAGTCACACACTGTCTCAACATTTTCAGTGAGTTATCTACTACGGCTCCAAGATCTCTCTCTGCCAGTTTGGACCTTATCAACGTGTATTTATAATTCGGATTTTTGACCCCAGTGTGCATCACTTTGCACTTGGCCACATTGTACCCCATTTGCAACATTGACGCCCACTCGCCCATCCTCGGCAGATTCCTTTGGGGTGCCTCACAGTCCTCCCTGGTTTTCACCACCCTGAAAAATTACTTAGGAGCCTTTGATGGGGAACTTTATCAAAAGCTTTCTGGAAGTCAAGGTAAACACAAACCCAACTGCCAATGGACCACTGCCATTTTTGAAAGAACAGATTACCAAAATGGAGGGGGTGGCTCTGGATCAAACCTGCTGCCAACAACCACTGTGGCTCTGGAATGGAGCTTGTGACCAGACTGAATAAGAGGATGTGTTCCTTGCATCAAGCTACAGTGAGCACTCCATGGCAGGACCCACATGATCCATCCCTCACAGTCACCTTGCCAGCAGGACAAGTGAGACAGGATGGCTCTTGAACTGAGGAAAGCACCCCCAGAGTCTCCTGAATGCCATATTACGTCCCCCACCCAGGCGCCAGCTTGTGGCCAGTATAAGAGGGATGGAGTCACTGGTGGCTGCAACAAGACCCAGGACACATGAAAGAATAGCCCTGCCCCAGGGGCCTGCAGTTACCTTGCCAGCAAGGCAAGGGAGGGGGGGGGTCATGCATAGGGGTGTGCACAAAATAAATCAGTATTTTTAAGGTTCAGATATATTGAACCCCAAAATATCAATATTTCCTGCTATTCCTGAATCCCACTATCAGCATGATATTGGGATTTGGGAAATAATCGGGATTTCCAAATTTTTGGCTCAGCATATAAAGGGACCATCCCTTTAAATGTGTTTTGCAAGGTGTGGCTCAAGCGAATGCAGAAAGTTCACCCTTCTGGGTTCACTCAACCCCACGGCTTGCAAAACTCATTTGAAGGAACTGTCCCTCCAAGTTGTGTGCAAAAGGGGAGGGAGTGTGTCGAATCCCCCCTGCAAGCTAGCAGCATCAAACTGGCAGCGGACCTCTGGGATGCCCTTCTATCTGCCCTTCATGTTATGTGCAGATTGGTTTTGTGGGGAGATCCTAGGGTCCAATGTGCAAAATGGGAGGGAGTGTGTCGACTGGCCCCCCTGCAAACTAGAGGCATAAAACTGGCAGCAGACCTCCCCAGGATGCCCCTCTATCTGCCTTCCAAGTTGTGTGCAGATTGGCTTTGGGAGGGGAGATACTAAGGTCCAATGTACAAAAGGAGAGGGAGTGTGTCATCAGCCCCCCTGCAGAAAGGAGGAAGGGAAAGGAAGGAGGGAAGATCTCAGATATTCCCCCCTTCAGTTCTGCTGGCCTTGGGAGCTGTGGCTTTTCCTTTGAGCTCTTTAATCTAATGAAATATCCCTCTGCAAGTAAGTTAATTAAATCTAGCATTCTACACTTTGATACATGGAGTACTGCTTGTAGAGCTCGAAGAGTATGTTTCCTATATTATTTCAGTCTTTCAGCAGTATTTCAGTCTTTCAGTACAGTAAGTACCTGCTTACTGTAAATTTTTTAACGGTTCCCAAATATAGAATATTATTTTCCAAGGCAAGACTAAATGACTTGTCACTCAGGGAACTAGCTGACAGATTCTCAGGGATTCCATTTTCTGAACGACTTTGTGATTGTAAATCCAGGAATTTAGATACCATCTGGCACTTTTTCATTAATTGTAATAAATATAATATTGTCTGTGACAAGTGGATCACAATTTAAATCCAAAAATGGAGCCCTGCTGCAAAACAAGAGATTGTAGCTAAGCTTTTAGCAGATACTAACCTAAATGTGACCCTTGCCATTGCAAAAAAATTGTTTATGACATTTAATGGCATTATCTCTTAATGTAAATCTTACATTTGTAAATCTTTATTTCTGTAGTCCCATGTTGCCTGTACATGATCATACTTTCCCTCTGTTTCGCTTATGACCTATTGGCCTATGAGCTCTAATAAAAGAACCAAATGGAAAAATGGAGGAGAGAAGAGACGGATGACCAGATAGAAGTTTAACATGACTGACCGGCCAGATTACCCAATGCCACACCCTGGAAGGAAGCCCAGACTGCAGTCTCTCCTTGACAGTGCAGAGGCTGCCAACTAAGCACTGACCCATGTCACACTCATATGCCCTGGAGATGTGATGGGTTGATCTGCAGTCACTTGCCTTCCCAGGGGAGTGGGAACAAATGAGAATGTTGTAGAGTTAATGACCAGGCAGCGATAGGAAGGACATGGTGAGGTGGCTCAAACTGTTTCCCTGAGACCACACAGCTGGGATTGGCTATGCCCTGCAATCACCTTCCCAACAGAACGAACAAAGGGAGATATCCTTGGAGAAAAGGACCGCTCCCAATTTCCGAATCCTAAATTATGTCAGACTTGTGCTCCCCACCTAGGCTCTTCCTTGCAGCTGATAATGGGTGTGCTGGTGCTGGAGACTCAGATCTGCGACCCACTACAAGCGCCCTATAAAGAATGGCCACACACTTAGACCTTGCCAGAAGTAGGAGTGAAAGGGGATGGCCACATGAGACAAGGAGATAGAAGCCCACAGAGTTCTCCTGGATGCAATATGTTGTGCCCCCCCCCACTCAGGCTCTGGCTTGTGTCCAGATGGATATAGCCACTTGGATCCACAGCAAACACCCCATAGTGTACAGCCTGCTGGATCTGGACCCCTGCCTGGAAATGGGACACCACAGAGGATAATGTGGATGAAGGACAATAAAGATTCCACTTGGTTAGCAAAGCAGGAAAGCGGGCGCCTGCAGTTCAGACTTGGGAGAAGGCAGTCCAACTACCTGTGGAGCGGCTGATCCATTGTTTGCAGCAACTGCCTGGGCTGCAAGCATGCGCAGGGAGAGCAGCTCACACTGCTTCTGTGTGAGTGGTATGAAGGGGTGGGGGGAAGGCAAGTGAATGGGCTTCACTTCATGGCTTTCACGCTGGCCCTTCTTCCCCTCCCCACCCTCCTTAAAATAATAAAAAAGCGTTTCGTTCCTCAAAAGCAAAAGATGTGGCTGTTTTGCAGATGGTAGGAGCCTGAGGTGCCAGTTAAAGTTATTGCTGTGCAGGCGGCCATTCAGTTCCGACTGACCTCTTCTGAGAAGTGAGCGGCATGATTTCCAAGTGGCGGGGGGGGGAAAAGAAAAGAAAGTCAAAGGGTCTGGAAAGCAAAGCAACATACACACAAACACACACTATAACAGCCCTCAAAGGGAAAAGAAAAGTGAAACAAATACAGAAGGGTTGCTTGGAAAATCTGCACATTTTCTTGTTTTTAAAAGTGGGGGGGGGAGTGTGTGGATGTATTAAATGTATAGCCTTTTCAAGGTTTTCATTTTTCTTTTTAAGTTGGCTTCGTAGACTGGAGGCATTTCAGGGTTGGTCCTTTCTTGTCGTTATTCTTTAAAAAATAATAATTCAACAAGACCTGCCTCATGGCAGCTGTGTCCACAGTTTGCACAGCAATCTGCAAAACTTAGTTTCCTTGAGATGAAGAGGGCGTGATGACTCCCCTACCAAATTTTGCAGCTCCACCACTTCAACTAAACAATACCTTGTTTAGATTTTAAGGACCATGTATGTAAGAAATTTTCAGAGCAGGCTCTTCTTATGTTAACTCGTAATTGATATGTAAGCTCCTGAATACTTAAAATATTCCATATTTTGTTAAACAAAAGATTAATTTCAGGTGCGGATTTGTTCTTCTAGTTCTGCGCCATAGAATTAGTTCGCTTATGGAAAGTATGGAAAGGCACTTGGAAAATGATGTTGAAATAGTAAGAATGGGCTTCTAGGTATTGTTTGAATTGTAAATTTTGCACATAATTTTACAGGCTGGTACTTTCCCCCTTTCATATAACGCCCCCCCCCCATGCATGCACACACACAAACAGTATTTTGTCCACTGCCCTAAAGAGAAATCTAGGAGAAAGAAATCCAGAAAATGGGGAGAGAAGTCTAGAGAGAAACAATGGGCTTGAAAAACCTGAACACCTATGTTTTGCAGTTGTTCAAAATGGAAACTAGGAAGTTCAGAGTTCTAATCTCATCTCAGCTCCATTTTTTGGTGTTAAACAACAAAGAAGGATTGGTCCTTATTTTTCTTTCAATTATTACATTTTTGTAAAAAGATTATAGTTAACCAATAACTCAGACTTTACAAAGACAATGTATACATTTAACTCCACATTTGCTGTTCTGCTCGTTAAAATGAGACAATCTTTAAGTAAATGGAGAAACATAGAAACATAGAGCTGGAAGGGACTTCAAGGTTTACCTAGTCTAATGCCCTGCACAATGCAGGAAATTCACAACTACCCCCCCTCCCCCAGGGATGCCTGTTTTATGCCCAGAGGAAAGCAAAAAACCTCCATGATCTCTGGATCAATCAGGTCTGGAAGAAAATTCCTTCCTGCCCCCAAAGTGGTGATCAGCGTTACACTGGGCATGTAAGAAAGGGCCAAGAGAGCTGTGCACTGACTCATCCCTTCCTGATCTGCCTAAATTCACAGAATCAGTCTTATCTTCACAACAACCTTGTGAGGTAGGCTGGGTTTATGTGATAATCAAGTGTAGGCTTGCTCACAACTTTAATGCTAGTAGCTTACAAAGTAGAATCTTAGCCTACAAGACTCCCCATCTTAGAGGGAACATTGCTAGGAACCACATCCATCCTTTGCAGTTATTTTGTCAGAAGACTGAGTAAGAGGGAATGGCTCCTGATTGAGACCCACATGACCACCAGCTTCTTCCACAATTGAGGACAAAGTCAAGGGCCTGTGAGCTACCCTTGCAGGAAAAATCAAATGCATAATTATAGGATAGGGGAGACTTGTCTGGGCAGTAGTATGTACGAAAAGGATCTGGGGGTCTTAGTAGGCCTACACTGAACATGAGTCACCAGTGTGAGGCAGTAACGAAAAAGGCAAATATGATTTTGGGCTGTATCAGCAGAAATATAGTGTCCAGCTCACATTAAGTGATGGTATCGCATTACTCTGCTCTGCTTAGACCTCACCTACAGTATTGTGTTCAGTTTGGGGCACCATACATGTGCCCAGAGGAGGGCAACAAAGATGGTGAGGGATCTGGAGATCAAGTCCTATGAGGAAAGGTTGAAGAAGCTGGGTATGTTTAGCCTGGAGAGGAGACAACTGAGAGGTGATATGATAACCATCTTCAAGTAGTTGAAGGGCTGTCATATAGAGGATGGTGTGGAGTTGTTTTCTGTTGCCCCAGAAGGTCAGACCAGGACCAATGGGTTTAAATTAAATCAGAAGAGTTTTTGGCTAAACATTAGGAAGAATTTCCTGACCGAAAGTGAGGTTCCTCAGTGGAACAGGCTTCCTCATGTGGTGGTCCACTCTCCTTCTTTGGAGGTTTTCAAACAGAGGCTAGATGGCCATCTGACAGCAATGCTGATTCTGTGAACTTAGGCAGATCATGAGAGGGAGGGCAAGAAGGGTTGCATCAGTGCTTAGTTCTTGTGGCCCTTTCTTACATGCCCAGGGAAATGCTGATCGTCACTTTGGGGTCAGGAAGCAATTTTTCTCCAGGCCAGTTCGGTTGGAGATCCTGGAGGTTTTTTTTGTCATCTGGGCATGAAACAGTGGTCACTGGGGGTGTGGGGGGGGAGGTATTTGTGAATTTCCTACATTGTGCAGGGGGACCCTGGAGGTCCCTTCCAACTCAATAATTCTCTGATTCTACCCTGTCTCCCTGCTCACACCAAGCACAGGCCCTTAGCCAACTGGCCGCTTTTCAGATGACCTTTTCTCATTTTACCCCAACAGCACCCTAGCAAAACAAGCTGGGTGAAGGGGATGGACACGAAATGCAGAAAATGCATTCAAGGACAATTAATTCAATGTCTCATCATGACCACCAATGATTCTCCCCAGAAGGATTTGGCCATGCCCTGTAATCACCTTGCCAGCAGGCAGACTGAAAGGCCATGGCTACGACTTTGGAACGGAGCCTAGGAAAGAATGCTGCCATGCAAGAATGAGGACCTGGCTATTATTCCCCTTGTAACATTGGCTGGCTCTTCACTGCAGTCACCTTGCCAGCGGTGTGAGTGAAAGGGATGGTAGCCATCTAGGAAAGGCCCCCCGGAAATCTAGAGCCCTGGAAGAAGGGGAAGGAAAAAACTCCCAAACAAGGCTCATGGCCATGCCCACACAGCCCTTCAGTGTCACCTTGAGATCAAAGAACAGGAATCATTGAATCATAGAGTTGGAAGGGGCCATACAGACCATCTAGTCCAACCCCCTGTCCAATGCAGGACCAGCCTAAAGCATCTCTGACAAATATTTGTCCAGCCTCTTCTTGAAAGCTGCCAGTGAAGGGGAGCTTACCACCTCCCTAGGCAGCTGATTCTACCTTTGAACCACTCTGACTTTGAAAAAGTTTTTGAAAAATTACCTCGACAGTGCACTGAATAAAGGCAATGATGGCTGTGGTGTTAAGTAGTGGGTTCAAGAGGCTATCGCAATTTCAGCATAGCTCTTTTTATTCAGGAACATAACATAACACATGTGGCAAGCTGCAACTATATACACAAGCCCCGGCCCCAAAACACACCCACAAAATACAAACACACCAATAGGCAATTAGGTGCTTGGAACCCTATTTGCATGGGCACCATTCAAGTTGATGTTACCTGACTGGCCAGCTCAGCAAGGGCATCCAATCCAAATGTAGCTGCAAGGAGCCTCTCGAGCAATGAGTGTTCGCTCGAAGCTCTCAAGACACAGCAGTGGAGCCCTGCTAAAATGCCGTCCACAGAGACTGCTTCTAGCCAGCTCCAAAACAAGGTCCTTTGTCATGAGCCAGGCTGGGGATGGCATAGGCTGTGTTGTCAGAGTGTGGAGCAAGTAAGGCAAGAGCACCAACTCAAGAAGAGTAACCAATGTCTGGTCCAAGGTTATGCTCAGAGACAAGAGTCTAGTGTGAGGGTAAGTCCATACAGCAGGGTCTGAGAATCTGAGAGCTACTCACAAGAAGGTTCAGGAGCAAGATGAAAGCAGAGTTAGGAAACAGTTAGAAGAGTCACAGGGGTTGGTTTTTATAGCCATATGCTTAAGGGTCATGCTTACAGTCAGCTGCTCTGGAGTAATCCTGCAACTACTCAAGCAACTGGCATCGGGCCAGGAGGTGTGCACTTTGTTGTCTCTCCTGGAGTTCTGTTCGTAGCCTCCATCTGCAGTGCTCTAAGAGCATAGGTGATACTGGAGGGTTGGAAATGATCAACTGAGTTTCACCTATTGAATCAGGGCTGGAGGGTGTCAGTTACTCTGCACCAGCTGTTGGCTGTGAATCCTGACAAACCTGCAGCTCATCTTCCTGCTTGCTGGCTTCTGCTGACTCAGAGCTGGCTACACATGGCTCCTTTTCTCCTGAGGAGTCCTCTTCTCCTGAGGAGTCCTCACTCTTGCTGAGCCCTGGCTGACTCATGACATCCTTGCCCCCGCCCAATAAGCAGCCCCTTTACAGCAGAGTGCGAGAGAGGGGATGACCACAGTCACTGTGCCAGTGGTCCTGTGACAGGGGTTGGCTAGGGCCAGGGAAAAAGAACCTTTCGGACTCCATGCTGAGCGAGGCGCACAGCCACCAAATGCTGAAGCAAGCAACATGCATTGATGTGCTGCCTTGAGAAGACCCAGGCTATCATGAACGAGGAAGACTCTACTACAGCATCCCACACCTTGGATGGTGTCACTCGTCTAAGCCCAGTAGTAGCCGTTGTTGATATAGGCAAGATGACAGCATGTCATGTACTGCTGGTAGATCCTGATGATCTAAGGTGACAGGTTAACAGTCACATGATACCTAAGGTTGCATCATATCTGCAGGAGTCAGAATGACTAAGCAGTTGTACAGTACTGAACTATGATTGGACAATGGTTGTATATATTGAGTGAAGTCCTTGTCCAAGTTCTCTGTGTGTTATATGGATGTCCTGCGAAGCACTTTGCCAGTCAGTCTTGTGAACTGCTACAAAGCTGCATGTATGTATATAGCTCTGTGAATAAACTGTAAATACTCTTCCACAAGTACTCTGCTACTGTCTGCTATTTTCAACTTTAACCTACCGTCAGGGTGATGTGCCCAGAGTTCCGGAGTGCTGGAGGCGCTGCGCAGTGGAGAGTCGGTCTGTGAAGAAGGATGTGATACTCTTGAGGCAGCGTGGAAGTCGTTATCTTCCAGTGGAGAGGAGAGCAGAGCAGAGCCGATACACGGCTGGATATAATATCACCGCTCTAACCTTGGAGTGTTGGAGGAGTTCCAGAGGCAACGGGCAGCTGGAGAAGCGTGAGTAAGAAAGCATGGCTCAAGCTACTACAGCCTTGCTGGTGGATAAGCTCACCCATGAGAACTATTCAGTGTGGTCCCTGCGTATGCAGCACTTTCTAAAGAAAGAGGGGTTGTGGGACTATATAAATGCGCCCCCCGCTGCACCCACGGCAGAAGACACCCAGAAAGACGAAAAAGCTCTTGCAATTATAGTGCTAAGTTTGTCAGATAGCCAATTGATACACGTGTCTGACAAGACGTCCTCGAAAACTGCTTGGAATGCTTTAAAGACTGTCCATGTGCAACAGTCAGCAGCGTCTTTAATTGCTCTCACAAGAAAAATGTACAGGACAGTTATGGAGCCACACCAGTCGGTGAGGTCTCACGTTGATAACTTGATGGAGTGCTTCCAATCCCTGACACAAAGAGGGAAAACAGTATCTGAGCAAGACCAAATATACATATTGCTCAGTAGTTTGCCACCTGTCTATAATGGACTAATTTCAGCGTTCGAAAGTCTGAAGGTCGAGGATTTGAAGATCGATTATGTTTTAGGCCGTATTTTTGACGAGGAGACGAGATTGCAGAAAAGAGAGTTGGCAGACGTCCTTCCCGGGCATGGAGCCAAGCCTGATAAGAAAGCCTATGTTGGCAGTATGCCCGGAGCTCGGCCAAGGTCTGAAAAATCAACTGCACCTGTTAAACAGAGAGCCTGTTTTCGTTGTGGCAATACAGGGCACCTCTGTAAAAATTGTCCACAGCAATGGAGGCGCAAAAACCAGGATCGGTTTGGTGGTGGAATGGAGAAACCCTCTCCCTCCGTACACAAGCATCAAGTCACATTGGTGACTGCTGGTGACGACGGAGACTGTGAGCAATGGCTGCTGGATAGCGGAGCAGCAAGAAACATAACAAGAGATAAGAGCTTGCTGCAGAACATTCGTCCTGCTTCCCTAAACAATGTTTGTCTCGCAGACGGAAGCTCTTCTGCTGTTGTATGTGAAGGGAGTGTATATTTTCCATGCTTGAATCATAGGTTTGATAATGTTTTATACGTGCCTGAGTTACAACATAGCTTGTTAAGCGTAAGTGCATTAGATCAAGCAGGATTCAGATTAATGTTTGGTGATAAGGGTTGCACAATATACAAAGGTGAACAGCAGTTGGCTGTGGGTGAATTGAAAAATGATGTGTATATGATATCACAAAATCACCAAGTGCAAGCTCAGGCTGTAATGAGCAATGACAATAAGCTACATGACAATTGCATTCATCTTCTACATAGAAGGGTGGGGCATATGAGTTTTCACACAATAAGTAAAACCCTTGAGTGCTTGGGGAAAACAAATCTTAAGAA
>NW_015168050.1:1576920-1587910 GCF_001447785.1 Gekko japonicus
TTGCCTTACTTGCTCCACACTCTGACAACACAGCCTATGCCATCCCCAGTCTGGCTCATGACAAAGGACCTTGTTTTGGAGCTGGCTAGAAGCAGTCTCTGTGGACGGCATTTTAGCAGGGCTCCACTGCTGTGTCTTGAGAGCTTCGAGCGAACACTCATTGCTCGAGAGGCTCCTTGCAGCTACATTTGGATTGGATGCCCTTGCTGAGCTGGCCAGTCAGGTAACATCAACTTGAATGGTGCCCATGCAAATAGGGTTCCAAGCACCTAATTGCCTATTGGTGTGTTTGTATTTTGTGGGTGTGTTTTGGGGCCGGGGCTTGTGTATATAGTTGCAGCTTGCCACATGTGTTATGTTATGTTCCTGAATAAAAAGAGCTATGCTGAAATTGCGATAGCCTCTTGAACCCACTACTTAACACCACAGCCATCATTGCCTTTATTCAGTGCACTGTTGAGGTAATTGTAGGTTGGCCAATGGTTATCCCTGTGTCTTGTTTACATTTAGAGCTTGGCAGGGGTGGGGTGCCGCAGGGCTCGGTTTTGGGCCTGGTACTTTTCAATATTTTTATCAATGATTTGGATGAAGGGATAGAAGGGCTACTCATTAAATTTGCTGATGATACCAAATTGGGAGGAGTAGCAAACACCCAAGAAGATAGGATTAAAATTCAACAAGACCTGAATACTCTCGAGAAGTGGGCAGTTGCGAACAGGATGCAATTCAACAAAGATAGATGCACAGTATTACATCTGGGCCACAAAAATATCAAGCACAAATACTGGATGGGGGATATGTTTCTAGGGAGTAGTGTATGCGAAAGAGATCTTGGGGTAAGAGTGGACTGTAAACTAAATATGAGCAGTCATTGTGATGCAGTGGCAAAAAAGGCAAATTCAGTCCTGGGTTGTATTAAAAGGGGCATAGCACTGAAATTGCAGGAGATCATAGCCCCTCTGTATACTGCCTTGGTCAGGCCACACCTTGAGTACCGTGTGCAGTTCTGGAGTCCTCACTTCAAAAAAGGATGTGGGCAAAATCGAGAGGGTGCAGAAGAGAGCAATGTATATAGCTCTGTGAATAAACTGTAAATACTCTTCCACAAGTACTCTGCTACTGTCTGCTATTTTCAACTTTAACCTACCGTCAAACCTACCGTGCCTGCAAAAGTTGGAGGTGGCTTCTGGAAGGGATCCATGACACAGGGTGGTGGTGGCTGAGAGTCAGGGCCCAAAGGGAACTACAAGACAAAAAGGGAAAGAAAAGGAAACAGGAAGAGCACCCAAGCTTCAGGACAAGCCCTTGGCAAAAATCCTGGCAATGAGGTCACGGCAATCACCTTGACAGGGTGGCCATTCAGACCTTCTGCCCTAGTGTGCTGCCATACCATGAACACCCGAAACAAAATATAAAAAGCGAGAGGGATGGAGCACATTCGGCAGGAACGGTGGATCAACCCCACCACCACCCGCCAATATCTTGTTCCCAGTAAAGTTTGGCCAAGGGCATGCCCTGTAATCAGTCACCCTGCTGATGGTGTGGGCAAAAGGGGATGGCTGTGAGTGGATGTTGTGGCCATGGTAGTAAAAAGAGCCATGGGAAGGAAGATAAGTTGCCCTGGGAAGTAAGACTCAGTTGGCCTGCTGTGCCTGCTCTTTCCCCAGAATCACCCTGGCAGTAGTCTGGTGTCAGGTAGCCCTGTCATAGGTCTGGAATGTGGAGGGGTGCCCTCCCGTTTTCTGTCTCAGCTCTCCCTGGCTCATCTCAGTGTTTGCTATCTTATGCCTGACCTTGTAGATGCTCCAGCTGCAGTTTTCTACGGCTCGGAAAGTTAACGGTTTTTGCTTTGCTTGCTTGCTTTGCCCACGTGCGTGAGATGTATCCATTGGCTCATGCTTACCGGGGGGATGTTTGATTCTAGTATAAGTCAGAGGCCCTAGTATTGGCAGCCATTCCTGAAACAAGCTGTACACGTGTCCCTAGTACTGGATTTACCAATAAATAGTTATATTCTTATGAAGCCCTGTGTTGAGTAACCTGACTAAGGACCCTGACATCTGGGCAAAAAGGGAGAGCTCTGCAACAAAAATCACTGGCCGGGTATGTGAGCAGAATTCTGGGCCCATGTCCCCTCAACCACAGTGCCACCCCCCAACACCAGAACCTCAACAAAATCACTGGTTATGTTGGCAAATGGAACCAACATCCCATTTCCAAGTTGCCAAGTGCAGGTAATGTGGGGCTATTTACACAGGTGGCTTCCAGTCCCCTGGGACCACTGGAAGTCCCCTGATTTGCCTGAACGGTACATGGTGCTGTGAACCGACGATTAAGGGGCAGGGCCAACCAACCTGCCCATCCTTCCTGGGTCCATGAGCCACCTGCAGAGTGGTTAACTGTGATTCCATGAGCCCACCCTCCCACCACAGACAATGGGACTGCAGGGCAGGCCAAGCTGCCCAAGCTGCCCTGCCTTGGGCCTGGAAGCCAACCATATGGTTGTGAGGGGCTCTCCTTGGGCCCACAACATGATTGCAGGGCAGGGCCAACTCGCCCACCCTGCCTGGGGCCTGGGAGCCACCCAAACAGCAGGTGTGTATTAAAAAACAACTACAGGTGATGGGAAAAAAGAGGTTACAGTTACAAATTGAGACAGCAAGCTATGTCTTAAGGTTTCAAGGTGTTCCTGAAGAAAAATCTGAGAATCTGAAACAGACTATTTGTGATGCATTAGGACCTATGGCAGATATAAAAATTGACATTTTACAAAGTGAGATATGATCTATAGATCATATCCAGAATTTACAAGAAAAAATAATCTGCCTGGGGAAGTGATTATAAAATTCTCTAGAAGACAAGTGAGAGATCAAATTCTCAAAGTGACAAATGGATCTACCTTGAAGATCAAAGACAAAGAAATAAAAGTATTAAAGGACATCCCATTTGAAATAAGAAGGCAGAGGAGGAAGTACAGAGACTTGGTAATATTTTTACATAAGAAAAACATCCCCTACAGATGGTTAGTACCCCAAGGTACAATCTTCAAATTTATGGATGGGAAAGAAAAAATTGACTCTGTTGAAAAGGCACGAGAATTTCTGTGTCTACATAGTCATCCATCAGGAGAGGTTGAAGCTGAGAAAGAAGGCAGCACCAAAGGAAGTGAAGAAGAAGGAGAAGCGGCAACTTCAGACGAGGACTCAGACTCTAAATTAGGGGCAGCTTTCCCGAAGACAAGCTACCATTTGAGAAAGCCAAAGTATAAAAAAATAAGATGTTCTCATACTCTGAAAGCGCTTAAAACGTAATGTTATAAGTCTTATATTGCTTTTATAGAAGTCAGAAGTAGAGGTGTTTAAAGTCATATTATTAGTATAAATTGATTGTCAGATGGCCACATTCAATGAATTTAAATTTGAATTGAGTTATGTGCTATAAGCTAAATTTGCTAAGCAGTTTGTATGACCACCATCTCTTGGGTTTTTATTGGGTTTTCTTTACTTTCACCACAGGCTGTCCATTATGGAGGGTGATGCTGCCTTTGATCCGGGGGTCACACATGTAGGCCAGCTTGTACTCCCACTCCTCACAGAGAGGATGCAACCTCTCATTGGTGCCTGCATGCAATCTGTCTGCCAAGGCCCTGACCAGTGGGAGAACTGGCATCCCCTTGGGGCCCAGCTGCACCGCAGAATCCAGCACCAGTTCCAGCTCTTGAGTGAGAGAGATGTCTTGCCCCAGGCTGGCCATGTGAGTGCAGAGCACATTGGTGGTGCCCAGGAATGGCTTTAGGACATGATCCATTTGGGAGAGGGTCAGCCAATTGTTGGAGCTGATGCTGAGCTCCTCTTCCCAGTTCTGGATGGTCATGGAGGAGATGACATACTGCACCACACTCCTCTGTTACACCAAATGCACAATCATGGCATAGGTGGAGTTCCACCAGGTGGCTATATCATTTTTTTTAATATAAACGTTTTTATTAGTTTCAAAGAAAAGTACTACAGAGGGGAAAAAAGAAAAACAAAATAAGAAACAGAATAGAAAAATCTAACAGAATGGATACTATACTCATACATCAGCTTTGGCTTCAATGAACTGATCGAATCTAAGCCTTCTATGCCATGTCTGTGATGTTTTTGTTGAGATTCATGATTTGAGTTCTTCAAGATAGTTTTGCATCCAATTATAGAATGTCGCCCATTTTCTTTCAAAGTTCCTTTCTTGTTTTTCATGTAGTTGTAAAGTTAGTTTGTCCATTTCTGCTGCCTCTAAAAGCCGGAAAATTAATTCTTCCTTTGTAGGTGTCTCTTCTTTCTTCCAATATTTTGCATATAAAATTCTAGCTGTGGTTACAACTTGTATAATCATGTATACATCTTGTATACTAAAATTTTGCGGGACAATATTTAATAAAAACAATTCTGGTATGAATAGTACATTTGTTTCAAGTTTTTTTTTGTACTATCTCATGTAAAAAGGTAAAGGTAAAGGTTCCCTTGCTCGAAAGTCAGTCGAATCCGACTCTAGGGTTGTGGTGCTCATATCCGTTTCAAAGCCAAAGAGCCAGCGCTGTCCGAAGACATTTCCGTGGTCATGTGGCCGGCATGACTAAACACCAAGGCACACGGAATGCTGTTACCTTCCCACCGAAGTGGTACCTATTTATCTATTTGCAATTTCTTGCTTTCGAACTGCTAGGTTGGCAGGAGCTGGAACATGTATCCATATCCAATATTTTAACAACATCACATGTCCACCACATATAGTAAAAAGAACCAGTTTTTTGTTTACATTTCCAACATATATTTGACATAATTGGATACCATTTAGCTAAATTTTCAAGAGTCATATGCCATCTATAGAACATTTTATATATTTGTTTCTTTATACGACACAGCTTTGGTAAGCTTTATATTAACTTTCCATACCTTTTCCCCATTGTTCTAATTGTATATTATGGCCTATGTTTTGTGCCCATTTAACCATTGCTTGTTTTACCACCTTATCTTGCATTTTCATCTCTAATAACAACTTGTAAAATAGTTTGATATATTTCCCTTCCACACACAACAAAATTTTATCTATTTCTATGGATACATCACAAAATCCCATCATTTTATCTTTCACATATCTAGAGTTTATTTGGGCTCTTTCCCACCAGTTCAAGTCAATACCTTTTTCTTTTAGCTTTTCTTGCTGAATTAATTTATGTTGGCTATCTAACAAGTCTTGATATCTCCTTTGTAAATGTCATTGGATTGGTAAAAGCTTTTAATGAAGAGACCCATTTTGGTATTTTGTTGTAATACAATTTCTGTACTTGCTCCCATTCCTTTATTAATGCTGCTCTCAGTGTATGTTGCTTGAAATACTGGTGGCACACCATCATCGGAGGGTTCCCAGGTGACTCCCGAGGAACTCCCGAACCTTCTGGCCCCAGCGGGACAATCGGAGCTATCCAATCTCCCAAAGAGCTGTTTTTGAGGGAAGCTCTTGCAAAGAGCTTGATTTGGGTGCTCTTGGGTGTGGCAGTACCCGAGTAGACCCCTTATCACTCCATTGCAGAGACAAGGAAGGGAGCACTCACGGGCAGCCATTGAGCGCGGAGGCACAATCGGCTGATTTTTGGAGCTATACTCCAACTAGAGAATCTCATCTATCAACTTTAGTGTACTTGCTGTGAGTAACTGGACTGTGCAACTTGACTATTCTATAGCAACTTCAAGGAGCTTTGCTGTTTAGAGGAACTTCATTTAAAATGTAAAGACCTGGGTGGGTGGAGGATTCCCCCCCACATACGTTTTCAGCTTGGAAGTGCAGCTCAGGCATTTTAAACTGTGCAAAGAAAAGGAACTGGAGTAAATACCTTAGGGAATAGAAAAATAGCTGGAAAGTTTGAATCTTTTTCTTTTTAGTGGAAAATTTGTTTCTTTTTGGGAGATTGAGTAATCAAATCATTTTTTCCCAAGACCTTTTCACACAATTTGCCAATTTACTCAGGCATTGCAATGCCAATTTACATAGCACTTTTTAGGCCAGGTGGATGCTCTCCAAATGTTACAGAAAATGTTCAACTTGTGGTAGAAAATCAGGAAAACTTTTGATGTGGATTTCAGTGGAACATATGACATCTACAAAATCTGGAAGTCTGGGAACTGTGTGTATCAGGAGTGCACATGACCCATGATGCTTCAGATATGCATGGTTGCTATGCTCATATTTTGTGTGCATGTAAACCAGAACCCTGAAAAAATCCAGTGGTTAGTGTGTGTACTGAAGCTGTACATTTACAGAAAATATGTACAATGTCCCTGTTCAGAAAACATGGCAACCGTGCTTATCAAGAGGATCTGCACATGGCTGGGAGGCTCCTGATGTGTGTGAATAAAATGTTTGAAAAGGGCTAGAGTGTAAGACAGTATAAAGGGTGTACACTGGGCATCAACAAGGACAAAAAAACCCCACAGAGGAACTTAACTTAAAAAAATGAATATCAATGCATTGCAAGCTGTTTAGTTTCACATAGGGGAGTTTGTGAGGCTGTCAGGAATTTACTTTCAATTCTTTTGTTATTAATTGCAGATTTTTAATATGAAATTGCAGTAGATTCCCTTATTAAAGTGGCTTTGTGATGCCAAAGACTCTGTGTCTTAACAAAAACCCAGAGAATCTTCCCTGAGCTGTGATGCGGAAATCCAGTTCTTTGCAGCTGATGATTCTGTAAACACATTTCCTGGAATTCATGAAAGCCAAAAAAAACCTCACAATCATTCGAATAAAGTAAAGGGCTATTTGCTGGCAAGTATTCTCTTTTGCTAGGCAGCATCTTTGCAAAGGAATAAGACTATCAAGAGGGAAAGTAGCAGTGCTGGGGATTTAGGCATATGTCTTCCACTAAAATGAACCACACACAATGTTTTATTTTCACATTATTACTTTGGGTGCCTTTTTTGCTGTAAATTGGAAGGGGTGCACTGGATGTTTTTAAAGGGAATTTTTACTTATTGTAAGAAGTGTACATTGCTGCTGGAAGTCTTGATAGCAAAACCCTATTCTTTTTGACTGAATCGCTTTCCACTGACCAGAACATTTCAGAGCATTTCCACAGAATGCAAATAAAGATTTTGGACCATGGGAACAATGGCCTAGATCCATGGGAGTGCTTCCACAGGTGGAATGATTTCCACCCCACCCCCTTTGTGCAGAATATTTTGAGCTCCAGCTGGAGTAGGGAAGTAAGAAAGCTATGGGAATCATGTCTGTGGAAATACTTTGGTGGAGCCAAGTCCTTATGTATAAAAAATATACCTGAATTTTTTTTACTAAGGATATTGAAGGAAGATTTTTTTCTCTTTATTTTGAGTCTACCTATTAGAAATGAAATTACTTTCCACCATTCTTTATGCCATTCTGACTTCCAGCATATTAATTTTCCTTACTAATATTTTGAAAATGTATGTATGAAATAGCTGTAGATGCTCATGTGAATCTGTCAGTCAGTTTGATCAGGCCAACACAAGTTATCCTCTGACAAAGTCCTTCTTTTCAGCTACAGAAGGCATATATCACATTTAATATCAGAAAACATTTCAGTTGTAATATACATTTACTGTCTGAGATTGTCACAAGAGTGATGGGCTTTTTAAGAATAAGTTTGTGGAAAATTTCAACCTTCTGTAATAGAGAATGTGCGTACTGATTTTTTTTAAGTCTCAACAACAAAACTGCCTACCATATGTGAACAATTAGGCTATCATGCTTTCAAATATCCTAATTTCAATTTCCTGTATCATGAACAAAATACCAAACGTAGCCAACACAGGGTCAGGGTTGTGTGTGTGTGTGTGTGTTGTATAAAACCAATTAATGCAATGTAAGTTGCCTTAGTTTGTGATGACCCCATGGTTTTCTGATGGAAACGTATCTAACACCTTGCCATTCTGCCCAGTATGCCATCTGGCCACTAAGAATGCTTATACAATTATTTATATCTGAATTTCCCCCTGAATTTTGTGTTAACAAATTACTCACCCTTGTTTGCCACTAGGAATGATTATAAAATTATTCCTCTCTGAATTTTCCCCTGAATTTTGTGTTTACAAATTACTTGCCTTTGTTTGAAGAGTAGCACTGAAGTATTAGCTATCTGATCCATTACTCATTTTTGAATTCTAGAATTTGTTCAGATTGTGGGGGATGCATACTTTGCCACAATTCACATATGCACATGTGCTCTCACCGATGAAATTGGAGCACAAAAAAGGTACATGAAGCACTGGAAACCTTTAAGGGAAAAAAACAAATGAATTGGCAAACATGGCAAATTGTACCATTTCAAAATTAATTTTAGAAATACTCCCAAACCAAATAGGAAAACAAAAATTGGGGCAGCGGGGTAACCAACTCTTGGAATAGTAGCCAAATGAAACCGGGACATCCAGTTTTCCTAATTAGGCATTATGTTGCCTCTTGTTATTACATTTGTGTAGAAACTTTTTAGTCTGGCTCATTTAGGAAGAGGAAATTAATTAACTTCAAGGTGCACTGATTTACTAGAAAGTGTGTGTTGAAGTTATATATATATACTTATTGAAGGAAACCATTTGGCCTGACCTGATCACTTGTTTTGGGACTAGGGATGGGCACGAACCAACTCACAAACTAATGTTCATGATGAATTTTTGACGGTTTGTGGTTCACAATGTCAAGTTCATGGCAGTATAACTAGCATGAACTTTCAAACTGTTTGTGGAGGTTCATGCCAGTTCGTGAGCAGAGACATTTCCAGACAGACTGTCTCCACTCAATCAATATGTTTACATAACTTGAAAACAACAATTTGGAGGACATGTAGAGGAGCATCCAGAGGAGGTTCCCTGAGTCTCTGATGTCTCTAGCTTGCACAGGATCTTTTCTACACACTCCTGAACCTCCTGATCCTGTGCATATCAAAATGACAGCTGACAGGTGGTCATTTTGACAGGTGCAGGTTAAGGAGGTTCAGGAGTGTATAAATGGATCCTGTTCAAGCTAGAAACACCAAACTCACAGCAGACCTCCCCCAGATGCTCACCTACATGCCCACCAAGATTGGAGTCTCTAGATTGCATAGGATCCATTCTATACACTCCTGAACATCCTGAACCTGTGCCTGTCAAAAGGACCACATATCAGCTGTCATTTTGACAGGAACAGCTTCAGGAGGCTCAGGAGTGTATACAACAGATCCTGTGCAAGCTAAAGACACCAAACATACAGGGAATTTCCAGCTTACACTTCTCTATCTGTCCTCCAAGTTTGGTGGGGATTAGGTCTATGAGGTCTGAGTTATGACCCCAAAACAAGGTGCCCCCATGAAAGTGTTTTCTGGGGGAATGACTGGTGGTCATTTCCCCAGAAAGTACTTTCCTGGGGGGCACCTTCTGGGGGGGCAGAACATGGAACCTCTAAATCTAATCCTCACCAAACCTGGAGGGTAGGTAGAGGATAGTCACCACAGATCCCCTGTGAGCTTGGTGTCTCTTGCATGCGGGGGGGGGGTATTCTACTGCCTCACAAACTTCAGAAACTTTCAGGCTCAGTATGCATTTTATAGTTCGCTTGCCATAGCAGAAGGAGGAGGAGGACAGGGGTGTGAAAACCAAATGCTTTCATTTTCCTAAATGCTTTGATGTACCAGACACTGTCGCAGAGACCTTTATTTCTGTAGAGGGGTATGTGCTTAGTGTGGGGAGGGGTAGTTAACTGTTATTGCTGGTGGGCAAATGCCATGGGGTGCTTGGGTCCTGATCTTTAGTGCCTTTGCTTGAACACAATACATCTGCAATCTCTGCGCTTTCACCTCCAGTCCTAACAAAGCTCGCATTCAGTATGGTATTCTTCAACGTCTCAATAAACTAAAATTTCTTCGAAGTGTGTGGTGTTGAGAACTGATTTAACCAGGATTCTGACAAATTGTTAGGAATCACTTTTTCCTTCCTCGACCTCCAGCACCACAGCTGTGATGAGTGGAGAGGACGGAGAAGTCCCTACAACTGCGGTGGATGGCACCATGACTGAGCTCCTTTGGCCAGCGGAGTCCAAAGGAGTGGAAGGTGGAGTACAGACCAGAGACTCCTGGGTGCCACTCCCCACCTGGGCTGAGCTCACCTGGGTGGTGAATCCCAATCCGAGGTTTGGGAGGTTCACATACGATGGCACCCGAAGGCACTATGGATGCTCCTTCCAGGATGACCTGGAGTGCAGTCATGTCATGAGTGGTGTTGAGAACTGATTTAACCAGGATGACAGAAACCAAACTGATTAGTGAGGCAGCTAAAAGTCTGTGATGATTCATGGCTCATGAACAGGGCATGCAATGAAGCAAACTCTTCCCTAGTTGAGACCCAAGGACTTACCTTTGGGATGACTTCTGCTATCTTAAGAAAAAATGAACATAAACCAGTGGTTGCTCAGGAAGGAAATGTCCCTATCCATATAAATATGTGATTAACAGCCAAATCTGTTAAACTGTAATTTCACACAGGCTTGGGCTTCAACAGATTTGCCTGTTCTGGCTCTTTGGCATCATTGCAGAATGGTATATCTCATGGAATTTTAAGTGGAGAAGGAGCAGCATTTCTGATCTCATTTTCCAGTATTTCAGCTGTGCCATAATCTATTTACCACACAATTTGTGTCACTTTGATAAGCGGCTGCTTCAAGATGGCATTTATTAAAATCAAGAATAGGAACAGCTTTCTAGTCTCTCGTGTGTTGTAATGAACGTTTGAAATTGGTTATTACAGTGTTTGGCATGGTTCATATCATCTACTCTATCTTAAATGACAAATGATCATATCCTGAACATGTATTCTTGGGAGGGTGGGGAGTGGACAAGTGATCACAGCACAAACACTCAGTTTTGACTTGTGAGTGGCAGAATTGCTGGGGTGCCAGAAGAGTGATGAGAAGAATCAAACTCTGATAGCCTTAATAATTGGTA
>NW_015168050.1:1587941-1624937 GCF_001447785.1 Gekko japonicus
CTATGAAGCAGATCTTTATCACCATCATCTTATGTCCAGTGGAACAATAACTTTTAATTTACTTTTTATTGTATATTTTCAAAACCACAATACAGATGAAGAAAACAAAACCAAAGATTGCAACATTAGAAGTATAACATAAATTAATGAGATGAACATATGATATAAATCTAAAACACTACATATTGATTTATCAATTTCATCAAGATAAGAATATTCGAAATACCTTATAGTTACCACAGATATAGATCATCAATCACATTAGGGATTCCATCTTGTTTTACTAAGTATTCCATAATGGAAAACCAAGTTGTAATGAAGTTGGATGAGGAAATTTGAGAATCAAGATAGGATATGTTGTCAGTTATTTTTGTCATAATGTATTGGTCCCATAGTTTTTTATGCCATGATGATAAATCTGAGATTAATGTACTTTTCCAACATGAGGTTATTGCTGCTAGAACAATGACTTTTCATCGTTCAATTCATTTTAACTGTAGAATTTTTTTAAAAAGAAGACTTTGGGTATAGTCCACCAATGACCAGTTCAATCAAGACTGATTCACATTTGGGAAGGAGATACTCCAATAGAGAAGAAGAGGTTGAATTTGTCCCCCACCCTTCACTTAGAGTAGTTTACAGTCCCCTTTCCCTTCCGCTTCCCCTCCCCACAACAGACACCCTGTGAGGTAGGTGGGGCTAAGAGAGCTCTTTTGAGGACTGCTTTTGAAAGAACAGCTCTGTGAGAACTTGTGACTGGCCCAAGGTCACACCAGCTGCTGCATGTGCAGGAGTGGGGAATCAAACCTGGTTTCCCAGGATTAGAGTCCACGCTCTTAACCACTACACCACTAACCACTACACTAGATGTGACAATCATTTCCACTTCTGCATATCTGCAAGAATTTTAATGTAAATCAGTAACATAAATTTCAACCACAAACAGATCTGTTGCCAGAGAGAGCATTTTCAGATAAGCATCTGACCATGGCAGATATTTCAAATATTAGTGCTTTACACATTATAGGTTTTGTAGGCACAGAGGAAAAAGAGATTCTCACAATTGTTATATGAAAATAATATAATTTATAACTAAAATATTTTAAAAATCTCCCTTTTTAGTGTTATTTTCTGCCTTTGTTTGTTGATGTTGTTGATGATATTTGAAATCATTCACAAATATAAAATCTTGGGCATATATAATTGTGCATGTATATATGTGTGTGTGTATACACGAATGTATTAAACATCAAAAAGAGACACTTATTAAGACAAATATTCTGTCTCAATTCATTTCTTTCTTCATTTTCCCATCAGGAACATAATAGCTAAATTTATAGTGTTGAGTCTGAGCTATAAATTCTATTATTTTCAGTCACAATATCCATTATGTCTCTTGAAAGGGCCCCCAGGGTAAGGGGAGAAAAATCAGAGACAAAAAAGTCTTTGTAGGGATGATGAGGGCAGGGAGTGACATTTGTGTATGTGCACACTCTTGCTTATAAACTCCCTAACTAAACCCATACGTCTAGTTTCTTCATCACCAGAAACTGTAACCCCATCCATACTAACATACACAGACATCTCAACTATGATAAAATATTTTGTTATGAAATAATTGATTATACAAAAAAAATGGTCCATGAAGACAGAGCTTTACCAGAAGGAAAATGAATAAATTCTGAAAGGGCAGAAAGGAAGCTGACAGGAGATCCAGAGCTTGAGCCAAGTACCCAAAACTGTGTGGCCACAAACCTGCTCTTTGGCTAAAGAAGTGATTAATACAACAGTGGCTGCAAATTAGCATAAGATGTTTATTTATTTATTTTAAAAATGATATTCTCTTTTCCCCCATGGTTCAAAGCAGCTTACGTAAGCAACAAATATACAATGTATTAAGACAAGCACATTAAAACTATACAGCCGCTATTGGGGGGGGGGGGGAATCTCATGACAATTTCTAATCAAGTGTCCTTCAGAGCAAACTACCTCTAAGCAACAAAATCAATAGCTCATTTGTATATTCTTTATAAACAAGACAGTCTTACAAATCTGAGTAAAAAAGACAGGAATGGGGCAACCTACACTTCATTCTGAGGGTTGTAACAATGGATTGGGACTGTCATAGTGAAAGACTGCACTGTAACAGAAGCCTGTAGAACTTAGCACACAAAAGGAAGGATTAAAAAGCATTTGTTTACTGATCTAAGTTTGCAAGCAGGGGTATATAGGAAGAGATGGTTCTTCAGATATGTGAGCCCCAAATTGTGAAAGGCTTTATGGGCAAGAACGAGGAGTTTGAACTGAGATCAGAAACAAACTGGTAACCATGAAGCTGTTTGAAAATCACCATCGTGTGCTTGCAGGCTAATCCTACACCAAACTGGAAGGCAGGCTCCTATGTTTTGGAGCAACTGAAGTCTCTGAGATACCTTCAAGAGCAGTTGCACAAAAAGCTCTTTGCTGTAATCCAACCAAGAGGTTACAGATGCATCAATTGTTGTATTCCTCCTAGAACAGCCCAACTGATTATAAATTATAGGAGCAATCCCTATCAAGCGGATAAGAAAGGAAATTGGAACTTGTGTGAATGTTCCTGCCATCACAAACATAAGTATATTTGAGAGAAAGAAGCTTATGCTTCTTTATTTAAGCAGTGACTACCGAAAGATTTCTCTTCAGTTTTAAAAATCGTTCTATATAACAAAACAGCTACTTGATTATATCTACTGTTTTTATTCATGCAGAAGTTCCTAATATTCCTGCTGCCTGTTCACCTAAATGCTAAACCTGACACCTACCTGATCATTTCCCCTCAAAAGTGAAATAAAGCAATTTGTTAGTTTTGAATTAACATCAGCCTCTCTTGAGCTGTTAACAGACAAAGACAAGAGAAGGACTTTAGTTGGTCCCCCAGTTACCTAGGCTGGGTCAGCATATATTTGTATACATTTCAACAAGTAGGTGGAACAGACAGGGAAACAAAGAAGAAAGAAAAGAGAATGTTCAGCCCAAGAAAAAGATAAAAGAAAGAGGGGAATCATTATAACATCTCTAACCAGATTGCTGAGTTTTTGCTTCTGTCCCTCTCACTCCATTTACAGTGTCTAGAGTCTTCAGTGTACCTGCTGCTACCCCATTCCCAGGTACAACAGATATTTACTTAAAGTATATACACAAATCCAGTACCATAATTAGAACTGTAGTCAGGACCAGAAACTACTATATTTTTTTAAAAGTGAGTCAATACAATCAACAGTATGGGATCAGGGTTGAAAAGCCAACCAGAAGTCTAAAACCAGAACTGAAACAAAGCATAGCTATTACTACAAAACATTAAATGATACAAAAATTACATGGTAGGATCCTAGCTTCAGCCAGCTATATACATAGTATTTGTTGCCCTGCAAGCCTATCCATGTGTTTGTATGGAATATGAACTGTGCCAAGGGACTGTACAACATGGAGACCTGAGAATACCTGTTGAGACTGCAAACCTGAAAGAGGGACACCTTCCTTTAGTGTTGCTGCCACAGTGTTAGTCCAGAGTCATCAGACATCTCACCTGCTGTGAGATGAAGCAGTCCCATAAGCCTGTACAAAGCCTCAGACGCCATGCCATGGAAAACATGAGGACAGAGAACTCCAGACGCCATTAGGAGCTTCTTCCAACACATGTAAGCAACCTCTCTTCCCCCTCTCCCAGCTACCTACAAATCTAATCAAGAGACAATAGCTCTAGCCTGATGATTCAATCAGCCTTCATGATTCAATCAGCCTCCATCCATGTTCCAAATCTCAGTCAAAGTTTCTAGCTCTAAATATTGACCACTCCTTAGTCCCCCTCCCCTCTTCCAGCCAGCCAATAGTATGTTTTATTGGACAGACTAACAGAAGGTGTCACCGGGGGATGTGGCCATCCTAGCCAGCCCCCCACACTACATTATAAAAGATGCTGCCTGACAACATGGTCTCTCTCTTACCCTCTCCACGACCCCTATTGAAACTTTAACCCTCTTATGTCCAGCTTCCTATCCACATACCCTACCTCCAGCTTTAACCTCTAGTCTGCAGCTAGAGTCCATGTGGTTCTGCTGGTTCAGAGCACATGTTCCCCATTTTCTATTTATAAACCCCTCCTTTCTTCCATTGGAACGGCTCAACTAATGAAGACAGGTAAATATTGCCCAACCAACGAATGTCCTGCTAAACCAACTGTGTTATATCTTTATTTCTTAGCATATATATAAATGTGTGTGTGGTTGTGAATTGTTTGAATGATATATATTCCCCAGTAAAAATACAATATATTTTATTGAATACAGTCTCTGTGTCTGTTCTGGTGCTTACAGCAAAGGTGGGACTTCTGTATACATTGGTGTGAACCCTAATTTGCCTATTGCCAATTAATAATCATAACTTCCCCTAGACTAATTAATAATTCAAGGCAATTTGGCTAACATATTGACCACAACTCCTAATATTTTATCCAAGTAACTTTGTGAATAATTTTGTGCAGTACAAGTGTAACCTTCCCCCCCCCTCCATCCATCCCCAAGGCAGGATCCCCACCTTCTGTAGTTTCCCCAGATGAAAGAACAGTAAGGAGAAAGAATTGGGAAGAAGAGGGAGTCCTTGCACTCTCATCCTCTACTTTCCCTGGATTAGCTCATTCTGAGAGAGAGACTCTCATCAGTCAGTCCCTCTCTGGATGGAGTGTGTTCCCTTTTATGGGATTCCCTGACCCTATGCACACCTGGACTATATCCAATCCCCTTCTACCTAATCCACCTGGGGGCTATAAAAGGAAAGGGAAAACTTCCCTGTCTTTTTGTCCTGCTGTCTATCTCCTTCCCTTGCTCCTTTTCCTGGCTGTTCAGGGTTGACTCTTAGCTCCTCCCATCCTTGCCTTCCCCAAGTCTGGGCTCAGCCTTCTCTTCTGAACACACCCCTCACCACAAATGCCTAGTTCCTAGCTGCCTCCCTTTTCTGGCTTTCCTCACATGGTCTCCAGCTGTCCTCAGGTCAGGCAGCCAGGGTGTAGTCAAGTAGGGGCTGGGTCTTGGCTCCCTATTGCCTGCATAGAAAATACATCAAATAATTCCAGTTTTCATAGTTTGAAGAAAACCAGAGGAGTGGGTGCCTCCTTGATCTATTCCATAAGGTGGGGGCCACAACAAAGAAGGCAGTTGTTGATTTTGCCTATTTGTTGGTGGGCATTTGCAGAAGTCTCTGGTCAGGTGAGCATAGCTGGTCAGGTGAGCATAGGGGGAGAGGCAGTCTTACAGATATGAGGGTCCAAGGCTATGAAGGGCCTTTTATGTGGTACCCAAAACCTTAAATTGAGCCTGGTAACTGATGGGCAGCCAGTGGAGTGACTGCAGGTTGTGAGTAATATGCAAGCTCTGTCTAGCTCTCCATAATAGCCAAGCCATGGCATTCTTCACCAACGGGAGTTTCTGAACTGATTTTGAGAGGAGACCAATGTAAAGATATTGTACAGTAGTCTAGACTCAATGTTACTGTGGCATGGTTTCAGGTGGTCAGATTATCCCTACAGAGCTAAGTGTCATGGGCCAGCCATCTGCCATCTCCTTGGATGAGGAGGAATCTGAAGAATCAGGTCTCACACAGATGGAATCCCCACCTGAGTAGCTGGATCTGGCAGCAGACCCAACAAGGGAAGCATTGGGAAGCGAGAAGGCTTCCCTATCATGGCCAGGCTGCTTGAGCTTCAAGGAGGACAAAGAGGTGCTACAGAGCCTGGCTCCCCCTCCCCCCAGCATCTTCTGAGCCAGTAGAGTGTAGAAGAAGAAGAAAGTGCTTGGCAGCTCAGGAAAGACAAAGGAGTGCCCACTTGACTTCTCAGCAATGTTCATGAAGCTGAGTCCTTGCAGGACCAAGACTGACAGGCTGATTGGGAAACATTAAAGAACTGAACTTTTAGGAAGGTGAACTGACTGTAAAATGTGACACCTGGCCTTCAGGGGAGGAAGCAGCAAAAGATGCAGATAAAAGTAACATGCTGAGCATGGCTCACTGTGGAAGTAATTGTGCTTGCCATTCCTCTGTGTGCTGATCTGTTTAGCAAACAGAGCTATACTCTGACCCAGCTGCTTTGTACCTTGTCTCTTGTAATCTGTGCTTGCTCCTGAAGCCTGGGACCCAGACCCCAGTATCCTGCACCTGTTCCCAAGTCTTGGAACAGGACCTCTGGAACCTTGACCCTCCTACTCTGACCCTTGGACTGGATCTTTGGCTATCTAACTCTGGACTGGTTTGTAGACCTTGCTCCTGTGTATTTTGGTACTTGTCATTGTATTTGGGTATCCTGGAAACCTCAAGCAGAGGAACAGTGCCAGACCTAGCCCTGAATGTGACAGCAAGGAACTGTCTTTTGAGCCAGGCTGAGTTGGAAGAAAGCCTTTTTTTTTTTTTTTGCAGCTGCATTAACTTGTTTCTCCAGTAATAAAGTTGGGTTCAGTATCACCCCCAAGGTTCTTAACCAAGTCAGCATGAGTCAGCTAAACTCCATCAGAAGTGGGGAGCACAGTGTCCTTCAAGATCTCTGCTTTCCTAACCAGTATTGCCTCTGTCTTTTCAGGAATTAGTTTCTATTTTTCCACTCATAGCCAATTTACCACAGCAGCCAGGACCTCTACCACATCACCAGGGCATTTGGAGAAGGATATATTGATGATATATAGAGCTGGGTATCATCCTCACATTGATGACAACCAACCCCCAAAGCTATTAATTATTTGTCCGAAGGGATTTGCATAGAGATTGAAAAGCATATAGGATAGAGTTGCACTCTGTGGAATTCCACAGGATAGGTTCCCCACTGATGATGACTGGTTTCCAATAGCAATTCTTTGAGTCCAATCCACGAGGAATGATTTAACCAGTTCAGCACGCACTCTCTGGTATCTACTTCTGTTTCCAAGCACCTCAATAAGATGGTATAAGAACAATAGGAGCAACAAAGAGGCATGGCCTTTGTCTACACTTAGATGCAGTTCATCTAGTAAAGCTAGCAGAACCCTTAGTGTCCCATAACCCAGCCTGAAGCCAGACTAAAAAGGGTCTAGAGCAGATGAATTATCCAAGAACACCTGAAGTTGCTCCATCTGCTTTCTCAGTCACTTTGCCCAGAAAGGGCAAGTTAGAGACTGGGTGATAATTGGCCCCATCATTCTCCTGTAGGAATGGTTTTTAAAATATCAGATGGATAACTGCCTTTCTGAGTGGCCAAGAGAAGGTTAGCAACTGATTGATAATAGATACTAAGTGTTTGTTGATGACATCCTTACAAGAGTTTAGCAGCCAGGATGGCTGAGGATCCAGAGTGCAAGTAGTGGCCTTTATCGATCCCAGGATCTCGTTGGCATACATCATGAAGTAGCTGAAACCCAGGCATGGAAGACATAAAAAAGGATTAATCTGGCAATTTAATAAACACTCATATTAGGACATATTTCACAAATCATAGAATTCCACAAGCAGAAAACAGAAAGAATAAGCCTTGCACCAGATGTACCTATAGGCTGAATCAAATTCAGTCAAACGTATTTAGATAATTCAAGCTTACAAACTATATATTAAATGATTATTATTTTTAATGACTTAAAATCAATAGATAGTCTAAAAGCTCAAAAGATAGAATTGTCGTGGTTACAATTTATGCAACTGCAAGCTAGATATAAGGAAGATCAGAAAGTTGGGTTTTATGTTAAACCAACAGATATGGATAAGATCTGGATTAGTGTGGAAGACAAACTGATAAAGAATATATATAGAAAACTGTTAGATGGGAAGATGCAAGAGGAAGTGGTGAGGGCTAGCATGAGAGCGTGGAATAAGGACTTAGGGTATAACATCGAATTAGATAACTGGCTGAAAATATGGGAGATAAACATGAAAGCCACTAGAGCAACTCCTTTTAAGGAAAATAGTTATAAAGTTGTACAAAGATGGTATCTACACCCTTCCAGACTAGCAAAATATTCTAAGTCTTTGACCAATATCTGCTGGAAATGTAGACAGAATGTTGGCACATACTTCCATATGTGGTGGACATGCTGTAAAGCTAAAGAATATTGGGGGAGCATTGGAGAGATGTTGAAGGAAATTATAGAGGTTCCAATACCACTAAAACCGGAATTCTGCCTACTTAATACTGTACCCGAAATATATGGAAAAGGAGAGAAAAATTTGTTGTTACACTGTATAATAGCAGCAAGAATAAGTTATGCTAAGTACTGGAAAACAGATAAGATTCCAGATAAACTAGAGGTGATACAAAAACTGAGGTCGCTGAAATGGATAAGATATCATGTATATTAAAAGGGAAAGACGAAGTTGTGTTTGAGAAAAATTGGGGGAAACTATACAAATGGAAATTTAAAATGAAGGGTCAGGAAGAGATTTGAGATTAATATTGGAAGTAAATATGGCTGTATGCTCGTCTATGTATAATTGTATAATTAGCACTTGTTGGGTGTCGGTTAATGGGTAAAATCAATTAAGAAAAACACTATATATTAAATGTCTTCTTTTTGGAGCTAGACAGTAAGTACACCAATCCATACCTTCTATAAAATATCATTAGATATGAAAACAAAAATTATCCCTTATACTACTTAAGAAAAGAAGAATTATTTGCCCCTTAGAATGTGCTTGTCATACTGGAAATTTTCCTCCATTTGTAGCCCTCTCTAATTTCTCAGAAGGAGGAAGGGGTAACATTGGCTATATAAACCACATCATGGTGGCGGTCACACACGCAAGATAAGGTGGGGGGGAGCGAGGCTATATGCTCCGTAGGAATTTGACCCACAGTTGCACGATCACACAGTCCTTGGAAGCTACGGGCACAGCCCACCACTGCATGATCAGATGTAACCACAGGTGAGTCGGGGTGGGTTTTTCATGCATTTCTGGTGTGCTTCAATGAGGGATCGATGATTCGCATCTCTGCACTGAGAGCTCCCTATGCAGTGTGCGATGATGTGCACACTGAGACTGGGGAGGGGGATGGCACAGAGTCGGGATGGCCTGATCAGACCATCCCAAAGCCATGGGAGCGCGCTGGAGTGATCACACAGGGGAAAGTCCGTCTGTGGCCCATAGCAACCCATTTGCTACCGGACTTTCCCCAGTGTCTTTTTACTCCGCTTCTGTGGTGGAGTTGCTGACGGGTGCAGGGAGCTTCCCAGATGTTTGAGTCTGATTTTGCCCTTTAAATCCGCCTGGCATTCGCGCCTGTGGCACAGCTAATTGTGTGTGTGATCGTGACCCATGTGTGGTGGCAAACCACATGGAGGCTACCTCTGCATGACTTACTTTTAGTCAGCAAAGACCCACCGTGGAGACAATTTGGCCAAAGCAAACCCACATTTAGGAAAGGGGGTCATAATGACAGACAGTTCGTTTCATTTGTTTTTATATAGTGTCATCTGGTCTAATGTTCATTTCTTAGCATTCTCTGTCTTTTCTGATGAACCCATGTGATTTTTCACCTCAGACATTGCCTCCCAATTCACACAGATTCAGGCAGCTATTTTCCTTTAATGCTTATTCCAAGAATTTCCCTTTGTTTATTTTATCTGTGTTTATTGCACCATTGCTATAATTTTATCCCACAGCATGTTGAGAGACTGGGTTTCCTTTGGAAAATACTTCCTTTTCAATATTGCCAAGGAGGCTTCTGAGCAAGCCCCTTGGAAATTCATGCAGAAGATATTTAGACATGCAGATCAGCATTCCTGTTTTTCATGAATGTTTGACCTTGGGCAGAACTGCTTGATAGAGGATGGATGTGTAGTGGCTGCATTTAATCATCTGAGTCAGAGATGAAGCCATGAGGGAAAACAAACACCCATGCACACAAACCCAATTCCTGGCCTCTGGATGGTAATGAACTTCTAAGAAATAGCTGATCAATAAATTGAACAAAAGGCTCAGGCAGCTAAGGCAGTTTGTCAGGGCCTTAATTACAGTTGCAGAAATAAATTAGGAGGGGTGGGGTTGCGGCATTCCCCAGACAAAACTAACCCTTTATTCTCTTGGAGTGATCTTTTCTTGGCTCAATTAGATATATTATGTGATGCAACTGATGTCAATAGTTTGTAGATTGATTCTGAATGATGACCTTGCTGATGGATGGCAAAATATTCATCTACCCCCCCCCCCCACACACACACTTGTGCCTTTTTTCTCAGGGGCAGGGGAGAAAATAGTATGCTGCTGATGCATTCAGCCAGATCAAGCCCAAGTGCAGTTGCTGTTGGGATCAATGCAGATTCTCTTAGGACCTATATGCATGACCAACTAGCATTAATGCAACTGAACACCCTTTATGTTATATGTTCATTATTATATATTGACGAGGAAAAAGGCCCATTGTGGAAATAAATACAACGGTCTCTAGAAAGAGGCTCTGGGCGGGTGCCCCGGCCTTGGACACTCAGTGTCAATTTGCTGTGGCGACCTCAGCAGGGTATAATGACACTGAATCCACCATTTTCTCCAGAGGAACTGATCTCTGCTACCTAAAGAACAATTGTAATTTTGAGTGATCTCCAGCCCTCACCTGGAGATTGGCAACAATGGTTCCCCAGAAGGTAGTGGTTGGTTTGGAGGGTGGAGTCTATGGCTTTGTACCTGTCCAAGGTCCCACGCCTCCTGAAACCTCACCCTCTCCCAGCTCCATTCCTCACATCTCCAGGAATTTCCCACCTGGAGTTGGCAATCCTATCTCCTTCCCAGCCAATCATCAACCTACCTTTATTTTCCCCTCACTCTTCAGCTTTCCACCCTCCACACACCTGCAGCCTCTCCCGTGCTCTGAAGCCCTGACTGCTATGTCACATTGGACACAGAGCCCACCATTTTCTCCAGAGGTACTGATCTCTGCCATCTGGAAAGCAGTTGTAATTGTGAGTGATCTCCAGCCCTCACCTGGAGATTGGACACATTTTACCTCAGAACAGCAAACTGTTTAGAATGTTAGAGGCAAAAGCCAATCAAGTCACATATGCAAACGACCTCTGCATTCTGAGGCAAAGGCCAATGAGGCTGCATATGCAAATAACCTCTGTGTTCTGACTGGCTATGGGGGGAGAGGAACAGAAAACTGTTTAGAATGTTGGAGGCAAGACTCAAGCAATGCAGCCAGTGGATAGGGACAGATTCTGAGTGACACACCAGGGTGCCAACCAATTCCAGAGCGTGTGGAATGTTCTAGAGAAGTGCCTCCACCATTCGGCTTTTATATATAAGGGAGATGACCACTTATTACAGTTGGTATGCCAGTAGTAGTGGATATATTCAGGTAAGATGAGTTAATTAGATCAGACGGTATAGATTTCACAATAGGAGAGATGTGCTACATAATTCCCCCCTTCTTTCTGCATCTTTCTGAGAGTTTGGGATGTTTGGGTGAAGCAATGGGGAGCATATAGATGGGAGATGGGGCCCTTCTTTCCAAAAACTTCAGCTGTGTTGTCATTAGCAGCAGCAGCTTTGGGGCAGCAAGTGGCAGATCTGTTATATTTATATGTGCTTGGATGTTCTTGAAGAAAGGAGTGGGGTGGAATTGAAAGGAAGTTCCCCTTTTCAGCACTCAAACTACAAATAATATTTAATTTCCTTTTGGTGACCCTTGTCCTTTGCTAAAGGTCTTTTTTCAGATTCTTTTTAATTTAATTACTGTTCAGCATCTTGCTTTTTAAGGCACTTTAATAAATGTTGTTTAATTATATTACATGATGGACTTCACATCTGATATTAGCTCCCATTCAAAGCTCTAGTACTTTGGCCTCTTTGTTGGTTCTCTTTCATCACATGACATGGCTGTGCTGTCAGGGGTGTGGCCTGATATGCTAATGACTTTCTGCTGTTGGGTGTGGCCTATTATGCTAATTAGTACCTGCTGGGCTTTTTCTACAAAAAAAGCCCTACTTATATACAACGAATATACCACAGGCACAATCACAAAATCAGTCATTTTCAATTAACCATGAAGTAATAGCTTTCTGAAACATGAGTCCATCCACTCCTTTCATTTGCAGAATATTTTTAGGAAGGAATGTTTTATAATTGTCCTGTGCCAGACCAGGCCAGGCCCCAAAGGGATCCACAGATAGTCAGGACACAGGGGATCAATCCAATGATCCATAGTATGTGGATCTTGCCCATGTTCCTCTCCACTCAGGAGTCCCATACAACCCCCAGAAAGTTGATTTCAAAGGTCATGGGACTGGCATAAACCCATGTAGCTTGGACCAGTGGGTTGAGAAAGGTAAGAGGCAGGATGGGGAGCTTCGTCTTCTTCCCCTTAACATTGCAGCCCCTGATCCTGCTAGCTTTTAGTCTACATGGGATCCACAATCCCCAGGAATCAACTTGCCCATAGTCAGGTGCAAGTGTAGCAAGGGGAACATGGAAAGGACCAGCAACCACTGGGCCTTCTGCTGCTGGATTGCTGGGCTGAACCCATAGAACACTCACTGGGGTTGGATATAGACAAGAAGAAGAGTTTGAAAGGTTGTTCCACCAAACACTTTAAGGAGAATGAGGTGTTAGTCTTCACGGCCTGCTTTCCTGGAAGTAGCTACTGGGAGTTAGAGGCCATGCTTGATTTCAGATATGTATACTCTGGTAGGACTGGAAAACCTCTTTCTGACTCTGGACTGAGTGGGGATTGGGAGAACTTGCTACTGATGGTACCCAGAACTTGGAGTCAAAGGATGAGGGAAGAGCTGTCCCTTCAGGAACAGTGGCTGGAAGTGTCATGCATATGATCTAACATTCAACCTGAGATATCCCCAAAGGTACAGTCTCTAGCAGCAGGGTTGGCACTATTCAAAATAGACTATAGCTGGCTAGACCAATAAGTCAATGGATGTGGCAGCTTCTTGACCTTCACCTATGTAGAGGCCACCTATTCAGATAGCAGGTTTTAGTATTTCCACCTTGATGCTCTAAGTTTGGAAGCAAACCATATGGCTTAGAGGCTTGCAGACAAGGAAGAGGTCAATTGGCTTTAAAACTGCCTGTTTTTCTGTTGGTGGGCAGAGGGAGGGCAAGTTTAGCATTTCCTTTTATTTCCCCAGTCTACAGTACTGTCTGCCTGCTTGCCAGTATGTAGAAATAAAACATATGTCCATGTGCCTACAAGATACAGAACCAAACAATACAGAATAGTAAGCAAGCAAGAACTACTGATCGTACATAGAATCAAATCCCACCTCCTCAGCCACTTAGCCAGCAGTGTGATTGGTATAAAATACAGTTTGGAAAGAGACCTATAAATTCAGCCCTCTGTGCAGCAAAATGTGTGTGTAACTGATTTGACTGGAAAACATCCCAGTCAGTTACATTACCTGCTAAGTCTACTCTTCCCCTTCCCCTTCAAACTCCAGCATGACAGATGGATCTGAAGATTTTGTTAGCCAAATTGCCTTAATTTATTAATAAGATGGGGGAATTTGAATATTAAATGGCAATGGCTTTAATTAAGGGAACAATAACCTATGTATACTGGAGTCCAACTTATCCAGATCCTCAGAAACAGATGCAGAGACTAGACATCAAATATAGTGGTTTCTTTACTAATAATTCTCACACACATATAATAAGAACGAAACAATCACACACTCAATCAATACAGAGCTAAGAATCTTAGAAAGGTACAGCGACAATTGCATTAGCAAGAAGGTATTGTTGATGTGGGTGATACTTTACCTGTCCAATGTGATGAGGTGATCCTGCAGCGAAAATAGGGAAAATACTAGAGAAGGGGTCATGTGTTGGCCAGCAACTCACATGGGAGACTCCAAAAAGCGCTATGAATGGGGCCAGCAAGATAGGGTGGGGTCAGGTATGTTGGAAGTGAGAGAGAGCGCAATGGGGAGATGCTCTCTTTTTATACCCTAAGATGACTGGGGAGGGGAGAGAATTGGATTAATGGTTGGGCAATTGCAATAATATTCAACTAATGGTGACACCTTTTGAAAGACAAATAAAAGAAAAGTGCAGTAATGTTTCAGCTCCGTGGACGGTCATTAGTCTTAATGTCCCAACGATTAACAGCTGTGTTATCAGGATGGGCAGTGGGTGGACATGACAGCTGCTTAATCCTCTCATGGCATAAGTCCTTTTGTTTATGATGAAGAATACATGCAGCAACTGGAGAAGGTGGGGGGAAGGTGCCTGTGTGATGGAAAAGAAGCCAGTCTGGTGTAGTGGTTAAGTGCGTGGACTCTAATCTGGGAGAACTGGGTTTGATTTCCCACTCCTCCACTTGCACCTGCTGGATGGCCTTGAGCAAGCCATAGTTCTGATAAGAGCTGTCCTTGAAAAAGAGCAGTTTCTGTCAAGAGCTCTCTCAGCCCCACCTACCTCACAGGGTGTCTGTTGTGGGGAGGGGAAGGGAAAGGAGTTTGTATGCCATTCTGAGACACCTTTGGGTAGTGAAAGGCGGGGTATAAATCCAATCTCTTCTTCTTTCTATGGAGTGTTTGCAGGAATACTCAGGCTTCCTGTGCAGAGCATGGCTTCTTCTTAGTGAACTGCTGCCAATTGCTGCTTGTTTATGGTGTCAGGGAGGTTGGTTTGCCTTTTGCAGGGATGCAGGGGTGAAAGGCATTCGGTATTCCACGGGTTCACTTCTGGCTTGGCCCACTGCTTCAGTGCGAGGTTTCCTTTGGCTGGGCATATGCCTACAGTTCAGGAGGTTGGTACTGTCATCTGGCTACCACAAATTCCAGTTTCCTGGCACACTTATTGTGCAGTCCAGCTTACAGTTACAGTCCATAGCCTTATAGATGCTGCACAAGGCTCTTGCAGGGCAACAATTTCCTAATATTTTGTCATTGTTGTTTCCCCCCAGTTTAGATTAGTTATAACAACAATATTTTTAAGGGCACATTCCATTTTTAATTAGTTAAATCCAAAAGCAGATCCCTACTCAACTCAGTTTAAAGTTCTGAACAGTTGCTTGTACATGTTGTAATCATTAGAGCCCCTGGGATATGCCCACCCAAAGAAGCATAGAAACTAGCCTTCCAACAAATCCTGTACTTTAAATCTCCTGCTCCTAGCACTGAGTAAATTACCAGTGTTTTAATTTTCCACTCTACTGAAAACAGAATTATTTTCCCCTGAATGTGTAACAAGGGAGTAGACACTGTGGTTTTCAGTAGGGGAGAACTCAAGTGGAGTCTAGCCAAAAGTACAGGAGACAAAGTTTTCATACAGAGATGCTCCCAGAAAGTTAGTCAGTGGCAGTTTCCTGAGTTTGTCTTGCTCTTGGACCATATCTTCACAAGAATTAATAAAACTCTTTCATTGGTGTTTTGTTATTGAAGCAAGAGCACAGAAACTCTGAAAATTTGATGGTGGTGGTTTGATTTTTCACCAATAAAAATGCTCAGGTTTACCTTGTGTGTATACCTGTTTTCTCTTAAATCACATAACCCATGTAATCACAGTGATTAGGCTGTGGTCAGACACACTAAATAATCCACTTTCAATGCACTTTCCAACTGGATTTTGCCAGTTCACTGTAAAATCCTGTTGGAAACTTACAATGTAAACTAGGGGAGAGCCTTCTCCCCCACCCCATGACCTACAATATGAGAGCACATACCTGTCTGCTCCCCAGGCCTCCAAGCCCCCCAAACTTTATATACATCGAGCTAATAAATATGTAGCTTGCTGTTGTGATAGAACATTACAAAATTACATTATATCAAGCTCTATTTCACCGTCCTCTGTCTTAACATCCCACTGTCTTAACATCTGAACTGTGTTAGTTTGAGCCCCGCGCTGGTGTGAGCAGCCAGCCTGTTGCCCCCAGCTCATCGTCCACCCAGCAATTTGAAAGCTTCAGCAAGTAGATAAAATGGGAACCACTCCTTAGAGAGGGTGGGCACGCCAATCTCCCTTGTGGGAGGATGTTAGCTGATGGTTGGACGTCCTGGTTAAGGTTCGGAAAGGTGAAATAACTTCTCGGCTACAAAAGAATCCCTGCAGTGGATGTTCCAGCCAGACGGTGGCAGTGTGGCGATTGACATACGGGTCCTGAAGCCTGGTCAACAAGCAGCCGTGTGGAAAATGACAGAGCCAAGCCAGAAGACGTCTACACCGGGCAGTGATGGCGTGTGCATTTAAATGAATAAAGTATTATTATTATTATTATTATTATTATTATTATTATTATTATTATTATTCAGAAACATGAAGCTTGCTGCTTTTAACTGGAGTCAACAGTGAATGAGACTTCCTTTTTACAGCTCAAATTTCATCTTGCTCTAATTGAGGCAAACCTAATGCAGATAACAAAGCTGATCCAGAAACAGAGTAATATGCAATACATTTGCTGTTATTCCACAAACATTTTCACTGATCACAACCTTCCTTAAATATCCAATTAAAAATATTTTTTTCAATCCTGTTGGAAAGTGTATTGAAAGTGGATTATTTAGTGTATGTGTGACCTCAACCTTATTTATTTCCCATTTGAAATAGCATTGTGAATCTGCAGTTGGTGACATCTAGCACAGCAGCCAGCCAGTTAGTTGCTCCTGGCTAATGCCAAGAAATTACTGGATTGGTGGGATTATATATGCCCCAGAGACATCATGAACTGGTCATGCATCCTGTAAAAAGTGTATTTGCTACCTGTGTTCATGCATGGTCTGCAGCATTCATCACCTGACAGCATTATTGTTGCCTGTGCAAAACTTGCCAGATTAAACTACAGTTTCCAGCAATTTGACAACATATGAACTATGTGAAAACCAATTTAGAATTCTTGAACACAAACAAACTCATTTTTGTGATTCAGTCAGGCAAAATAACCAAGGATGAAATACTAGAGAGTTGTCACACAACTTTCTCCTTTACAACTTTCCCCATTACCAGTCCCTATTGAATGAATATATGTATATATATAATTGAGTAGTGGGGTGGCACTTTTTTTTTGTTTAATAGCTTTATTCCCTCTCCTAAAAAGGAGAGATATTTCGCTTAAAGTCAGGAAAAGGGGTGGGTATATAGATGGATAAAGAAAAGGGTGAGTGGTGTTAGTATATTAGTATATTAATCTTTTCATATTAAGAATTAGAGTCAATCACTGCTTCTGTAGTCCGGCGTTCTTTTCTTCCTCCATCTCTGTTAAGGCAATTAGTATGTTAGTAATGTCCTTTTGGGAGTTAATTTCTTTTTCAGAGTGTAATCCAAAAATTGAAAAGTCTCTAGAATCTGGGGTCCTTTCCTTTCTTATCTCTCAAGTTATACTTCAAAGCAATCGCTCCTTTGGGTTCCTCGTCCTTCACCTCTCCCTCCGAGCTGCTGTCTTCCACGTTCAGTCCTGTCATCCACTTGGCCAGTTCTGCCTCTTCTTCTTTACTGGCGTGCCTTTCTAAGAAGTCTTGAGCCTTAAAGATAGAATCAATCTTTTCTCTCTTTTCTTTGAACTTGAAAGTCAGTCCTTCGGGCACCAACCATTTGTAATTTGTTTGATGGTTTTGTAGAAATCTGGTCAGTCCTTTATATTCTTTTCTTTTCATTCTTATTTCAAATGGAGCATCTTTTAAAATTCTTATCAACTGATCTCCGATTTTCAGGGGCGTTGCTGATGTCACCTTTAGTATCTGATCTCTGAGACGTTGCTTTGTAAATTTTACAACCACTTCTGCTGGCAACTTGTTTTTTCTTGTATAATTGGAATAGGCCCTATAGGCCAAATCCATTTCTTCTTTATTTTTTCCGCTTCGTTGCCAGTTAGTGGAGCCAAAGCTGTCGCCAATATGTCTCTTAGATCCTCTCCAATTTCTTCTTTCAGTCCCTGGAACCGGAGGGTTACATTTGCTTTTTCCATTTGAAGCATTAATAGTTTATTATCTTGTTTTTCCTGATGTTTTTCCACTTTAATGACCTTTTTCTTAACTTTCTGTACTTCTTCGGCTGATGCCAGACATTGCTTTGCGATGTCATCTACCTTTTCAGCTGTCTCTGTCATTTTTTTCTGTTGCAAAGTATAGGTAGCTTCCATAGAATCAAGTTTCTGATTAATCTTTTGCAGTTCTTCCAGCAGATGGCGCGCGAGAGCACCTTCTTGCTGATTGACAGCAGATCCAGCAAGGGAAGGGCTTGGGCAGGAAGTCCCTCCCGTCTTCTTCACCAGCTTTTCTTGTACTTTTTTAGTCCCCGCCATGCTTCAGTTTTGTTTACACTTAGAAAGTTCGTGCTGTAGCCTTCAAGGAAGCTTCCCTGTGGGGTGGCACTTTTTGAACATTCCACATGCCCCCAAATCTGTTGGCTCCATGATGTGTCACTCAGAAGCTGTACCAATCCACTGGCTGCATTGCCTGAGTCCTGCTCACAGTGCACTCCATCAGCCATTGGCCCATCAGCCGCCACTCAAGAGTACTCACGTCCCATTGGCTGGGTGCTGGGTCTCCTCCTCTTCCCCGCCTACTCCACCCACAGTTCCCTGTCAGAATACGCTCTCTCTTCTGAGGAAGGCACTTCACCTGCTTGGATCCTCTGTGGGACTAACTTTTCCCTCAGTGGCTGTTGGTATTTATTATTTATTTATTCAAATTTATATCCCGCCAACTTCCAGTTTGTGGATTGGTGATGGTGGTCGCTCTCCCCAGCCTGTGTGGAGGCGACTAGCACACCAGCGGCAAGGAGGGGTGCTACCTCAAGTGGCACCCCCATGGAGCCCTTGCGATGGGTTCCAGGACAGAGGGCTTCTGAGGGTTAGCCTCTTCAATGGCTTGATGCTGGAGAATAGAGGCTTCCCGCTGCCCTGATGGTCCTAGCACTGAGTGACCTTTGGGTACAAGCCAATTCGACTGGGACAAGGTTAGGAGATCGAGCAGAATAATGAATGAGAGACCAAGGTCTGAGATACGACCAACAATGAACATGAGTTCAAAGTAAATTGACTATTTTGATAAAACAGAGCCCCCCTTGTGGGAAAAGCGGAGTGCAAGGAGGGACGCCTCTTAAGCGCATGGACAGATTAATGCAACGAAGGGGGTGGGGGGGAATAAACAGCGGGATTATTCTGAGAGACTTACTTGAGTTCCAATAGTGAAACGATGAGTTTTTCGAGCTCTGGCAAAGCAGTTTGAAAGTGTAAACAAAGAGGAACATGGCGGCTTCCCGAGGAAAGTTTAAACCAAAATCAGGCAGCCAGAGTCCAAGACAGGAAGAGGGAGCAGATGTCATGAAGTTCTTAGCAGATATGCTGAAGCCGGTAATGGAGCAGCTCGGTGGTATTAATCAGCAACTGGCCACACTAAACCAAAACTTCACCTTACAGCAGTGCCAGCTGGCAGAAACGGAAAAGAAAGTGGAGCATGCAACTGAGAAAATTACTGAGATGGACACGCAGACAAGAAAATGAAGAAAAGAGTGACAGATGTGGAAACAACACAAAAACTCCAGGAAACCCGTTTGTTACAGCTCCAAATGGAAAAAGCTAATATGATTCTCAGATTTCAGGGAGTGCCTGAAACTGAAAAAGAAGATCTGAAGAAGACTCTGGCCGAGATTATTGCTCCAGTAACAAGCTTATCAGCGGATGAGATAGTAAAAGACATGGAGGCTGCCTATCAGGCATACTCCAATTACATTTTAAAAAATAGCCTGCCTGGAGAGATTGTGGTTAGATTTGCAAGAAGACAGTCCAGACATGCCACACTAAAGGCAACTTCAGCAAATCCACTGAAATTTGGGAATACAATAATTAGGACTTTAAAAGACATGCCTGTAAGACACAGGCTTCGGGTTCTCTGCCAGAATACCCAGGTTCAGGCTCTAGGCTCCGGTTTGGCAAATCAGGCAAAAGTGCTTTTATTATCAAAAAACAGCAAAGGCAACCTCAATTAACAGTACTTAAAGGGAAAAAAGAAAATTCCACGTCCTTCAGGGGGTTGCCAAAATACAAAGAGTAATTAAAATCAACTGGAACTTACAATGACTCCACAAAGTAGGAAAACATCCTGCCCACCAGACGAGCACTGTCTTCCACCCACACCTTTTGCTATTTTATCTTTGGAAGCACCTGTTAAGACGCTGCCCCTCCCTGTCTCTAGTGCCGCTGTCAGTTAAGAGATCTCAGCTGTGCGGCTCTTGCAAAGCTGAGTACCGGACAGTTCCTGTAAAGACTTGCAAGGTCGATCCTCCCCCTCCTGCCGTCCTTCAGTTCTACAGTGTTGATATGTTACAGACAAGTTGGTGTCTTCCTTACAATGCCATTTGAAATACATCAAAAGAGGAAAAGCTATAAGGATTTAATCTCATTTTTTCAAACTAATGGAATTCAGTATCGGCGGGCGATTCCTGAAGGTGTCATCTTTAAAATCCATGATAAAAGAGAGAAGATTGACTCCATCTTTAAAGCTAAGGAATTTTTGAGATGTCAGCTAGGGCTGGATGATTAACTTAAAGATGAAGAAACCAAATCAAGTGGCTCTGCTACTTCTGGAATGGATGAGGACTCTGTGGGTGAAGCGGGAGCGGGAGCAACGAAAACTGTATATGACTTTAAAAATAGATAACCGAAGTAAGGGCAGAAGGACTCTGCAAATCGCTCTTTGAAGTAAAGAAGATGCTCAAGAAGTACTCTCAAAAACTAACTTACTAATATGGAAGCTGTGCAAAACAAGAACATCACAAGTATATTGTGTTACTAACACTTGTATTACTTACATTTAGATCAACATGGAAATGATCTCCTACTCTTGGGTTTTTAGTTAGTGTGGGTATCTTTCCTTTATCCCTAGTTGTAGTCCCCCCCTATGTTTTTCATTGTAGTTTTATAGTCTTCATTATTAACTCATACAGCATCGGGATCTTCAATGTCATTGCAAATAGGATTCTGGCTGCTGTTATAAAATGTAAAATAAAGTATCTATGGTTCTTATCTAAGTCATTTGGTAAACAGTTTAACAGAAATATCTCTGGCTTAAAAGGTATTGCAATATTCAACACTGACTGTAAGAAAGTATGTACTCCAATACAGTATTTATGAACCTTTTTACATGTCCACCACATATGGTAATATGATCCAACATGATTGTTACATTTCCAGCACCTACTTTTAAAGTTTTTATACATTTTAGCTAACCTAACTGGGGTTAAAGGTAAAGGTAAAGGTTCCCTTGCTCGAAAGACAGTCGAATCCGACTCTAGGGTTGCGGTGCTCATCTCCGTTTCAAAGCCGAAGAGCCAGCGCTGTCCGAAGACATTTCCGTGGTCATGTGGCCGGCATGACTAAACACCAAGGGGCACGGAACACTGTTACCTTCCCACCGAAGTGGTACCTATTTATCTACTTGCAATTTCTTGCTTTCGAACTGCTAGGTTGACAGGAAACTGGGGTTAGGTGCCATCTATAAAACATTCTATATAAATTTCCTTTGAATGAAACAGATTAAGTCAACTTAATATTCACATTCCATATTTTACTCCATTGTAACAGATCTATATTATAACAGACAGTTTTCATCCATCTGATTAGACATTCTTTAACTATTTCATCCTGCATTTTCAATTGCATCAACATACCATACATTTTCTTAACATGTTTCTCTTTTGAAGTACATAATAATTTTTCAAATGTACCTTGTTCTAAATAGAATCCATCTGTCTGTTTACTATTCCATATGCACTCTAGTCCACCAATCTAGGTTTATTTCCCTTTTCTTTAATTCTTCCTGAGATTTTAAATTATTTCCATCATCTAACAATTCTGCATATCTAATAACTGCTTGTTTTGAGGTTAAAATTGGTTGAGAAAAAGCTTCCACTGGTGATACCCATCTTGGAATTTTAGTGTATATCAGCGGATGAGTCTTTTCCCAGGTTGTCAATAATGATCTTCTTATCATATGATTTTTAAAATATTTATGTCCAGAAGCTATACCATAAGAATGTGTGCCATCCCAGTTTTAAGTTGTGTCCTAAAGTCAGCAGCCTATGGTCTTCAAGTAAAATCCATTCTCTCAACCAAACCAGACTTGCTGCCCTATAATAATTCTTCCAGTCTGGTACTCCAAATCCACATTATCTTTTGCATCAGTTTATTCAGTTCGTCAAAAAAGTTTTGTTTAATATATATCGTCAGAGTCTGGAATAAAAACAACAAACATGGTAAAATGTTCATTTCAAAATTGCTGTTCTGCCCATTAGTGATACTTGCAGCTTTGTCCATTTCTCTAAATCTTTTTTTTTTAATATCTTGTAACGCTTTATTATAATTATCTTTCATCAAGGAACTACATTGACTTTCTTCTTCCATTGAAATCCAGTCAATTTTGATATTTCAAAATATTTGATATTTCAACTTCGATATTTCAAGATATTTCAATGTCATGTTTTTCATAATCATTTTCATCTTCTGGTAATTTATTTTCATTCCCATCATTTCCCCATATTCATTAATCCGATTCATCAGTTGTTGTACCGAATCCATTGGGTCTTCTATCATAAATGCCAAATCATCAGCAAAGGCTTGTAGTTTATATTTATTTTCTCTTATTGATGTCCCTTTAATAAGGGAGTCTTTCCTAATAGTTCTTGTCAGAACTTCCAACGTTAATATAAACAACAGTGGAGATATTGGACAGCTTTGTCTTGTCCCTTTTTCAATCCATATATTATCCATCAATTCATTGTTTACTACTATATTTGCTTTCTGCTTTTTATATATAGCTTCAATAGCCCTCATAAAATTAGTCCCAAACTTCATTATTTTCATCTGTTGAATAATAAATTGCCAATTGGCATTGTCAAATGCTTTTTCAGCATCCAAAAATATCAAAGCTATCTGCTTCTCTGGATGACCTTCATAATATTCTAATATGGTTAAAATTGTTCTCACATTATTCTTTAGCTGTCTTTTAGGTAAGAAACCTGCCTGGTCCTGGTGTATAAAGTCTATTAGAACTTTTTTCAACCTTGCAGCCAAGATAGTTGCAAATATTTTGTAATCACAATTCAGCAAGGAAATAGGTCTATAGTTTTTTATCTCTTTAGGATCTGTGTCCTCTTTATGAATCAATGATATAGTTGCTTCAGTACAAGATTTTAGTACTTCTGTGTTTTTTGTTACAGAAGAAATTACATTTTTATATGGTAGCAATAATACATCTTCAGATACGTCATCATATTCAGCTGGTAGTCCATCTGGTCCAGGTGCTTTATTTATATTTTGTTTCTTGATAGTCTCTGTAATTTCCATCATTGTTATGAGATCAATCAACATTTTTCTGTTTTCTTCCGATACTATGGATAAGTCCTGTTCAGCTAAATACTGTTTCTGAATTTCTTTGGAGATTTCCACTCTTTTATATAACTGAGTGTAATAATCTTGAATTATTTCCCTTAATCCATTCTTAGAAAATTCTTCTTTTCTCTCTTTATCATACAATGAGTGGATCATCCTTTTCTCTTTCTCTTTTCTTAATTTATAAGCCAACCATCTTCCTGGTTTATTGGCATTTTCAAAGTAATCCTGTTTAGCAAATTTAATATTTTTTGCCATTTCTTTTGATAAGAGTAGGTTGAGTTGAAGCTGTAGTATTTTAATACATCGAATTAAGGGGTTTGCAGTACAAATGACCCAAGATAAGCAAAAAATACTGCAAAGCGTGCACACAAAAATAGTAATAATTATTGAGGAAACAAGTGGTAATCAAGTCATACAATTATACAAACATACAAAAATACAAATGTCCAATAGTATAATGAGTTGCTGTTTGTTGTTTCGGATGATGTGACGAAATTCTCCGGATTCAATCTTCCATTTCATTAGAACTTCCTCCAACATCAAAAATCCTTCATAAAATACAATTTTATAATTACATTTCTCATCAAGAAAATATACCAAGCCAATCCCTTCACACAATTCATTGAATTCCATACATACATCAAGACGTGTCTTCACTGGTTCACACATATTCCATTCAGGATTCATCAATTTTCTACAATAAATATTCTATTGTTAAATGACTGTGGTCATTATTCATTATTTAAAAAAACTATAATCCTAATTCCTTATTGGTTGCCATAATTCCCAGGATAGAGAGGGGCAGCACCTGGCATTTGTGTTTAAACACCTATAGTTTCCCATGCATGCTAAGCCCACAAGCTTCCTCTTGCTGCCTTGAGACCTTGCCAGGCAGTTCATATAATTAGCCACAGTCTCAGCGAACAATTCTAATCCATTTCCTTGTAGAAAAGTAACAGCTACCCCTTCATCTCTTTGAGATGAGCCATCCCGAACCAGAGACTTTTCATCTCCTGTTGGCTTTTCCCCAATATTCAGTTTAAAAACTGCTTTGCCACCTTTCTGATTTTAAGCGCCAGCAGCCTGGTTCCTTCTTGGGACAAGTGGAGACCGTCTCTTTTGTACAGCTCCCTCTTGTTCCAAAACCCATCCTAGTGCCTAACAAACTTGAACCCTTCCCCCCACATCATCGTATCATCCACGCATGGAGACTCCTGATCTGTGCCTGTCTCTCCGGCCCTGCACGTGGAACAGGTAGTACTTCCAAGAAGGCTATCTTGGAGGTCCTGGTCTTGAGTTTCCTGCCTAGCAGCCTAAATTTTCCTCCAGGACCCACAACTGCATTTTACCATATCGTTGGTGCCAACATGTACCATAACCACTGGCTCTTCCCGAGCACTATCTACTAGCCTATCTAGAACTCACATAAGGTCCGCTATCTTTGCACCAGGCAGGCAAGTTACCATATGGTCAGTATGCGGGTTTGCCACCCAGCTGTCTACCTGCCAAAGGATCGGATCACTAACTACCAAAAGCCCCCCCCCCCCACCAAGGGATGGTTCCTTGGTGTGAAAAGATACTCGTTCACCAGCTGAAGAAGAGGTCCATTCTGAGGGCACATTCCCCTTATCTGCAGCACAGTGCCCTGTTTCCTCTTGACCCTCATGCTCCCTGTCAGTGGCGGGGCTGCCATATTCAGACTGGGACATATCTAACAAGTCCTTGAGAATCTTCTCCATGCACCTTTGCCTCAAGGGAGCAAACCTGTTCCCTGAGAACCAGGAGCTCCTTGCACCGGGCACACTCCCAAGACTTCTGTCCAGCAGATAGTCATACATCTGACACTCCATACAAAACACTGGATAGCACCCAAACCCCTGCTGGTATTCTGGCTTCATAATTGCTTTAAAAATAATAATTATATATAACCCCTCTTTTAAAGCCCTTTGTATTTATATGGTTCTCCTTGTAGAAGTTTACTTGCCTTACTGGGAACCCAAGGAGACTAGAGCTCTGGCTTTCTGGCTCTTCCTGGGCTTCTTAGAGAGTCCCTAGTCTAAGAATCCCTAGGCTAAGAGCCACAGACCAAGAGCCCTTTGGTTCTCACCCTTCAGCTTGTGCCAGAGGCTCATGCCTCTGACAAGGTGCTACCTTAAATAGAAGCTCCCCCCAGCAGAGGGTGTGGCCAGCAGCTATTTAAATTCACCCAGGCACTCAATTACAGTCAAACAATGACAATAAGAAAACATCTTTATGTATATAAATTTTGTTTTGATAATGACAACATGATTGAAATCAGGAAATTGATGATGGAAATAGCAATAGTGGTAGGATTATGATTAAATGCTTTAAGATTAAATTTGGCTGTAATATTGATATATAAGTTTGTTTTGTGTTGGTGCTTTTCCATGGGATTAGAATAACAGATACTAAGATAAATGCTGAGTGGGATTGTTGAAGAGGATTGGAATGGTTATAACAGAGGTGTAGTGAAGTGAAAATTGTTGTATGTAGGAGCATTTAAGAGTAGAGTTTTTTATTAGTATTGTTGTTTTGCTATATTATTTAAATTTAAGTGAAAATGAAATCTATTGTTAGTAAGAGTGTTATTACTAGAAATATGAGAATGAATTTGTTAAAGATTATTAAGATTACAAATTTATTTTACATAGCCTTTTTTGGAATGGGTTTTTTTTTTTTTGGTTTGAAAATTTTTAAAATGTCCCATGATGAGAGTGATAGATATTAACTAGGATATGGTAAATAAGATGTGAATACTCCAGCTGATTGTTTAAAAAATGGAATGAATTTACTAAAGGTGATTTTGACTTATAGACAAGAATAAGGAATAATGGTAAGAAAGTGTGAGTGTAGCATTGGGAAATGATTGTTGGTTAATATAAGTATGGAGAGAATTTTAAAATAAGATTAACTTCAACCAAATTGTCAATGAGGTGTATTATGAAAAGTTTTTGTTGTGATTTATGTATGTGTGTCTATTAAGCATTAAAATCCAATAAATATATTTGAGGGGAAAAAAAACAATGACCATTTCACACCCTATCTCAAGCAGCCAGGACTCTGTAACAACTCATATCTCACCCACTCACTCCCAAACACAGTCCCCCCACACAGTACCCTCTCAGCTAAATCACCTCAGCTGAAAGTAAAAAAAAACACTCATCCCTCTAGCAGCTCTATCTCCTGCTCTTTTTCAGAGCTTAGCTGGGACAAAAAACATGCCTCAGAGTATCCAGCCTACTGAGTCTATTTCATGAATCTAAATTGAATACAGCTGGTTGTTCCTTGCTGGCAATTAAAGTTGTAGAAGCCCTTACTGCATTTGAAACAAAATAATCAAAGTTGCCAGCTCCACGTTAAAAATTCCTGGAGAAGGTCAGCCTAATTGAGTCTATTATATGAGTCCAAATTGGTTGGTTAAGTGGTCAGTGGTTAAGATGCTGAACTGCAGGCCAGAAGGTCAGTAGTTCAGCTGTTTGAGACCCGAGTGCTGCATGAATGAGTGAGCTCCCGTCTCTGGTTCCAGCTCCTGCCAACCCAGCAGTTCAAAAGCAAGAAATTGCAAGTAGATAAATAGGTACCGCTTTGGTGGGAAGGTAACAGTGTTCTGTGTGCCTCGGCATTTAGTCATGCTGGCCACATGACTACGGAAACTTCTTCGGATAACGCTTGCTCTTTGGCTTTGAAATGGAGATGAGCACCGCAACCCTAGAGTTGGATTCAACTGGCTTTCGAGTAAGGGAAACCTTAAATTGGCTGCAGCTAAACAACCTTTACAAATGTTTAAGTTGCTATTGTATTGAGAGTTGCCATCTCCAGGATACAGAATTCCTGGAGATTTGAAAAATGGAATAGTCTATTGCGTTTATTACATAGGTCTAAGTTGGCTCCGTATGTAATAGACTCAATAGGCTATTCCATTTTTAAAATCTCCATGTAACAGTGATAACAATGTAATGATGTTAATAATTTAAATAATGTAAAAGGGTGATTTACTTCAGACAATAGATGCATTTCACTTTAAATGAAGTCTCCTTTGTGAAATTCTGCGGGAAATTCAGCTCACAGTTGTTCTTTGTGGTTTTGTTATTCTTTGCTACTTGTTACTGTGTACTGCCATTTTCTTATTGTATGATCAGCTACGTCCCATAGATGAATTTCCATCTCTTTTAAATTCCAACTAGGCAACAGGGGTGTTTATTTATTATTTAATTCTATTTGTATCCCGCCCTCCCCGCTTAGGCAGGCTCAGGGTGGTGTGTGTGTGGCTGCTGTACAACAAGGCAGCTGTTGCTGCTGGTGACAGAGGACTGCTGTGAACAAGACAGTGAGCGGTTCCTTCTTTGCATCTGTGCCAGGATTTTTCCTGGAGCAGCAGATAAATCACTTTCTCAGTGAGGTGGCAACCTTCAGAGAACAGTCCCAGGGAAATGAGTACAGTGCTGCTGTCAGCCCTGTGTTTACTGCACAGATAAAATATTTACAGCTCAATCTTTGGTGTGAAATGTGACTTGTACAATCCTCATGAAGGTCATTAGAAAGTCAGTAAAATTTATTGGTGGTTGTTTGATCCAGGTTTTTGAGTTCTCTGCCAAGAGACTCTGCTTCAGGCTTTACACTCAAGTTCAGTGAATCAGGCAAAAAATACTTTTATCCTCAAAGAAAAGGCAAGGCGACCTCGATTAAGCTAGACAAAAGGAAAAGTTAACATCCTTTGATGGTGATCAAAATACAAACAAGTCAATAAAATCAACTGAAACTTACTCAAACTCTAAAAGGTAAGGAAAAAATCCTGCCCAAAAGACGTGCACTGTATCCCCCCCCCCCTTTTGGCTTTTATCCTTAGGGGAACTTGTTAACATGATATTCCTCCCTCTATCCAGGCCACCTGTTAATTAAGATATCTCAGCTGTGCAGCTCTTGGCAAGATAAGAACAGGGGCGGCTCCTGCAATGACTTGCACGGTCGATCCTACCTCTCTAGCCCTCATTTAGTTCTTCAAAATTGCTGTTTTGCACATGAGCCGGTCTTTTTCTTACAGTGGTTTACAGCACTTTTGTGCCAGAAAGCAAGGTTACAGTAATGTATACCTCCACACACCAGGCACAAAGACAAAGAGGGGTGGAGGTGAGCTGAACAGCTCACTGTATATTATCAGGTTGGCCCCCAAAACCTAGGCATTATTTTTAATTAATTGATAAGCTCCAACAAGACGAGGGTAACTGAGACTTTGAACAGTCAATAGCTCCAGATATCACCTAAGCAAATAGATGGGCTGTTCTTGGAATGCGACTGCAATATATATCAGAGTTTGTTTATTTAAGCAATGTATGTCTAAATTTAGTTAAGTTATTGCATGAATGAAATACAGGGAAAGGGCCACAGGCAAATGCTCTTTTTATCCTATTTATTGTTATTAATAATTAGTGAAACCCCTTGCTATGATGAACCCATCCACTTCTCTCCCTCAGAGGCAAGATTTTCCTCTGTTTTTCTTTCCATTTGTGACTGAGCCACCTTAGTTATCTGTTTTCCTCTTTCCTGAAGAACTCTGGTTTTCTCACCCTGTCACAGTATGATATTTTCTGCTGGCTCAGCCCAGGAACCTGATGGAAGGGTCATGAGCCCCCTTTAACTTAAACAACTGAAATGGCATTCAAGGCTTTTGGAAGTTCAAAAATAACAAAATATTTTATTCAACATGGAGGGAGAAAGGTCAGGTGAAATCAGGGGTAAAATTTCTGAGATAACACGAATAAATAACTGAGGTAGAATCAATAGGTGCACAGACTATAGCTCATATGTTTCAGGATTAGGGATCCTAGTCTCCCAGCAAGGCCGATGGAGGGCATGGGCCATTTGACTGCCAAGGAGGAGGGTGAGACAGCGATGGCATTGTGACACCATGTGTCACGATGCGGGGTGGGGGCAGGGCAGCCTGTATTGCCTGGCCCCGCTCCCACCCAAACCAGATCATACCTCATGCTCGGAGAAGAGCTCTGAGCACGTTCAGGAGGAGGGCGCCTTAAGGGCCTACTTTAAGAACAGTTAGAAAACCAAAAGGTAACAATTGCTATGCTGTATGCACCCAACAATGGGCAAATTGCTTTTCTCAAGAACACACTTTCCAAACTTAAAAATTTTGCAGAAGGAGATATTATCTTAGGGGGTGACTTTAATTTTATAGCAGATAATTTAATAGACAGATCATTCCACACTCCTGGCTCCAAACAAACCTAAGAAACACTTCACCCAACTGGAGGACTTACTGAAAGAATATGATCTTACAGACATTTGACGTTTGCTTCACAAAGATGAGAAGGATTATACCTACTTCTGCATGCCATAATGTGCATACCAGGATAGAGTTGATCTTATTATCCTCTTCTTTACTAAATAATGTAATTACTCTATGATTGAACCCTCTAGATGGTCTGACCATGCATGGCTAGAATGCATAATGTCACCATTTGATCAATGCATAACAAATAGGCAATGGGTTTTAAATACATCTTTATTGAACAACCCACTCTTCAAAGAAGAGATAGAGAAAGAAATAAAACACTATTTTGCAGAGAATTCCCAAGTCGATATCTTTCCAACCACTCTTTGGGATACCTTGAAACCAGTAACAAGAGGGATCCTGGTTTCTAAATCTTCATACCCAAAAAAGCAAAAACAAAAGTTAGAGAGATGCACTAAACAAAATCAAACTTTTAGATCATCAACATAAAAAAGAGGATTCTTTGCAATGTCTAAAACTACTCAATGCAGAACGTAGGAATTTTGCCATACTAGAGACAACGAAAATTAAAAAACACCCCCTTTTAACCAAACAGAAGTATTGGCTGAAATCTACTCGTACGCTTCACTTACTAGCACACAAGGTCAAAGAACAGAAACTATCCCAAAAAATCAATGCGATTAAGAATTCAAGAGGGGAAATAGTAATAACTACCCAAAAAATCCTAAAGAGATTTGAGGAATATTATACAAAACTGTACACAGCCTCCCCAAACAATTCTGAAGTATTTCAAAAGGAACTCTTGAACTTCCCAATTCATACCAAATTGAGGGAAACACAGAAAATGTACTTAGATAGCTTAATTACAGAACAAGAAGTCTTAAACACCATTAAACTACTTAAAAATAATAAAAAAACTCAGTCTTGATGGATTCTCATCGGAATTTTATAAAACATTTGCCTCAGTTTTCACAACCCCACTCACCAAAGCTTTCAATTACATCCTTGAAACCGGCACTGTTCGACCTTCTTGGCAGCACACACAAATGGTAGTCATACCTAAAAAGGACAGGGACCCCCTAGAACCGAGTTCATATATGCCAATCCCCCTGTTGAATCAAGACCAAAAAATGTTCACTTCCATACTAGCCAAACGCCTGAATTCCTTTATTGCAGATTATATACACCCAAATCAAGTTGGTTTCATTCTGCAAAGAGATCTAGCAGACAACACATTTAAATCTTTGAATTTGCTACATCACTGTAATACTACTAAACTGCCAGCGACTTTTCTCACCCTTGATGTGGAAAAGGCGTTTGACGCAGTGGATTTCCACTATCTGTTCTCAATCCTTTGAAATATGGACTTTGGCACTAAATTCACAACAGCTATAGAGAGTCTTTACGCCCATCCCACTACCAATATAAAAAACCAATGGCTCTATATCGGCAACAATTGATCTTTGTAAGGGCACTAGACAGAGATGCCCACTTTCCCCTCTGTCATTTGCACTAGCGATTGAACCCCTAGTGAACGCAGTAAGAGCAAATGCATCCATCACAGGCATCAAACTGAAGAACAAAGAATACAAATTATCGTTGTTCACTGATGACATGATATTGTACATAACCAACCCTTCAACCTCTATTCCTCGGTTATTAACCCTTCTAGACTCTTTTAAGACTGTATCTGGTCTTGGAATTAATGACACAAAATCACACTGTACTCACACTAATATCCATAATGACATCCTCAAATGGAGCAAATTGAACCTATCCTGGATAGAGAGATTCCACCTAATTAAAGTGTTCATCCTACCAAAAGTTTTATTATTTCTTCTTCTTCTTCTTCTTCTTCTTCTTCTTCTTCTTCTTCTTCTTCTTCTTCTTCTTCTTCTTCTTCTTCTTCTTCTTATTATTATTAATTTATTCAACTTATTATATTGCCCTAACCCCTAGGGGTCTCTGGGCGGTTCACAGGGGCGTTCTAAGAACTGTTGTTACCCTAACTAAGGCCACACACTATGGGGTGGGGATTTCCTACCAGCACCCTTGTGGTGGGTCCGCTATGTTTTTCTGGCTCGGCTTTTCTCTCCTTCTCGGCGGTTTTCCTGGCATCTTTTCGCTGGACCAGCTGCTTCCTTGGTGGGACCGCTTCTTGGCACATGCCTTCGTGCTTGCTTCAGCCTCAGCTTTGTCCTGGTCGGTTCCGCCACACTCGCAATGCATGTCATCAAGCGCCGTCACTGGTTTCCACCGCAGTCGTCTGCTGCCAGGGATCGCTATGCTCGATCTTCCTCCACGCTGCGCTGTCCAGGTTCCACTGCTGCCGCCACCATCAATGTTTTTGCCGCTGTGACCCCCACACACCTCGGTAGGAAGGCGGGTGCCCCCCACCCTTCTACGGGTGGGTACCCATTTGCCTACTTGCTTGATTTAATTGCTTTCAGGCCGCTGGGTGGGCAGGAGCTGGGACTCGGGCCAGGCGCTCACCATGGCCGCGGTGGATTCTCGAACAGCCATAGTGGCTGTCTCTAGTTGTTACTTGGCAGGCGTTTAGCCGCCTGCGCCACCGCTCCCTTTAGAGCAATTCTGATTAATATACTTCTCTATGTACTAAGGAATTGGCAGGCAACATTAAGGAAATTTCTATGGGATGGGAAACGGCCAAGAATAGGTCATAGAATCCTGTACAGTTTTTGAATCATTTTATCATTGTTTGATGCCCATATTTTGTCTAACTGCAGTTTACCGTCTTCAAACCCTACTTTTAGATCTTTGGCATGTCTGGACTGTAGTTGAAGTGTTTCCCACCAAGATAATTTTATTTTATTCTGGGACAGCAACGCCTCTCTGGATTTAAGCATATTATTCTTTTCCAAGAGGGTGTCATAACTTTCCCTATCCCAAGGATCTACCAATGTTGGTGTAATGAAGGCCTCTAGCGGCGACACCCATCTCGGTGTCCTTTCATATTGTTTTTCTTTAATTTCATTCCATACCCGGATTAACGCACCTCTTAGTATGTGATGTTTGAAATTATAATGTATCTTATCCTTTCCGTACCATATGTAGGTGTGCCATCCCATCCTTAGATCGTGTCCTTCAAGTTTCAGGTTCCTAATATTATTAAACCGAATCCAATCCTTAACCCAGCTTAAGGCAGCTGCCTGATAGTATAATCTCCAATCCGGGAGGCCAAAACCTCCTCTTTCCTTTCTATCCTGTAAGGTTGTTAGTTTAATTCTAGCTTTTTTAGGATACCAGATAAATTTCTTAATGGTTTTCTCTAAGTCCAGAAAGAATTGTTGATTTCTTAATACCGGTAGATTCTGTACTAAAAATAGGTATTTAGGTAACACATTCATTTTAACCGCGGCTATTCTGCCCATTAATGTTATCTGTAGTTTTTCCCAATGTTGAAGCTCTTTTTTGATCTCATCAAGCAACTTATAATAATTATCTTCTATGAGCTGCCATTGTGTTCTATGAGCAAGCTGCCATTGTGTTCTGTGTTACCTGTACGGCTGTACAGTTCATTCCCCCCCCTGCCTGCTAGCTTGTATTTTACTCTGCTGTAACGCTTAAGCCAAACATCTGGAGGACGTGGTGTAGGAGGTGAGCTTGAATGCTAGCGTGTTGCTTTTAGAACCTGGGAACTGCACCTGTGTTATGTCTGGAGATAGTGGTGTTCCCAGGGATTGAGCGCACAACCGTTCCCATTAACCCGCCAGCGGGAAAGTGATCCATTGGTTGGTACCTTGTTTGAATCTCTTTATTATGATTGTCCTAGCTGTTTGTACCCATTCCTAACAAAGGACTTGTTTGAGTATCTTTCCAAAGCTTTGAAATAAATTTTGCTTTTCTGAAACGTGGATTTATTCTCGATGCATGGGGATCCAACATATTGTTAGGAATCCCATTATTTTCCTATCGTCCCGAGTCTGACGAAGTCATGAGCGGGACAGAGGGAAACCTACCTACAACGGAGGGGGACACGGGATCGGTCCCTGCAACCTCCACATCGTTGATCACCAAATGAAAGGACACCGAGATGGGTGTCGCCGCTAGAGGCCTTTATTACACCAACATTGGTAGATCCTTGGGATAGGGAAAGTTATGACACCCTCTTGGAAAGGAATAATATGCTTAAATCCAGAGAGACGTTGTTGTCCCAGAATAAAATAAAATTATCTTGGTGGGAAACACTTCAACTACAGTCCAGATATGCCAAAGATCTAAAAGTAGGGTTTGAAGACGGTAAACTGCAGTTAGACAAAATATGGGCATCAAACAATGATAAAATGATTCAAAAACTGTATAGTTGGTTATTGGAGGACCGGGTTCAGGAAGGGGCTTCTAATACTATGAAAGCTTGGTGTAAAGACGTAGGGCATGAAATAAATGCAGAGGATTGGAAGAAAACCTGGAAGTCAATTAAAATGGTGAGAAGCACCAATTACAAAGAAAACATATACAAAGTATACCACAGATGGTACTGGTCGCCAGATAAAATAGCCAAGTGTAATCCAGCATTTTCTAAAAATTGTTGGAAATGTCATAACAATGTGGGCACCTTCATTCATATGTGGTGGAGGTGTCCAAAGGTGCAAAATTTCTGGAAAATGATTCAAGACATAATCTGGAAGCTAATAAACATAAAAATCCAGCTAACTCCGGAAATAATGCTGTTAAATATGTTACCAGAGGCCTACAGGCGGGAAGATAAATACATTATTGTGATAATCCTTACTACTGCAAGAATTTTGCTAGCGAAGTTTTGGAAACAGGACTATATCCCAAAGAAAGAAGATCTAGTGTGTAAATTATTGGAAATGGCAGAAATAGATAAGTTAAGCTTAATACTTAAAGGGAAGGACGATAAATTGTTTGAAAAAAGATGGAAGCGTCTGTACGAATGGTTAGAACATGATGGATAAGACTCCGAGAGGATACTATGTTTGTTATGTTACTTTCTTTTTTAATGAAAAATGAAAATAAACGATTAAAAAAAAAAGAATAGGTCATAGAATCCTGAGGAAAAACAAGAGGGGGGTATGGCCTATCTGATCTTTCAGTATATCATAAAGTGACATTAATAGCTAATGTAATTAAAATGCAATGCCCAGATCCTTTGCCAGAATGGGTACAAATCTGCTCAAATCTTTTACACTCATCCACAATAAATAATATAATTTGGGAAAGTGGTTCTCTTTCATCTACTGGAATGAGAAATAATATGTTCCTCTTCCCATCTGTAAGTTACTGGAGGTCTATTAGTAAGAAGTTCCTACTGGAAGTCTCTAAATACTCAACTTTTATCACTCAGCCCTGGTTCTTAGGAAATGTCCGGCAAGCATATCTCAAACACTGGAAAGAGGCAAAGCTGACACATTTTTGTGATATAGTCACTCGTAAGGGCCTTCTACCAAAAGTAGACATGGAAAATAGATTAGGTCTTCCTATAACTTGGTTTTTATACTTACAAATCCAACATGTGGTTAGTCAAAGAAACCTTAGAAATATGGTTTTAACTCTCAAAACAGGGGCATGATCTCAGCTATTTATAAAATGCTACTGACAGAAAGTGACCCAAAACCTCTATCCTACCAGACAGCCTGGCAAAAAGAATGTGAACTAGCCCTGGACTATGAAGTTTGGTCTACAATATGGTCTACTTCTGGCAGCACTCCACACTCCTTACCTGTAGAGTTACAAAAATTCAAAATACTCTCACGCTGGTACCTTTCTCCTCAAATGTTATCACGTATGTCCTCTAAACACTCTTCACTATGTTGGAAAGGATGCAAACAGGAGGGAACATTTGCCCATTGTTGGTGGCGATGTGAAAAAATAAAACCTTTCTGGCTGGAAGTCTTACTATATATTAAATTAATCATTGACATCGAGATATCCCTAAAACCAGAGCATATACTACTAGAATATTGGCCCTGACAAATTTCACAACATCATTACAAACCTACCCTTGAAACGATGCTATATGCAGCAAGAGCATCCATAGCTTCACATTGGAAAGACGCCAACCCACCTAATTTGCAGACATGGTCCCGCAAATTATGGGATCAGTACATCATGGAAAGTATCACAGATAAAATTAATACAAACTCTAAAACACCCACAAAATGTTCTTTCAATGCGAAATGGTTCCCAATCCTAGACTTCCTATCAAGGGAAGAATACATATCACCCACCTGGAAAAACTTTCATGAATGGATTTAGACTCCCATGACTTGGCCAAACATATGCTTCAAGTGGTTAAAGGATCACAAGATTAATCACTGTATCTAAAGTGTCTTCTGTTAATACTTAAACACCCACTGTAGGCACCAGTTATCTTTTTGTCTTAACTGATTTATTGGTTTTATGTTGTAATATATCTGATTAATTGTACTCTGATACAAAATTCAGCTAGCATAATGTCAACTGTGCACCTCTCATGTTTGGTTATTTTGTTGTGAAAGATTATGCATTTTAACTTGTGAAAGTTCTTTATATTATCGTATTACCTACTCGTTGTAAGGTTGTTATATTCTTTATTCAATTAAAATATTTTTTAAAAAAGAAGAAATTCTAAAATATCAACAACATGGGAGTGGTAATAATTTCCTTCCTACTTGACAGGACAACACAGACAAGCAGCTTAACAAGTGGTTCTGTATACATTAAGGTAAAATACTTTCGCTAAATGGTCATTCGAATGCAGCTATTTGTCTGAAACTTCATAATACCTTTTACAGGCTGATTCCAAACCTTTATTTAGCCATTAAGTCCCATTGGGTTTAGTAGGAGACTTCCTAGGAAGAACTAGCCTTAAGCACACTGGTAACTAAGGTTTGGTTTAGCTGCCTCTGTGCTCTATGTAGAAGTGTGGTAGAGAAAGAGTAAAATATAAACTCTCATCTGACATGCTGCCATCATTCAGCAGTAGTATCCCTTCCCAATCTCCACTGAAAAGATCTATCAGTTTAGGAAAAAAGGCACCTGACTGGTCCTTTGGCAAAGGAGGAGGAAGCCTTGAGAACATCTGACAAAGAGCATTGAGTTGAAATTAAATATTGTAATGATATAAAACAGTAAGCAGATCTGCTTGACAGACCTGACAGCTATTTGTTATAGAAAACAGCATTTATGATGTCAGTCCTATAAGGGAATGTGTTTGAATTAAAATAATTATAGCTGATAGTACAACAAAGACTTCTTGTAGTCAATCATCTTTCACAAGCACACTGTATAAAAATCTTCCCAGTGACTGAAGGAAGGCTGGTTACAAAGAAAGATAAACAAATACAAACAGCTGGTACTGAGGAAGATTTAAATATATTAAGCAACTTTGCAAATATTTCTCATGCTTTTTGTATATGGTGTGATCCAAGAGCTATCTTTGTGATTTCTG
>NW_015168050.1:1624993-1625249 GCF_001447785.1 Gekko japonicus
GCACAGAAGGATGTATTTCAAAATAATAGAAGCCAGGGAGGAGGAGGGATGGAATATTTATGCAGGGAACTGAAAACATTTACTAGCTACTGAAAATTCTGTATGGTTCTCAAGGTATCTAATTCCAGGGGTCATTTCATAGAAAAAGAGCTAGGGGAACTCATTAGCATAACTCATTAGCATATGCCACATCCCCTGACATCACCGGAAATGTGTCATAAGGCCACACACCCCGCCCCCAACGGTCCCGGCCGCC
>NW_015168050.1:1625398-1625568 GCF_001447785.1 Gekko japonicus
CGGAAGCGGGGCAGCCAGAAGCAGGGGGTGGGGCTTCATCATGTGCCCCGCCCCTGTACCTCACCCGGGGGAACTGTCACAGTGGAGTAAAATATGGAAAGTGACTATTAAATTGACTAAATCTGTGTTGGATCCCCAAGCATCGAGAATAAATCCACGTTTCAAAGAAA
>NW_015168050.1:1628269-1658982 GCF_001447785.1 Gekko japonicus
TGGCGCTTGTGGAGGTGGTAGTACCAGCGGCGGAGCATGCAGAGGTGGCGCGGGTGGTCCCTGTGCAGGCGGAACTTGTGGTTGCGGGGCATAATCTGCTAGGAAATTAGTCATTCGAATGTCCATCATCCCCGGCAACGCTTCCATCACATCGTGGACCGTGCGCATCAGATCCCTCACCGATTGTTCCAGCTCCTCCAGCCGTTCCCCGGTCGACTCCTCCGGGATCGGCTCCCGGGGTTGGTATTCAGGATGTGCAGGCGGGACTTGTGGTTGCGGGGCATAATCTGCTAGGAAATTAGTCATTCGAATGTCCATCATCCCCGGCAACGCTTCCATCACATCGTGGACCGTGCGCATCAGATCCCTCACCGATTGTTCCAGCTCCTCCAGCCGTTCCCCGGTCGACTCCTCCGGGATCGGCTCCCGGGGTTGGTATTCAGGAGGCGGCCCATAGTCTCCCTCCGTCTGGAAGTCTGCAGCTCCCTCCGAGGATCTTGCACGGGCCCCGTCCCCCACCGGCTCAAACATCCAGTCTTCCACGTCTCTCCGATAACTCCCAGTCTCCCCCGAACTCCCGGAGTCGGGAAACATTCCTTTGTCAAAAAGACTTTCTCGAAGCCCACTGCCTCGACGGGAGTACACCTCCCTGGTGCCTTGGGTGTTGTACAAAGCCCAGTCGTCCTGCGCCGGTGTCTTCCGCGCACCCCAATTCGAAGGGGTTGGAGGCGGCCAAGACAGGTAGGCAGGCAGTCGGGGAATCGCTCCCCCCACAGCACCTTCTCCTGGTGCGGTAGTCGTAACAATCAAAGGTGCGGAGGTAGTGGGGACCGATCTTGTGTCCCCCTCCGTGGTAGGTAGGGTTCCCTCAGACCCGCTCATGGTCTCGGGACGATAGGGAAAAAAAAGAGTTCTAACAATCATGTCTTTATCATGTCTGCCCTAACTGCTTGTGTTCAGTTCTAACAATATGTTGGATCCCCAAACATCGAGAATAAATCCACGTTTCAAAGAAAGTAAAGTTTATTTCAAAGCATTGGAAAGACACTCAAACACGTTCCTTGTAGAACTGAACACAAGCAGTTAGGGCAGACATGATAAAGGGATTCAAGTTAGAAACACAACCAATGGATAACGTTCCCGCTGGCGGGCAGGAGAAAACGGTTGCCTGCTCAAGTCTTGGGAACCAGGCGAACAGTAGACAAAACACAGGTGCAGTTCACAGGCTTGGTGCAGTTCACAGGCTTGATAAGTAAGAAGCTAACAGCGAAGCATACTCTCCCCCTCACATCCTCCAGTTGTTTTACTTTGGCATTACAGCATAGAAAACACAGGGGCTAGCTGGCAGGGACAGGGATCACATATGTACAATCAGAAGTTACACAGAACACCATGGCAGCTTGCTGACAATCTGTTTCGTTTAAAGAAAATTTATATAAAATGTTCTATAAATAGCATCTAACCCCAGATTGATTGGCTAAAATGTATTAAAAACTTGAGTAATATGTGTTGGAAATGTAATAACCACATTGGGTTGTACTATCATATGTGGTGGACATATAAAAAGGTTAATAAATTCTGGATTGAAATGCATACTTTTTTACAGTCAATCTTGAATATCACAATACCTCTTAAGCCAGAGATATTTTTGTTAATTGTTTATCAGATGACTTAGATAAGTATCATAGATATTTTATTTTACATGTTATAACAGCTGCCAGAATTTTATTTGCAATGACATGGAGGACATTGAAGATCCCAATGCTATATGCGTTGATATTGAAGATTACGGAATGTGCTGAAATGGACAATTGATGAATATACTAAGAGGAAAAATGGAAGAAGAATTTATGGAACTCTGGAAGGTGTTCTATGACTGGTTAAAACTTAAATATTAAGGAAATAAGATAAAGTAAAGAATAATAAGAATGATAGATGAAGTAGTTGTGAAATTGTAATGAGAAGATATGCGTGCAGAATGCTAAGTGGAAATTTTAAAAATATTTCTGTATTTTTCTCTTTTTCCTTCTTTCCCCTTTCCCCCTTTCTGTATATAAACTAATAAAAATTTAAAAAACAGTGGGAGGGCTTCTAGTGTCCTGGCCCCACTGGTGGACCTTGTGGTGGCACCTGGTATTTTTGGCCACTGTGTGACAGAGTGTTGGACTGGATGGTCCATTGGCCTGATCCAACACTGGCTTCTCTTATATTCTTATGTTCTAAACCAGAAAAAAGGGCAAGGTGGTTTGGAAGGCACAACCACTGGATAGGTCTAGATTTTGTAGATAAAATAGTTCCAAATATAATACACAGAACAGACATTCCTGTTTTACCATTCCCTATCTTATAGCCAGGCATGCTAGGGTAGTGTGGGAAAGTATACTAAGTCCAATGAGGCTATGAATTCCTTGAGTTCAATGCCTTTCAGTCAAACCCTTGATGCTAGCTGAACAGTTTTTTTTGGTGTGTAGTTTAATTATAGTGTGATGCTGCACTGCCTCTCCATTAATAACACAGTGAATTTCAGCAGCAGATTAAATTTCTATAAAGTAGTAAATTGCTGGAGAAAGTGGAGAAAAGTTGTGATTCAGGGAAAATAAATACATTATGAGCCCTTTATTAGATAGAAGCCCATGGTATAGGCTCTCCCGAACACACATATATGAGAAAAACACAGAATATATCAATCAGCTTATCAAAATCATTTAAAAGAAATGGACTTCTGCAGAAATGTGTGGAGTGCAGTGAAACATCAGTGTAATGTTGGACGTATATTAACCGACATGGGGAGATTATGACATGTCCATTACTGTGCTTGCTACACCAGCTGGCTGCTGAGAGCCTTCCAGATCTTGCCTAATGTATTTTTCAAACATTATTTTTATTATCCTTGTTATGAGCAGGCATACTGTAAAATATCATTAAGAGCAGAACCACCATGGCAGAGTTGCTGAATCTGTACTGAACATCAAAGGTATACTTCATAAGGAGTATGCAAATAGGCTGATAATCTAAAGCAAAGTGGAGAACACAAGCCCAAAGAAAAGTGAGGGAAAGACCTTGGCAAGCATTTCTCCTTTTCTGTTTCTTTTGCCATGCAAGCTATCACCCTGTCCTATTCCAATCTCAGTATTTTATCACCATGTCCAATCCTCCCCACCACCACCACGGAGTCTCTCCCACATGTACACAAATGTGTGTTTTCTATGCCGAGTTTTATTTTCCTTGGTGTATCACAAGCTAATTAATATTGCTTTAACATCTGCATGTTGTAAATGCTTGAATAGTTAGGGAAATGGTTTCTTGCTTGTCATGTGGGGCGCGTTCACAATGTGAATAGTCAGAAAACAATTTTAAAAATATTTATTGATGGAACTTGCTACCAAAGATATGGTTACTTGATAAATGTTGTGGACAAGTGCACATTGTGTGACCCACTGACTGAAACCCAACTGAGGCCAAATTCTAAATGTTGGAGAGACCAAAAGTGAAGAGCATACTCTATTTGGATTAAAGTCACTGTACATACCTAATGGCTTTTTTTAAGGGCCAAATGGTACATTACAGTAGGGATCCCTGATCAGAACATGGAGTTTAACCAGGAAAAGCAGTCCTCCCTTACCCCAGTATGAATCAATTCCAGAGTGCTAGGAAAGAAAATAACTTTCACTCCCATGCCATTTGCCCGCCCACCCCTCGAATGAAAAACCACACAAGTTATGAGTTAAAATTGGGAGTTTTATTCAAAATTATGCTGATCTGCACCACTCATTTAAAGCACAGGTTGTAATGTGGTTGTAAAGCAAGCTTCCTAACAGGGCAATCCACCCCAGTTTACAGCAAGGTTGGGACTCCTTCTGGACCCTACTCCTTATGGCCCTCACACTAGTGCATAGAGGGGATGGAGGAGCACACTCCAGCCCACTACTGCAAAGCCTTAAGGCTCATCATATGTTCCCCCAACCCCGAAGAGGCCCACAATCAAGTCACCCACCCTGTTTGTGGACCCCTCTTATTGTTGATATTTCGGGGTGCTTGCCAGTTCAAAAGACCCCTCAACCCATGCTTTTCCACCTTCCCAGTAAGGGTCTAACCAGTTATACCAGGCCTATTTACACCTCACCCCCTTAGACATGTGGAGCAGGTGAAAAAAGGCCCCCTCATGGCCAATTTGAGTGAGGCCAAAAAAAAAATCCTGCCCAGCCCCTCAACAGCAACTATCTAATCCCACATGGTCTTAAAAAGACAGTGTGTAGGTAGGGAACTCGTGCTGGGCAGAATGACCGGGGATAGCAGCTGCCACCAGACCTGGCCAGCTGCCACCTCTGGATTGATAACTGATCCTCAGTAGGCTCCCCCACCCCTTGTGGTCCATCCAAGGGAGTGGGGGTGGGCAAACATGGGTGCCTGCAGTACTGGTCTTCCCCAGTTGAAACCAATACCACCAATCCCCATCTAGCCCTAGGAGAGGGAAAGCAACCCCTGTATATTCCTCCTTCTGGGGATAACATCAGTTTGGGGGAGGCAGGGGACAGTGCAATTTCAATGGGGAAAATGGTTAGAGAAAAGTGTTAAACTTAATGTCACAGTCCTGATCCACAGTCCCCCCCCCCCTGCTATTTAAAGCTTACTCATTGGGGTAGCCTATCACAGTTCTGCAATATATATGTAGGTTGACTGTTGTGAAGGGCACTGTAATCTGGCAGAGAGTATGACATGTTTCTTTATTTTTCTAAATTTTACCACCCAGAAAGGGAAGGGGGTTGGTAAGAAGATGAATTTCTTTATAATACATTTGATGAATGATCTTTCAATCCAATCCATAAAAGACCTCAGGGGACACCGGATTGTGGACACTTCTGACTAATACAAAATAAGACAAAATTATATGTAATTACTCCTTAAATCGTTTATTTGTCTCAGTAACTGACCTATGCATTCTTTAATCTTTAATGCTCCTTTCAAACTCAACCTCAGGGGTTCATAACATTTATTGATATTTGTCATGGTAGAGACTCTGGAGGAATCTGGCTTTATTAGAAGTCTTCAAAGAAATGCCCATTTTAAGGGTAATCTGCCTTAACATTTTGTATAAAGCATTTTGCTCCAATGGAAGTTCAGCCAAGTTTCTTCCTACTTCAGAAAAGCAAATGGTGAGCAAACACAGGCTGTGAGAATGATTGTGCTTATTTGAAGGACGGATTGGCACAATTCTTTTGAAAGTTCAAACCTGCTGATTTTCCTATCCAGCAATTTTTTTAATGTTGGTAGTGATCTAGTTGAGGTCAAAGAAAATATACCTATAGATTACCATCAAACCTTTGATGACCTTCACCTGGTCCATCTAGATGTATCTATGTACAAAAATAGGTTTGCATATATGCAGCTGATGGGCATCTGCAGTCCCAAAGTAATATTCATCAGTATTATTGAACTGGCTGGATGCATTTTGATGTGAATGGATTGTGTGTCCTCATTGAAAGTCACTAGCTGTTGTACACTATGGAGATGCATTAGGACTCAAATATATTGACTTTCTTGCTGAGCTAATATTAGGACTGCGCCAAACATTATGACCTTCAGCAGAAATGCATCCTGGGGATATTTACAGTCTCCCACTCCTCAATGTGCATATATTTTTTAGTTTGTTTTCTTATGAACTAAGAACCTAAAGGTTAAGAATATCTGAGTGTATAGGCCCAATAATTCTTCTTTTTTAAATAAACTTTTATTGGTTTTTACACTACATCCTATAGGGCATGGGGATGGGAACAACACTAAAACTAAAACAGAAGCTAAATAAGGCAAGGATCAATTACAATGAAAAGGTACATTCTAGGACTTCTAGGCAATGGCACAGCGCCGCGGGTGATTATTCGGGACGCTCCCGACCATCCCCGTCCTTCTTTGCCCCTTTTGGAGTTCCCCCTGGTCTCTGCGACCACAGGGGCTCCGCCGGACCTCTCGGAGGGAGGTTGGGTTGCAGGAGACTAATTTGGTTGCCGCAAATGGCGGTGAGCAGTGTGTGACCGATTTGTCTCAAAGCAGGAGCAGGAAATGGAGCAACATGGTTGCCATGTTTTCACAGCTGCAATCGCCCATTTTTAAAGTTTAAAGACTAACGAATCTACAAATACACAGTAACAAAGTCAAGCACTTGAGTATGTGTACTTTCAACTACAAAAGGGTTAAAGTTTTTACTAAATGACCCTCCACGTCTCCAAATTTGTGAAGAAGAAGTGGCTAGGAAGAGATCGGGAGTTAAGGATGTATGAATAAATTCAGAGGGAAAAGAGAATGTATTTGTTGGAACTTGTCACTTACAGGAGTAAAACCTACATACTATTTGTGATATCCTATTGTTCTACTTTACATAGACAATTGAAATCTAATGATTGATGTGATGGGAATTAACTGCATGGTTGTGCAAAAAATGGTGTTTGTAGCAGAGAGTGTGGAGGCGGAAGTAGGAGAAGCTGAGGAGGCAGGCGACTGGGAAAACACAGAAATTGGACTTCTTACTTGGGATCAATTTTCAAAAAAATTTATTTGCTGAAGTCCAACAAGGGGTTGAAGGAGCGTATAAAAACCTTCTTGAAGAACCACAGACCTCACAATTGGATTTAGAAAAGAAGAATGAGACACTACAGCCTTTGCAAAGTGCTGACGGAGAACAGGACTATAGCCAAGGGAAGGTGTTATTTGATACACTCCCTGTATCCTTGAAAAAATCGGGGTGTGTTACCTGCAAAAAGAGCAGTTTAAAAGACTCAAAAACGTGCTCTTTAAAGTTAAAATTGGCAAAAGGAGGCTCTCCAGAACACCCATACAAAGAAGCAAACAAATTGATTAAAAAGAGAACAAGGTGTTTTTCAAGGAAAATTAATAGATGGAAGAAAAACCTAACCCACTTGAAAACTGATTCATTGAAACTGAGATGGGAAATCCTGGAAATAAGACTCAGTATATATATAAAGAGATGAGACATTTGAGCATGGTTGTTGAAAAGAAGGTAGGGCAAAAAAATAGGAAGAAAAATAGGCAATATGACTTGTGCTTTAGAATAAAGTTGGGGAGGTTTGGTTTTTTATTTCCTTCCTTTTCTTTATGTTCCTGTTTGTGTAAGGTAGGAAATGAGGATAAGTGTATTGTAACTCCATAATAGGATGAAGGGAAGACAGATGACAATTGCAGTTTGGTATGTGTGTGTGTGTGTGTGTTTGTATATATTCTTTTTTGTTTGTTTGTTTGACTGATGATTCTAATTATCATTATAATGGCATTTTGGTTTTGTATCTGATTAATTCCTTTTCAACGTCTGGGTGGATGTAAAACATGCCCAAATAATTTTTAGTTGGGTAATATCTGAAGTAAAGAATACGATGTTGTCTAAATAAAAGGTTATTGTAATGTGTTAAATAATTGTTACTATGAAGAAAAAAATGTATAATAGTAACAAATATAATTCATATATATATATAATGAAACAAAACTTTGTAGAAAGTAGGGAAATATAAGAGGTATATCAATAGATATATTTAATTGTTTGAGAGGGGATGGATTCTATGATTAAAATGTAAACAGTTTAAGTTAATAGAATATTTAGAAGGGGCTAGGGAAAACAAAAGATAAATGTTGGATTTTTAAAAATATATATATAAAAAAGGTAATTCCGACTTGGTTTCTGTTTAAAGGTTAGAAATACGGATTGGATAAATCTGTTTGGTTGAAGTATGCCTTAAGATGTTATTTCTAGTAATTATTGTGTTAAGATAAGAAAACATTGAATTTGGTATATTTATAGAAATCCTGTGTTGCAGATGCAAACTTTATGTTTCTTTTCTGTTTTATGATTGAAAATTAATAAAAACAGTGAAAACAAGAAGGTACATTCTATATATAACGTTCCTACAATAGGAAGGAAAAGTTTTAATCTGAGTTATTACATTATATAAAAATAGTTTAAGTTATTTTTAATACTGTTTACTTGGTGTACTACATGGTTTATTTCAGTTCATTTGTCCGGTGTCTTCTTTTTCTCCTTGTATCTCAGTTTCACTATGAGTTGCTTTGGGGCTGCTTCTCCTTTCTCTGAGTCAGAAGTCTCAGATGTTCCATTTTCTAATTCAAAAGTCCCAGATGTCTCAGTCAAGCCGCTTGATCAATCCTGTGAATCAGATTCACTTTGTTGTTCTTCTTGAGTGTTTTTCCTCTCCTTTTCCACTTTTTTCAGGTTTTGTTGCTGTTCCAGAAATTTTTTAGCTTTCTGTATGGAGTCAAGTTTAATTTTTTTATCTTTGTATTTGAATACAAGTCCTTCTGGGAATGTCCATCTATAAGTAATTGAATTGGGTTGGAGAAAGGAAGTTAAGTCTCTGTATTGCCTTCTTCGCTTTCTCACCTTAAATGGGATATCCTTTAAGACTTTCACTTCTTCTTCTTTAATTTTCCAGGTTCTACCAGAAGTACCTTTTAAAACAGCATCTCTGGTAGATCTCTTAGAGAATTTAACAAATAATTTACTCGGTAAATTGTTCTTCTTAATAAAATCTGAATAAGTCCAATATATCAAATCCATATCATTCTGTAGTTCTTCTTGTTTAAGATCAGTCATTGGTGCCAAGACTTCACTTAAGAATTGTTTGAGGTTTTCACCTTTCTGTTCAGGACTGCCTTGAAAACGCAACACATACATTGATCTGCAACACATACATTGATCTGTCTAGTTGAAGCTGTAATAGTTGATCTTTATCTAGAGATCTTTTTTTTCCTACTTCATCCAATTTTTGTTGAGTACCTTTCAATTTTGTCTCCATTTTCTTAATAGCTTTTTCAGAGTTGTCTGTTCTTTTCTCCATATGTGTTAGTTGTTTTTGTACTCCATCCAGTTTAGTGTTGACATTAGATATCTGTTCCAGCAGAGGGCGCAGTACCATTGCTAGCATATTAGGGAAGTCTGCAGCTGTTTCCTGTGCCTGTGGAGGAATTGGAGTTGATGGTTGAGTATTTCCTGTAGGGGGCTTCTTTTCAATCGCCATTCTTCTTTCCCTCCCAGACATTGTTTACATAAGAAGAAAATTTTTCAAGTTAAAATGAACTTTCTCAGTTTGGTATGCGCTTAAGATTGTTTTCCACCTTTCAATCTCTTGGAACATCTCTCACGGTTAGTTTTGCTTTTTTTCTTGTGCTCTAACGCGTTTGCACCGCTTCCTGTGAGGGGGGGGGGGGGATTCCCCAACTCTTCCCCGAACCCACCTTTGTTTAGTAAATTGAGGCCGTTCACTATCACTTAAGCAGGGGATTGGTTAACTCACATTTAATGCTTTAAAAGCTGTGCAGGGACATTTCCACACTTAATCTCTTGCCCGCCTCATTCAGAAGCATACTCTAGTCACTATATCAGCTCCACAACAGCAGGACCTCTCGGGGTAAAAAGAGAGCCCCAATTCCTTGGCCGATGCCTCAGAAGCGACTCCCTCCCACTCCCCAGGCCAGACACTGGGGGGGGGGGCGGACCTGCCCGGGACCCCTCATGTCTACCAGGTCTTGGAGCATCTCCATCGGAGCATGAAGAGATGCGTCTGAGCTGGGAATCGCCAAAACCGGGGGGGGGGGGGCAGAGGGCCAAAAATAAGTCAAGTTAAAAACAAATATTGAAAAATATACAAAAATACATGTATTTACCCTGTTTCCCCGAAAATAAGACCTACCCCAAAAATAAGCCCTAGCAGGATTTCTATGCATTTGTGGTATAAGCCCTAGTGTGTCTTCTTGAGAAAAAATAAATATAAGACAGTGTCTTATTTTCGGGGAAACACGGTATTACACAATAAATTAAAAACAGATATAGGGCCTGGTAATAGTTTCCATTATGGATAAAATTGTACAGTGAGAACAAAAAAATAACTATTATTGACCTGACCATACACGTTTCAACCCATTGGCCTTCCTCAGTGGGTCAAACAAACAATACTACAGAATGACACTTGGCATTATAATACAACAATCACTTATTATAAATTGACCAAGATGATATTTTTCTAGAGGAGAAAGGGGGGGAAACCCAGAACAAATAATTAAGTATTGGAAGTGTTAAAATAGAACATGTATGCCAGAAAAATATATTTTAAATCATTTACTAGTAATTATTATATGTGACTGAAAGCGAAGATATTAATCAGATGCCTCATTAGTGATAATTTGCTGCCACGGTCAGGTACACTTTTCTATGGTGATGGTTCAGTTGTGTACCTAAACTTTTAAAAAGATATTCTTATAATTTTTTTATTTAAAAAACTGATAAGGCATAGAACAATAAAAAAGAATAATGTATCATATCAATTTAAATTACCTTTCTCACTTGGTCATAAAAATTTGATGCAGCCAGGAGCCAATAGTGATGTAATAGTACACAATACAAAGTACCTTATCTCTTTTATGCTTGGCACCAGGATAGTGCAATCAGGATGAAAAAAAAACCCACAGCCTTGGGATATTTACAGTCTCCCCCTCCCCAATATGCATATATTTTTAGTTTGTTTTCTGCCTTTGCTTCCCTCAACTGCTTATGTGTTTTCTGGTTGGTGTTGCCTTCTCTCTAGAGTGGCCCAAGCCTCTCCAGGATCAAATACTGAATATGATGATGTCACAGTGCTGCATATTTGCAGATTTGGCTATGTGATGCTGTCATTTTTATTTATTTATTTATTTACATGTGATTTATATACCGCCCTTAACCCCTAGCGGGTCTCAAGGCGGTTTACAATGTGCTACTGTATAGTAGCGAATAACCTATCTAGGGCCACATATGGTGCAGGGGGGGGACAACCTACCAGCACCCCTAATACGGCACGGTGTTCCTTCGGCAGCTTTCTTGGTGTGAGTTGTTGCTGTTGATGTTGTTCTGCGACTGCTAGCGGCTGCTATCGGCTGGATGAGCTGGCTGTTGTTCTTTTTTTTTTTTTGGAGCGGCGTATCTCTCCTCGGGCGCAGCCTCGGCAATGTCCAAGCGGCTCCTGCCGCGCTGTGTCCCGCGTTCTGACGTCGTTCCAGCTCTACGGCCAGCTCCGCCCTTGGCTCCGCCTTCACCACTGCTTGAGCCAGTCACCGCCATTCTGCTCGCCGTTCGCCATTTCTTTGCCGCCGCCATTTCTTTCCTCGTTTGCTGCCGCCAACTCGATCCTCTCCTTCACTTTTCTTCACTGCCGATCACCAGCACAAGGCTGGGAAGAAGGGGTGCCCCCTGCCATCTAAGGCAGGTACCCATTCCTCTGATGTTAACAGAGCCGCTGGGTTGGCGGGAGCTGGGACGGGGGACGGGGGTTCAACCCGGCCGCGGTGGGGAATCGAACAGCCTTCCGGCTGTTCGTCCAGATGTTAACAGCAGGCGTTGTAATGCCTGCGCCACCGCTCATTAAGGGCCAACAGACCAAGGTGCAGTGGGACATCTATCTCAAAGGTAATTCCAATCAACTGGACCATTATTTACTGCTACTTTTCTGTGTAGGTGAACATTTCCTCTCCCCTTTCAAAGCAGTCCAAGAAAAAGCATTCCATTTTGTCTCAGCCCTAGTGAGAGGGTTTCACTGTACAAGAGCAGTCAGCTATCATGAGATGAAGAAAATCAACAGGTATAAACTCAGTGGGTCACATGATTGGGCATTGCTTAGATTGGTGGGTCTTTATTCAAGCTTACAGCAAATGGTCTATATTATTATAAAGCCTTCTCTTCTCTTGCATTCTAATTAAGGATAGTCTCACATGAATGAACTTGACTTTCCTGTGCAGCCTTGTTTGTGTTCATGAGAGGTAGAGGCTTATTTCTTTATTTATCTGCTTCATTTGTACCCTGCCTTTCTCCTCAGTGAGGAACCAAAGTGACTTGCTCCATTCTCCTCTCCTCCATTTTATCCTCACAAGAATCCTGTGAAGGCCCTGATGTTGATAGGCCAAGCAATCCCAATCTTGTCAGATCTCAGAAGCTAAGCAGGGCCGGCCCTGGCAAGTATTTGTATGAGAGACCTCCAAAGAATACCAGGGCCAGGAAGCAGACGCAGGCTATCAAGCCACTTCTCTGAATGTCCTCCATGCCCCAGTCGGAGTTGCCAGAGGTCACTGTGACGAACCCCCTTATTTCTGAATATGTAGGGTTTGGTTCCTTTAACCTTTCTCAGGTTGGAGCAGTCTTATTTTCCACTGACACTATCTGCCAGCCTCTTTCAACCAAGAACCCACACAGTTCATTCTTCTGTCACAAATCAAGCCACTTATAGTCGCTGGGACTTTTCATTAACACTGCCTTTTTATAGGAAAAAGCTTACTGTTTAACTTTGTCAGATACTATCAGACACTGAGGCACATGCAACTTGGAACAGTAAAACCAACTGAAGATTTTATTTACAAGGACAGGAAGAGAATATATGTCCAAGGGAAAAAAATTATGCTTGTGGATACGTAGTTGCAGATGGAGAGCCAGTTTGGTGTAGTGGTTAAGTGCACGGACTCTAATTTAGGAGAACCAGGTTTGGTTCCCCACTCCTCCACTTGCACCTGCTGGATGACCTTGGGCAAGCCATAGTTCTGGCACAGCTGTTCTTGAAAAAGAGCAGTTTCTGTCAGAGCTCTCTCAGCCCCACCTACCTCCCAGGGTGTCTGTTGTGGGGAGGGAAAGGGAAAGGAGTTTGTAAGCCGCTCTGAGACTCCTTTGGGTAGTGAAGGGCAGGGTATAAATCCAGTCTCCTCTTCTTCTTCTATATTTCAGCTTTAGGTTAGTTCCTTTATAATCAGTCACTTCAGATGAGACAGTACAAAACACCCTCTTTCTGATCTCAACCCTGGTGCTGTTCTAGATTGCCTGCTTTCTTAGGGATCTCTCAGGTACTCTCCACCTCCACAGAGAAATACCTTTGCTGTGCCTTGGTTTCTGGACCCCCACTAGTTCACTAAACCATCCTGGCACACACTTCATCCACTAAATCCAACTCTCTCTCTCTAGCAGGGTATAGATCCTATGTGAGAGGCACGTGAATCTTTTGTTTAACCAAAAGGAGTTTATTTTCCTTTTAAGACTCCTTAGCTTTCACTGTAGTATTGAACTATGTTTGATTCTTCTCAGGTTCCCTTAATATGGGAATCTGTAGAGAAGGCTCATTTCCTCCTCGGACTCAGAGATGTTCCACATGACTTCTCAGTCCCCTGGCACAATACCAACTGAATAAAACCAACTGCCAGTCTGTTGTGTCCTGACCTAGCCATGTGCTCGATCTAGTTTCGGCCGGTTCCTCATGCGGTCAGGAGAGGTACCTGAGCTTCACTCCCAAACACAATAGAAGCTCGGATCCTAGTTCCCAGCCAATCAGGAACCTAGGGTCTCCAGGAATAATCTAATCAGTGTAAACAGACCATTCACGGGTGTGGGGTGTGTGTGGGTGTGTTTTCCTTGGGGCATATAAGAAGGCCTGCGAGCCAGCTTCCTTGTCTTGTTCTTCTCCAAATAAAGTAAGAGAGCTGAATTCACTAAGTAAGTCTCAGTACTTTTCAGTGGCAAAGAAGATGGGATTCTACCTCCCATGAACAACGACGAGCAAGAAGAGCTGAACCTCGCATCGAGCCCCAGCAACGAGACCACGGCACGCTGCTCTCTTTCATGCCCCACTTCTCCGGTTTCCACACACCGCACTGTTCCAGGCTCTGCACCTCGCACCGCTGACCCCAAGCACAGCATCGCATCGCCACCAGCCACCACCGCCGCTCACAAGCTATGCACATCTCCTCCACAAATCCATAAGATAGCAGCCAGCCAGGGCACCATTCCAGAGTTCAACGCAGCCTATCCCAAACAATGGGAAACCTGGCTAGAACGTCTGCAGAACCATCTCGAATGCCATGATGTCACCGACGCCGGAAAGTTAAGGGCCTGGCTTCTCAGCACATGCGGCATCAAGACACTCTGGTTGCTGAAGGACCTGATCAGCCCACGGACCATGAAAGAGGAGACTTACGAGGTCTTGGTAAAAGTCCCGACAGACCACTTTGCTCCCAAGCCCACTATGATTGCTGAGCGCATCACTTTCTTTGTGCGCAACCAGAATCCGGATTTCCTAGCCAGGCTCCGTCGGGCCGTCACCCACTGTGCATTTCCAAGCCTGGCAGACACGCCAATGAACCAGTTTGTAGTGGGCCTCCAGGAACTGAAGCTCTGCAGGAAATTGGCCAGCCATGATGACCTGACACACGACATGGCCTTAAAGGAGGCAGCGGCTTACAAAAAGACACACCAAGACAGTCACGACAAGACGGTACACCGCACAGACACTTCGGCTGCCTCTGATGGGTCTGACGAGGAGGAGGTTCTACAGGTTCGTTGTCCTTCACAGCATCCAGCAAGATCATCAGGCAACAAGGGTTTCATGACTTCAAACCCCTGCGCCAGCTGCGGAGAGGGGCACAAGCACAAGTCGTGCCATTTCCGGAACGCAATCCGCAGGACCTGCAACAAGGCTGGACACCTGGCAAGAGTTTGCCGCTCCAAAGGACAATGGCAGAAGACAACGGCGCAGCTCGATGCATCGGAGCTCCACACCATTTCGGACCACCATCAATGGCACCAACTAACGGTATGTAACTTACCCCCCGACGGCCCGGACAAAGTGCATGTGACTGTCCATATTGAGGGATCTCCCTGTAAGATGGAAGTTGTCTCGGGCTTGACTTATTCTATAATCTCGGCCGATATCCTTCATTCTCTATGCCCACATGGGGGACCATGGTTGCACAAGCCACAGGGTCTCATGTTGCGGGACTTTAATAAGAACCCTGTGGCGGTCCGTGGCTGGGGTAAGTTCTCAGTCCCCTGGCACAATACCAACTGAATAAAACCAACTGCCAGTCTGTTGTGTCCTGACCTAGCCATGTGCTCGATCTAGTTTCGGCTGGTTCCACATGCGGTCAGAGAGGTACCTGAGCTTCACTCCCAAACACAATAGAAGCTCGGATCCTAGTTCCCAGCCAATCGGGAACCTAGGATCTCCAGGAATAATCTAATCAGTGTAAATAGACCATTCATGGGTGTGGTGTGTGTGGGTGTGTTTTCCTTGGGGCATATAAGCCGGCCTGCGAGCCAGCTTCCTTGTCTTGTTCTTCTCCAAATAAAGTAAGAGAGCTGAATTCACTAAGTAAGTCTCAGTACTGTTCACAGTCTCAACTGCCAAATTCCAACTGTCAAGAGTTTGTTTGTTTGTTTGTTTCATTACAACCCCCCCCCCCCCCCGAGTTCTGCAACAGGATCACATCACCACTGCTAGTCACGTAACTGCAGGTGTCTTTGCTTGGAGGCTGATCTCAAGCCTGGAATCCGTCACAGTCACCATGAACTCCAGGCAGAGGTGCACGCGCACACACACAAAAATGCAAAAATACCCAAAAATGAACCATATGAGGTAGGTGTGGCTGTGAGTGTGTGATTAGCCCAGGGTCACCTAGCAAGCTTTTGTTGCAGAGTGGGGATTTGAACCTTGATCTGCCAGATCCTAGTTAGACACTCTAACCCCTATATCTCACTGGCTGTCAGTGGAATCAGATGCAGAAAAGAGACTTCTTAGGGGAACAGGGCTAGCATCTGCAAGTTACATGTGAGAATTTGAGGGAAGAAATTCCAGAGGTGTTTTCCTACTTCAAGAATTGTTTGATGTTTACAATATAGCTTATAGAACCTACTTTGTATTCCTCATAGTATGTCTGTACAGGAAAATACAGAGAATTGCAGTGCCATCATAAGCAAAGTTACACCCTTGACATTAATAGGCTTAGAAGGGTGTATTTGTACTTAGCATGGCACCGTAAATCTTGCAAAATGTATGTAATTGGACTCCATCAGGATTAGGACAATTATCATGAAGCAATCAACTTCTAACACAGCAAATACTTTTCGAAGTATCTTCTGCACTGGGATTGTCTTTTTTTTAATGCATGCTGGGTGGTTGCCTTATTTCTATTCTTTTTCTGTCCTCTGTATGTTTGTGTGTGTGTGGGGAATCTCCCAGGAAGCTCATAACCAAAGCACTAGTAGGATTTATTCTCATGTATTTAAATTTTTATTGTCCTGGATGTGCATGATCATCCTCAATTTTTATCGAAATTCTGCTCCTGCATCCTGACAATATGGGGCGGTAGGAATGTCCAGAGCAGCTGGCTACCCAGCTTTGTATGCATGCTGAAAATATAGCAGGACACAAAGTTTAGGTAATTTGGAGATGGGATTCAGGGTTCCCTATAATGTGAGCACATGCACAAATGTGCATGGATTTTTCCTTCTCCACTCATGGCTTTTCAGACTAAGCATGGGATGCTTCCTCTGAGGCAGTCCCGCCTTCCCACTCAGCCAGATCTCCCCCGCTCCCTTCCCTGAGGAAGGGCCACCGCCATGGGCAATGCAGGCTGGCCCGTATCTAACATGGGGCCCGCTAGTGTTTCTTCTGGGCCCCCTCCCTCCCAGGCTGCCCCCAAAGTGCACCAATTTACCACCTGCACTATACTTTCATTTAATTAGCTGGTGGGCTCCCTGAGGTCCCCTCCCAAAGAATTCCCTAGCTACGGGGCTGAATGCAGGGAGTATGGACTCTCAGCAAATGGACTTCAGGGAGCACAATATGCTGCTCAAGCTACTGATGCCCATGCCAGGGGAGCTGGACAAGAGGTTCATTGTTGTTTTGGTGAGTGACAAGCACCTTACCTCCCCTCCCCCATCCTGGACAAGCATGCCTCAGACAGCCAAATGGAGATTGGGGGGGGGCTTGCCTGGTTCTCTTTGTCCTTTTGTTTACTCCACTGTCTCCCCCACTCCCTGCCTGTGGACTGGACTATAGGACAGTTCAGTGGATAGGGAACTGGTTAGAGGATCACACCCAAAGAGTGGTGGTCAAAGGCATTTCATCAGATTGGAGGGAGGTGTCCAGTGGGGTGCCACAGGGCTCGGTTTTGGGCCCGGTGCTTTTCAATATTTTTATCGATGATCTGGATGAAGGGGTAGAAGGGCTACTCATTAAATTTGCTGATGATACCAAATTGGGAGGAGTAGCAAACACCCAAGAAGATAGAGTTAAACTTCAACAAGACCTGAATGCTCTTGAGAAGTGGGCAGTTGCAAACAGGATGCAATTCAACAAAGATAAATGCACAGTATTACACCTGGGCCACAAAAATGTCAAGCACAAATACTGGATGGGGGACACGTTTCTGGGGAGTAGTGTATGTGAAAGAGATCTTGGGGTAAGGGTGGACTGTAAACTAAATATGAGCGGTCAGTGTGATGCAGTGGCAAAAAAGGCAAATTCAGCCTTGGGTTGTATTAAAAGGGCCATAGCATCGAAATCGCAGGCAGTCATAGCCCCTCTGTATACTGCCTTGGTTAGGCCGCACCTGGAGTACTGTGTGCAGTTCTGGAGTCCTCACTTCAAAAAGGATGTGGAAAAAATTGAGAGGGTGCAGAAGAGAGTGAGGAGGATGATCAGGGGTATGGACACTGCAAAGGATGACGTGGGGTGGAAAAATAAAGATCCCACTCAGTTAGCAAACCAGGGAAGTGGGTGCCTGCACCTCGAACTTGAGAGAAGGCAGTCCAATTACCTGTGGAGCAGCAGTTCCATTGTTTGAAGGGAATGGAGCAACTGCCTGGGCTGTGAGTGTATACAAGGAGAGCGGCTCACACTGCTTCTTGTGTGAGTGGTATGAAGGGGTGGGGGGAAGGCGAGTGATGGCTTTCCCACTGGCCCTTCTTGCCTGCCCCTCCCTCCTTAAAATAATTTTTAAAACCCTTTGATTCCTCAAAAGCAAAAGATGTGGCTGTTTTGCAGATTGTAGAACATTGAGGCGCTGGTTAAAGTTATTGCTGTGCAGGCAGCCATTCAGGAGAGAGCTGCATCATTTCCAAGTGGAGGGTGAAGAAAAAGAGAAGAAAGTTGAAGGGTTTAGATAGCAAAACAACATACACACAAACACACACAATTACAGCCCTCAAAGGAAAAAAAGTGAAATAAATACAGAAGGCTTGTTTGGAAAATCCACATGTTTTCTTGTTGTTTAAAAAGGGGGGGGGGTTGCGTGGATGCATTAAATGTATAGCCTCTGTCGCGATTGCCGTTCCTCCCAAGTCCCGAATGTCCGGTTGCCGTTGTGAGACCTCCTGCCGCTTCGAAACTGACACCTCAGAATGCGAACGGGCCGTGTATTAAGGGCATACACCAGCTTACGTTCCTGGTTTGTTCGGTCGTGCGCACCCTCTCTCTCTCTTGCTGCTCACGATCCGTACCAGCTTCCTCCCCGGTGCCTTCCGTTTATTTAGTCTCACAATCAACATCTGCTACAAATAACAATCTTCCCCATGTGTTTCCCATCCACCCCGTTCTCTAGTTGTGTTTTCCTGTTTCACGTGTGTCTCTCTCTGTATCCCTGCTCTCTGTGTCCCGGCTTCAGGATCGTGGGAAGTAGCGGCTCGCTCGGTGCCTTCCTCGTTGGATTCCGTACCAACAGCTGGTAAAGGTCCTCGTAATTTCACTCGAGCTCGTCCCTTCCTGGGTTTCGAACCATGGTCTCCCTGGCCCCCAAATGCGGCTCCCGAACCCCGTTCCTCTGTGGGTGGTCTCGAGGAAGTCGGCGCGAGTCGCGCCAGTCCCGCCGCAGCCTCTTCAAGGTTTTCATTTTTCTTTTTAAGATGGCTTTGTAGACTGGAGGCATTTCAGGGTTGACCCTTTCTTGTCTTTGTTTTTTTAAAAATAATTCAATAAGACCTGCCAGTTGCTCCAAGCATGCAGGGAGGTGGTGATAGGGGCCTACTTGAGGGCCTTTGGCATTGAGGTCGACGCGGTGGTGGCGGAGAAGCAATGGGCGGTGGCGTCCTTCACAGTTGCAGTGGGCTGTGCTAAGGCGGCACAGCCTATTCCAGGCGGCCCTCATCAGGTGGTGGTGGCAGCCCTCATCGGGTGGTGGCGGCGGCAGCCGTTGTCGGGCAGCTGGCGGTGGCAGCCCACGTCAGGCGGCGGTGTCAGCTGCACTTGGGTGGAGGGGCCTGGTGGCAGCATAGCTCCCTAGCAGACGCCCTTAAAGTCAACAACAGTGTTTTGGGGAGGGCCTGGTGAAAGGCGCTATCTATAAGGAGTGGTGGTCTGGCGGCAGGAGCACTGGGTTCCCCAAGACGGCAGCAATTGTAGCCCAGCAAAGTCCCCATAAGGGCGGGGGTTGGGACAGTTAGGCGGCCGCATGGAGGAGAAGTTCTAAACGGCTCACACAGCCTGAGGAGGTCAGTGGGGGCAGGGAAACACTGGCTGCCCATCTCTGTGCTCCTGTCTTCAGAGGTGCCAGTCCAAAACATAACAGATTTTAACTGGGGGGCTCCTCAGTAATCCCAGAGCGTGTGTCAGAGGAATCTATGAGAAGCACAACAGTCAGAGACAGCCTTATTTTAAAACTGATTTTTAGCAAACTGAGCAGTGAAAAAACATACATAAATGTTCATACAAAAATAGTTCACCTGCTTCTTCCAGATGTTGGAAATGTATGTGTTTACAAGGTTTGATGATTCAGTCATTATAGGGTTAACTTGTATTCCTAGTTTGCTATTGTTTAGACTGACCTGGAAGGGATACCTGGCACTGAGCCAATGGGGAATTAGCCCGGGAAAAGTAGCTTTTACTGAGATACCGATTGGTCATTTTTTTCAGGTGACTTCCTGTCTAGGGGTCAAGAAGAAGGAGAGATTCTCCATTATCTCTGTGCTTGTTTTGACTATAGGCAGCTCAGAAATGTAGCTTTTAGTGTTATGTTAATTTGTAGTAATCCCGTGAACCCTTTACCCTTAGTAATAAAGGTTTTTTAAAGGCAAAGAAATCTCTTCTTTCCAATAGAGCAAGATCCATTAATAGTCTAAGTATTAAACACTTTTTGACTATTTTTCAACACCAGACACTAAGCCTGGTTAGCTAAGTCTGCAGGTCTATTTAACTTGACCCTGTGAATCCTTCACCTCCTGCCCCAGGATGATAATGTGTTCTTTTCCTTGGGGTGTTTTGCTTTGAGATTGCTGCATATGTACAACGTAGTGGAAGTACATTCGGTAGGAGAACTGAACATAAACTCAAGTGGTTGGAAATGGTCTGTTTCGGGGGGGGGGGGGGAATTCAATGGCAGTATGCTTGAAGATGCACAACTATTCTCAGCTCAGCACAGATAGTGTTCAGTTTCCGGGGGGGAGGGGAATCTAGGTTTTTCCTTTAAAAAATACATCGCAACATGTTACATAATAATTGTAGCTGCAGGATAAATACACCGGGAGAAAAAGAATGGTGCATAAGGCTGGCGCAGAATTTGAACTCCAAGTTTAAAGGCTTACTGTTCTGGAACTCTGCAGTAAGATGTGTGCACATAATGGGCCATTATTCTAAACTGAAAAGTCCCACCCTTTCTTCATACAAAAGGCCTGCCAACCATTTAATCATCCTGGCTGCCCCCCCCCCCTTTTTTGTACTTTCCCCAGCTCTGCTATGTCCTTTTTGCGGATGTTCAAGCTGGATACAGAAAAGGGAAAGGCCCTAGAGATCATATTGCCAAATTTATGTTTGTTATTAAGAATTACAAGAGAATTTCAGAAGACAATCAGTTTGTGTTCCATAGATTACCACTAAGCTTTTGACTGTGTGAATCTTGAAAGGCTGTGGTTGGTTTTAAAAGTAATGGGTGTGCCATACATTGTATTGTTTTGATGTGCACTATAGGGTAAGATAAGTCTAAAGTGGGAGCAGCCAGCCAGAGGCCCCCTAGGCAGCTGGTACAGGCTATCCAGTCTGTTGTAGGGGAGGTGGACCCAGTTAATATGGCTATATTCAAGGGCTAAAGGCACTTGAGCAACAGAGGGGTGTTCCTCCTAGCATTGGCGGGATTAAATTAGTCAAAATCTATATATCTAATAGCCAAGTTGCCCCCCCGTGCGGATATTTATTTCTGCTAACAGAGGGCTCACTCCCCCCCAACAGCTTTTCCTACATAGTCATGGGCCTTCCTATGGCTGCAGAAAAATCCAAAAAGTAAAGAAATCCCTTCAGGGAGGGTTGAATTCCCCCCAATACCTTTTGAAATGGCCTCTGCAGGAATCTAACTCCAGTCATCAACAGTGAGGGATTAGAACGTTTGGGGGGGGGCTTCTAACTGTTTCTGTCAGTAGAAGGAGGGGGAGGGCCCCTTTCCAGTTCTATTTTGGCCTTTCAGGGAGGCAGCCAGTGCCAGGCTGGGGAATTCCTAGAGGTTTTGAAGTGGGCTGTGAGGAGGGATGGGTTTGGGGAAGGGAGAGGCCTCAGCTGGGTATAATGCCACAGAGTCCAACCTCCAAAGCAGCCATTTTCTCCAGGGAGACAGACTTCTATTGTCTAGAGTCAGCCTTTTAGAAGATCTATCGCCCAAGCGCAATTTTGATCATTTAACATGGACTTTGGAATACACCCCCTACACAGAACAGATTTAAAAAATTATAATATGACATTGGAATATTGTTAGTAATATACCTGGTTGTGCAAATATACCATGCATAGAATATAGGAAAACTAAGGGTATAAGAGATCATCTCATTAGAACGGATGTTTCCCCACGTAGTTACTCAGTATCAGCAACACCTGAAAATTATCATTGTGGCAGGTGTTCTGTATGTTCGTTAGTTTGGGAAACAGAAAGATTAGATTTTCCGGAATTAAAGGTACATATACAACTGAAACAATTTACAAACTGTGCAACAAAAAGAGTTGTGTATCTCATAAAATGTCCATGTTCCAAATATTATGTAGGGACCTCAACACGAGCAATCAGGACGCGGATTATAGAACATAAGTGGAGACCAGCAAGAAACTTGAGGGATGGTTATCTCATTCGTCACACCTTTGCTTCCTCTCCTCACCCCCTACCTCTCTCACACTATTTCTCCCCTCTGCCCCCCCTTTTTTTTTTGAGTTTTAAATAATAATTTTATTGGATTTCCCATCAAGTTTACATACACATCAATTACAAATTTACAAAGACATCACTCTCAATAATACTAAAATATACAGTTCCAACTATAGCAGATCACCACATAGGTCATATATATCTTATATATCATTTGGTGCATTAGTAATTATTTCACCATAAATGTAATGAATCTATAATATCAGGGATTTCTTTCTGTTGCATCAAATACTGTAATATAGGAGACCACGTTACAGAAAAATTAGATCGTGTTCTTTGAGAGCAGGAATCATTAACACTCTTTGTAATTTTTGCCATTACATACATATTCCATAGCTTAGCATGCCAGTTCTGTTTATTTGGTCTCTGTTTACTTTTCCACTTTAGAGCAACAGCATTTTTTGCCGCTGCTAAAAGAATAGCAATTTGCTGTATTGTACTCTCTACTGGTATATCTATACTCCATTGATGTAAAAGAAGATGTTCTACAGTATTTTGCAGTTTTATACCCGATATTTGCTCTATGGTTAAGATTATCTCTTCCCAAACGGGTATCAAAATAGGACACTCCAGCCAGCAATGTGTATATGTTCCCAGACTACCACATTGTTTCCAACACAATGATCTTGCCGTTGGCACCATATGGGCCAGCTTCTGTGGAGTCAAATACCAAAAAGTAAGTATTTTAAACATCTGAAGTTTTATGTCAACAATATTGGTACTAAATGGAAAGTTCAACCATAACTTTTTCCAGTGATCATCATCCAAAGTTTGTGTGCATAAAGTTTGCCATTTAAGTTGATATGATAATGGTTTATCAACATCCTTTGACATTAAGATAATATATAACTTAGAAATTAAATGTTTCTTTGAGCTCCAAGCATATTTATAAACTTGTTCGAATTCAGATAGCGGTTGCGACATGATTGTATTTATTTTTATTTGAGAACATACATGTTGTATTTGTAAATATTGATACCATGGGATAGTCAACCCCAATTTTCTTTCCATTGTTGTTTTCTCTATTAATATCTTATTGGATGTTATATCTTCCAGAATATTGAATCCAGCTTTTCTCCAAGCTTCTTGAGGTATCATAATGCTTGGAGGCAATATCCTTTCTTGGTTAAATAGGGCTTGGTATCTTGATATTTTAGGCACCAACTGTTTTCTTTTAGTATCCCATGTATTTAAAAAAACTTTAAAGATAAAACCTCTAAGGAAAGATCTAAAAAAATAGAAAAAAGTTTTATCTTTAAAGTTTTTTTAAATACATGGGATACTAAAAGAAAACAGTTGGTGCCTAAAATATCAAGATACCAAGCCCTATTTAACCAAGAAAGGATATTGCCTCCAAGCATTATGATACCTCAAGAAGCTTGGAGAAAAGCTGGATTCAATATTCTGGAAGATATAACATCCAATAAGATATTAATAGAGAAAACAACAATGGAAAGAAAATTGGGGTTGACTATCCCATGGTATCAATATTTACAAATACAACATGTATGTTCTCAAATAAAAATAAATACAATCATGTCGCAACCGCTATCTGAATTCGAACAAGTTTATAAATATGCTTGGAGCTCAAAGAAACATTTAATTTCTAAGTTATATATTATCTTAATGTCAAAGGATGTTGATAAACCATTATCATATCAACATAAATGGCAAACTTTATGCACACAAACTTTGGATGATGATCACTGGAAAAAGTTATGGTTGAACTTTCCATTTAGTACCAATATTGTTGACATAAAACTTCAGATGTTTAAAATACTTACTTTTTGGTATTTGACTCCACAGAAGCTGGCCCATATGGTGCCAACGGCAAGATCATTGTGTTGGAAACAATGTGGTAGTCTGGGAACATATACACATTGCTGGCTGGAGTGTCCTATTTTGATACCCTTTTGGGAAGAGATAATCTTAACCATAGAGCAAATATCGGGTATAAAACTGCAAAATACTGTAGAACATCTTCTTTTACATCAATGGAGTATAGATATACCAGTAGAGAGTACAATACAGCAAATTGCTATTCTTTTAGCAGCGGCAAAAAATGCTGTTGCTCTAAAGTGGAAAAGTAAACAGAGACCAAATAAACAGAACTGGCATGCTAAGCTATGGAATATGTATGTAATGGCAAAAATTACAAAGAGTGTTAATGATTCCTGCTCTCAAAGAACACGATCTAATTTTTCTGTGACGTGGTCTCCTATATTACAGTATTTGATGCAACAGAAAGAAATCCCTGATATTATAGATTCATTACATTTATGGTGAAATAATTACTAATGCACCAAATGATATATAAGATATATATGACCTATGTGGTGATCTGCTATAGTTGGAACTGTATATTTTAGTATTATTGAGAGTGATGTCTTTGTAAATTTGTAATTGATGTGTATGTAAACTTGATTGGAAATCCTCTACCCCCCAGCCTCTACCTAGGAAAATTACAGTCTTTCTCCACAGTGGGGACCAAAGCAGCTTTCATTATTCCCTCCTCCTTTTTATCTGTACAACAACCCTGTGAGGTTGGTTAGGCTGAAATATGTGACTGATCCAAAATCAAAAAGTCAGCTTCCACTGCAAGATGGGGATCTGAACCTGGGTTGTGCAGACCCTACTTTGAAGCTCTAACTGCTGCACCTCACTGGCTTTCATAGGGTGGCTGCTGATGAACGGTAGCAAGCAGCTGAGGTTAGGTGAGTCATGCAAATCAGGGGGGAACTGGCAACCCTAGACTACTGCCAGACCTAGAGTTGCCAACCTCCAAATGGGACCTGGAGACCCCCCAGACAGCAGAGGTCTGTCTCCCCGCAGAAAATGGCTGCTTTGGAGGGTGGATTCTGTGGCATTATACCCAGCTGAGGCCTCTCCCTTCCCAAACCCAGCCCTCCTTAGAGTCCACCACAAAATCTTTAGAAATCCCCCAGCCTGGCACTGGCCCCAAGGCTCCCTCCCTCCCTCCTTGAAAGGCCAAAAGAGGCCTGGAAAGGGCCTTCCCCCCACCCTTTTAACTAACAAAGCCAGTTAACATAAGAAAGACAATATAACAGTGAATAATATCAATTCTCAGATAAGATTCTCAGACAGTATGTGAACTCGAGGCTCCAAGCACGTCTTCTGGTTCTATTCTGGATTGTTTTGGCCCTCTCAGCCTTGAGGAAGTCGACAGATTCATCTCGACTGTGCGTCCAACCACTTGCAGCCTTGATCCGTGCCCCTCTTGGCTGATTAAAGCTGGCCGAGAGGGGTTTCGAGGCTCCCTTTGGGATATTGTTAACAGATCCCTCTCTGAGGGCCTATTCCCAGGTTCTCTCAAAAAAGCGATGGTCCGCCCCTTCTTAAAAAAACCATCCTTGGATCCGGCCGAATTGGCCAACTATCGGCCGGTTTCCAATTGGCCCTATCTGGGCAAATTAATAGAGAGGGCAGTGGCGATACAGTTGCAGGCCTTTCTGGATGACACTTCCACGCTAGATCTGTTCCAGTCCGGCTTCTGCCCGGGTCACGGGACTGAGACAGCTCTGGTCGCCCTCACGGATGATCTCCGAAGGCACCTGGATCGGGGCGGGAGGCGGTGCTCCTGCTGTTGGACCTATCAGCGGCGTTCGATATGGTCGATCACCAGTTGCTCGCCCACCGCCTTGCCGACATGGGGATTCAGGGGCTCGCCCTGCAATGGCTTGTCTCCTTTCTCCAAGGTCGGGGACAAAGGGTGGCACTCGGGGAGAAGCTGTCCCAAAGACACCTCAAGGGGCAGTTCTCTCCCCAATGTTGTTTAACATCTATACGCGCCCCCTTGCCCAGATTGCCCGGAGACATGGGCTAGGGTGCCATCAATATGCGGTTGACACCCAGCTCTATCTGCTGTTGGGCGGTCAGTCTGGCTCTGACCCAGAAGATCTGGACCGAGCATTGCGAGACATAGCAGACTGGCTTAGGCTGAGTCGACTGAAACTGAATCCGACGAGAACGGAGGTCCTATGCCTGAATTGGAGTGGTAACGGGGTGGGGGTCCCACTTCCAGCCTTCGGTGGGGCACCATTGGTGCCAGCTCCGAGGGTCAGGAGCTTGGGAGTGCTCCTGGATGCTTCCTTGACAATGGAGGCCCAGGTAGCAGCCACTGCCAAGGCAGCCTTTTACCATCTGCGGCTGATTAGGCAGTTGGTCCTCTACCTCGAATGCAATGATCTGGCATCAGTGATCCATGCTATGGTCACCTCGAGGTTGGATTACTGCAATGCTCTCTACATGGGGCTGCCCTTGGGGCAACTCCGGAAGCTGCAGCTAGTGAAGAATGCTGCGGCCAGGTTGCTGATGGGTCTCCCCATGAGGGAACACATCCAACCTGTGCTGAGGCCGCTGCACTGGCTGCCAATAGCGTTCCAGATATGCTTCAAGGTGCTGGTTTTGACCTTTAAAGCCCTAAATGGTCTGGGGCCTGTCTACCTGAGGGACCGCCTTTCCCCGTATGTTCCCCCGAGGGCACTGAGATCCGAGTAGCTAAATCGCTTGGTCCCCCCAGGCCCTAGGGACGCAAAGTTAACATCAACAAAAACTAGGGCATTTTCCCTAGCTGACCTGATATTATGGAATCAGCCCCCAAATGAAATTCAAGCTCTGCGGTATCTTCAACAATTCCATAGAGAGTTAAAGACTGAGCTGTTCTGGCAAGCGTTTTAATAGTCCTACCACACTGACCATTCCACATAACTACTAGCACTTTATAACAGATGCCCGCCACATCATAATCTTAAATTTAAGTAGTATTTTGATATTTTATCGATTGTATTGTTTTAGACTTGATATTCTATTAATTGTATACTGGTTTTTAAGTATTTTAAGCCACCCTGAGCCACTTCAGCGGGAGGGCGGAGTAAAAGTCTAACAAATAAAATAAAATAAATATAAGTAAATACAAAAAGATAGCCTAAATAACGAAGGCTCCGGATTCTTCTCTTCATTTCGTAAATTCAACTTCTTAACTATAAGGTAAAATGTAATATTTTTATATATTATGAATTGGACCCTATATAATTCTTTTTATATTACTTAATAAAAAATATTCTATACCACAGCTCATTGTCATATTCTTTCTCTGAACGATGTAGAGACAACCATTTTACATATCTGTAACAATATTAAGACATTACTATTTTATATTCCCATAATTAACAATTCATCATATTTACAGTTTATTACATGGTTTCACACTCACCAAAAATCTTGTGTAATTTCAATCAGTCATCAAAGTGATCTCAATGGGCACTAGTGAAATGCAGCAATTGCTTCTTAGAGCGGGGGGGCACCCGTCCTTCATGGCGTGGTGGCGGCGTGAGCAGCGAATCAGCGGCAGTGACAGCGGAGAACATGACGCCAGTTGGCGAGTCGAGCGAGAGAGTGGAGGCTGGGCCAGTGAAGCATAGAGGCGGGGCGACGTGGCAGACCAGAGCCGATTGGACAGAGGCCGACTGTGGGAGCACCCGCTGACGTGTGCTTGGCCCAGGCCTGGGAGGAGTTGCGATGACCGAAGGAAGACCTGCGCCAGGGAGACGTCGTCACCGGACTGGAAAAGACCGCATGCAGAAAGACCACAATAACAAAGTCTCCGCTTCAGGGTGCCTGTTAGGTTAGTCACTTCCCCCATTGTATGTGTGTGTGGCCTTAGGTAGGAATTGTATCAAAAATGTATAATGTAAACCGCTCAGAGCCCTTAGGGGGTGAGCAGTATATAAATCGAAGGAAATAAATAAATAAATAAATAAATAATATTAACATTCCACATTTTGTACCATTGCTTCGACTCTATCTTATGACCTAAATCTGTAGCCCAAGCTAACATATTAGTTTTTATCACTTCATCTTGCATTTTGAAATAAAAAAAAAAATATATAATTTTCTTATCAATTTCTCTCCAGAGTCAAGCCAAATCTTGTCTATGTCCATCAGATTATTGTAGAACCCTTCTTTCTGGTCTTCCTTGTACCTAGATCGTTAACTGCATATTTTGTAACCAAGATAGCTTGATATTTTGTGATTTCAAAACTTCTGTTGGTTTCAGTTTGCCCTTGCTATCTAACAGGTCATCATAGCGACACCTTCGTTCATATATAACGATGGTTTCACCAAAGCCTCTATGGGTGATACCCATCTGGGAATTTTAACATAATAATGATATTTAATTTCTTTCCAAACTTTAAATAGAGAACTTCTTATAAAGTGACGTTCAAAAATATTTATTTTCCTTATTGTACCACATGCTGGCATGCCACCCCATAGGGAGATCAGGACCTTCCATTTTAAGGATTCTCGCATTCGATAGAGTCGCCCATTCTCTTATCCAGACCATAGCTATGGCCTTGTAATAGAGATACCAATCCGGTATTCCCATACCTCCCTTTTCTTTTTTTTCTAGCATCACCTTGAGTTTAAACCTTGGCTTCCTAGATTGCCATATAAATGATGAAACCATTTTTTCAAGTTCTTTGAAAAGTTTCTGATTTTTGACAATGGGGAGAGTTTGAAATAGAAAAACGAATCGTGGTAAAACACACATTTTAATTGTGGCAATTCTGCCCATCATCAATAGTTGTAACCCATTCTATCTTTCAAAATCTTTTTTGGTTTCTGCCACTGCTTTTTTATAATTATCATCATATAGTGAACTACATTTGTTCGTCAGTGTAACCCCTAAATATTTAACTCTTTTACTGGTCTATCGACTCTAGAGGCTCTTCTAAAATAAAAACCAAGTCGTCTGCGTAGGCTTGAAGTTTATAATGTTCCCCTTTGATGTTTAACCCTTTAATTAATGGATTGGCTCTCACTATATCATTAAGCAATTCTATCGAAAAAATAAATAGTAAGGGGGACAGTGGGCAACCCTGTCTCGTCCCTTTATGTATCTGAAATGTTAACGTGGAGTCTTCATTAAATGCTACTTTCACCTCTTGTTGATCGTATTGAATAAAATACTTCCCCGCATTCCCAGTGCCTTAATTGTCTTGTTATAAACTCCCAGCTCACATTGTCAAATGCTTTCTCCGTGTTTATGAATAAAAGGGCCATCTGTTTTTCAGGGTAGGCTTCGTAGAATTCTAATATATCTCTGTCTTAACGTTGTTCCTCAGATGTCTTTGAGGTAAGAACCCCACTTGGTCTGAATGTATTATTTGTTGTACAACTCTTTTTAACCTATTCGCTAGAATCGCAGCATATATTTTGTAATCTGTATTAAGTAGGGAAATAGGTCTATAATTCTTTACCTCCGCCAAGTTAGTATCTTGTTTAGGAATTAAAGGAATCAAAGCTTCCTTCCAGGAATCAGGGATAGTTTTCTTTTCCACAATATTCTGGATCATCATCTTTAAGGGTAATAATATTTCATCCTCGAACATCTGGTAAAATTCCGTCGACAGCCCGTCTAGTCTCGGAGATGTCTTTTTCTTTAACTTCTTAATAGTTTTGGTTATTTCACAAATAGTAATTGGTTCATTTAAGACTTTCTTTTGTTCATCCGTAAATTTCCTTTTGTTATATTTATTCAAAAAAAGGTCTATCTCTTGAGCCCGCGTGCGAGGAGGGCGGGGTATAAATGAAATTAAATAAATAAATAAATAAATAAATTTTGCTCCTTTTGGTCGTATAGATCCTTATAAAATTTCTCTATAATTTTTTTTAGGTCTTCCATTCTGAAACCCTCTTCACCTTGATCAGTTTTTAAAATCTTTATAAATTTCTTCTCTTTGTCTTTCCGAAGTTGATAAGCTATTCACCTCGTTGGCTTATTCATGTTTTCAAAGTGATGTTGTCTCATATAATTCAGTTTTGTAGCCATCTCTTGTAACAACAGTTAAGCTGATGTTGTGCTTTAGTTACATTAAGTCTTAACTGCTTAGATGACGGGTCTTTCTTCAAACCAATTTCTTCCTTTCTAATTTGACTTACTATTTGTTTATATTTCTCCTGTTTCTGTAGCCAAATTTTGCATCTAATCAGCCTTCCTCTCGCAAAGGCCTTAAAGGCATCCCAGACCACCTCAATATTCGTCTCAGGTATTATATTCCATTTAAAGATGTTTTGAAATTCTTCTCTACATTCTTTCACAAATTCTTGAATATTTAACACCGAGGATTTCATGGTCCATCTCGAGATTTTAGGCGTATCTTGAAGAACTAACATCAACGGATTGTGGTCTGCAAAGGTTGCGGGAAGTATCTCCACCTCCATTATATCCATTAGGATTGTACTTGAAGCCCAGACCATATCAATCCTGGACCAGGATTTATGATGGGTGGAGTAAAACTTGAAGTCTTCCTTACCTACATTTCTTACTCTCCAGACATCTAAAAGCTTAAATTCTTCCGCCCACCGGCGTAATCTGCAGGGGGGCGGAGGGTCCAGAGCCTTCCCCGAAACTTCTAACGAGGGTCTAAGCCTCCCCCGGGGGCATGCAGTTCCTCGAGCCAGCCTTGCTCCGGAGCTCCCTTGACTCTTGCTGCTGCTTCTCCCCCCCCCCTCCTCATTGGCTGGTGCCAGAGAGCAAAAGCTCTTCTCCGTCTTTCCTGGAAAGGGTTAGAGCGAGTGAGCTGCATTGGCTGGAGGGACCGAGCGAGGCGGGGGGGGGCAGGAAAGGTTATGGGCAGGCAGGGGAGCGGAGGCTCTGCTCTTGCATCTGGGCCAAAGAGACCCAGGAGGAGCTTCAGAGTTGCACCGGAGGA
>NW_015168050.1:1660885-1664938 GCF_001447785.1 Gekko japonicus
AAGGCTCCGGATTCTTCTCTTCATTTCGTAAATTCAACTTCTTAACTATAAGGTAAAATGTAATATTTTTATATATTATGAATTGGACCCTATATAATTCTTTTTATATTACTTAATAAAAAATATTCTATACCACAGCTCATTGTCATATTCTTTCTCTGAACGATGTAGAGACAACCATTTTACATATCTGTAACAATATTAAGACATTACTATTTTATATTCCCATAATTAACAATTCATCATATTTACAGTTTATTACATGGTTTCACACTCACCAAAAATCTTGTGTAATTTCAATCAGTCATCAAAGTGATCTCAATGGGCACTAGTGAAATGCAGCAATTGCTTCTTAGAGCGGGGGGGCACCCGTCCTTCATGGCGTGGTGGCGGCGTGAGCAGCGAATCAGCGGCAGTGACAGCGGAGAACATGACGCCAGTTGGCGAGTCGAGCGAGAGAGTGGAGGCTGGGCCAGTGAAGCATAGAGGCGGGGCGACGTGGCAGACCAGAGCCGATTGGACAGAGGCCGACTGTGGGAGCACCCGCTGACGTGTGCTTGGCCCAGGCCTGGGAGGAGTTGCGATGACCGAAGGAAGACCTGCGCCAGGGAGACGTCGTCACCGGACTGGAAAAGACCGCATGCAGAAAGACCACAATAACAAAGTCTCCGCTTCAGGGTGCCTGTTAGGTTAGTCACTTCCCCCATTGTATGTGTGTGTGGCCTTAGGTAGGAATTGTATCAAAAATGTATAATGTAAACCGCTCAGAGCCCTTAGGGGGTGAGCAGTATATAAATCGAAGGAAATAAATAAATAAATAAATAAATAATATTAACATTCCACATTTTGTACCATTGCTTCGACTCTATCTTATGACCTAAATCTGTAGCCCAAGCTAACATATTAGTTTTTATCACTTCATCTTGCATTTTGAAATAAAAAAAAAAATATATAATTTTCTTATCAATTTCTCTCCAGAGTCAAGCCAAATCTTGTCTATGTCCATCAGATTATTGTAGAACCCTTCTTTCTGGTCTTCCTTGTACCTAGATCGTTAACTGCATATTTTGTAACCAAGATAGCTTGATATTTTGTGATTTCAAAACTTCTGTTGGTTTCAGTTTGCCCTTGCTATCTAACAGGTCATCATAGCGACACCTTCGTTCATATATAACGATGGTTTCACCAAAGCCTCTATGGGTGATACCCATCTGGGAATTTTAACATAATAATGATATTTAATTTCTTTCCAAACTTTAAATAGAGAACTTCTTATAAAGTGACGTTCAAAAATATTTATTTTCCTTATTGTACCACATGCTGGCATGCCACCCCATAGGGAGATCAGGACCTTCCATTTTAAGGATTCTCGCATTCGATAGAGTCGCCCATTCTCTTATCCAGACCATAGCTATGGCCTTGTAATAGAGATACCAATCCGGTATTCCCATACCTCCCTTTTCTTTTTTTTCTAGCATCACCTTGAGTTTAAACCTTGGCTTCCTAGATTGCCATATAAATGATGAAACCATTTTTTCAAGTTCTTTGAAAAGTTTCTGATTTTTGACAATGGGGAGAGTTTGAAATAGAAAAACGAATCGTGGTAAAACACACATTTTAATTGTGGCAATTCTGCCCATCATCAATAGTTGTAACCCATTCTATCTTTCAAAATCTTTTTTGGTTTCTGCCACTGCTTTTTTATAATTATCATCATATAGTGAACTACATTTGTTCGTCAGTGTAACCCCTAAATATTTAACTCTTTTACTGGTCTATCGACTCTAGAGGCTCTTCTAAAATAAAAACCAAGTCGTCTGCGTAGGCTTGAAGTTTATAATGTTCCCCTTTGATGTTTAACCCTTTAATTAATGGATTGGCTCTCACTATATCATTAAGCAATTCTATCGAAAAAATAAATAGTAAGGGGGACAGTGGGCAACCCTGTCTCGTCCCTTTATGTATCTGAAATGTTAACGTGGAGTCTTCATTAAATGCTACTTTCACCTCTTGTTGATCGTATTGAATAAAATACTTCCCCGCATTCCCAGTGCCTTAATTGTCTTGTTATAAACTCCCAGCTCACATTGTCAAATGCTTTCTCCGTGTTTATGAATAAAAGGGCCATCTGTTTTTCAGGGTAGGCTTCGTAGAATTCTAATATATCTCTGTCTTAACGTTGTTCCTCAGATGTCTTTGAGGTAAGAACCCCACTTGGTCTGAATGTATTATTTGTTGTACAACTCTTTTTAACCTATTCGCTAGAATCGCAGCATATATTTTGTAATCTGTATTAAGTAGGGAAATAGGTCTATAATTCTTTACCTCCGCCAAGTTAGTATCTTGTTTAGGAATTAAAGGAATCAAAGCTTCCTTCCAGGAATCAGGGATAGTTTTCTTTTCCACAATATTCTGGATCATCATCTTTAAGGGTAATAATATTTCATCCTCGAACATCTGGTAAAATTCCGTCGACAGCCCGTCTAGTCCCGGAGATTTCTTTTTCTTTAACTTCTTAATAGTTTTGGTTATTTCACAAATAGTAATTGGTTCATTTAAGACTTTCTTTTGTTCATCCGTAAATTTCCTTTTGTTATATTTATTCAAAAAAAGGTCTATCTCTTGAGCCCGCGTGCGAGGAGGGCGGGGTATAAATGAAATTAAATAAATAAATAAATAAATAAATTTTGCTCCTTTTGGTCGTATAGATCCTTATAAAATTTCTCTATAATTTTTTTTAGGTCTTCCATTCTGAAACCCTCTTCACCTTGATCAGTTTTTAAAATCTTTATAAATTTCTTCTCTTTGTCTTTCCGAAGTTGATAAGCTATTCACCTCGTTGGCTTATTCATGTTTTCAAAGTGATGTTGTCTCATATAATTCAGTTTTGTAGCCATCTCTTGTAATGACAGTTAAGCTGATGTTGTGCTTTAGTTACATTAAGTCTTAACTGCTTAGACGACGGATCTTTCTTCAAACCAATTTCTTCCTTTCTAATTTGACTTACTATTTGTTTATATTTCTCCTGTTTCTGTAGCCAAATTTTGCATCTAATCAGCCTTCCTCTCGCAAAGGCCTTAAAGGCATCCCAGACCACCTCAATATTCGTCTCAGGTATTATATTCCATTTAAAGATGTTTTGAAATTCTTCTCTACATTCTTTCACAAATTCTTGAATATTTAACACCGAGGATTTCATGGTCCATCTCGAGATTTTAGGCGTATCTTGAAGAACTAACATCAACGGATTGTGGTCTGCAAAGGTTGCGGGAAGTATCTCCACCTCCATTATATCCATTAGGATTGTACTTGAAGCCCAGACCATATCAATCCTGGACCAGGATTTATGATGGGTGGAGTAAAACTTGAAGTCTTCCTTACCTACATTTCTTACTCTCCAGACATCTAAAAGCTTAAATTCTTCCGCCCACCGGCGTAATCTGCAGGGGGGCGGAGGGTCCAGAGCCTTCCCCGAAACTTCTAACGAGGGTCTAAGCCTCCCCCGGGGGCATGCAGTTCCTCGAGCCAGCCTTGCTCCGGAGCTCCCTTGACTCTTGCTGCTGCTTCTCCCCCCCCCCTCCTCATTGGCTGGTGCCAGAGAGCAAAAGCTCTTCTCCGTCTTTCCTGGAAAGGGTTAGAGCGAGTGAGCTGCATTGGCTGGAGGGACCGAGCGGGGGGGGGGAGGAAAGGTTATGGGCGGGCAGGGGAGCCAAAGAGACCCAGGAGGAGCTTCAGAGTTGCACCGGAGGAGGGAAAAAGCCTTTTGCAGCCGGAGCACCGGGAAGGTTTACTCACGAGTAAGTCATTGGGGGGGTTGAGAGCTTTTCAGTCTTTCTGGGAGGGAGAAGTCGGGGGCCGCCTGCTTTTTAAATGGGGAGTCTGGTATGAATCCGTTCCAAAAGGCCATCCGGAGGGGCTTGTCTTTTTTAATTGTAATCCAGCAGCTTGGGATGGCTGCTCCCAGTGTTGAGGTCCCCAGGGTTGTTTAAAAAAAAAAAAAGGTATGAGGGAGGGAGGGAGGGAAGTCAGGGCTTGCTTCCTGGAAGCCCTAAG
>NW_015168050.1:1665904-1699358 GCF_001447785.1 Gekko japonicus
CAGAGCGGCATACAATCTCCTTTCCCTTCCCCTCCCCACAACAGACACCCTGTGAGGTAGGTGGGGCTGAGAGAGCTCTTGACAGAAACTGCTCTTTTTCAAGAACAGCTGTTATCAGAGCTATGGCTTACCCAAGGTCATCCAGCCAGGTGCAAGTGGAGGAGTGGGGAATCAAACCCGGTTCTCCCAAATTAGAGTCCGTGCACTTAACCACTACACCAAACTGGCTAGGGTGGCTCCCAAGGGTTCCCAGGCCCTCCTAAATTTCTGGAGAGCCCCTTCCTAAATCCTACATGGCTCGCCTCCATAAATAGTGACAATGGCCTGTGATGTCACTGGCTCCTCCCTATGATGTCACTGGGCCTCGGTTCTTTTAAGGACCTAGCACAGCAATGCCTCTGGCCCAGCCCCAGCCCCCCCCCCGGGAAATTGGAAAGTCTACGCCCTTGCTTCCGCCAGGAGTAAAAACGAGCATGCCAATTTGTTTGAATTAGTTAATCTCTGTCCTTGACTCTTCGTATCTTCCTTTAAACGATGTACCGCATTAAAGTCTCCCATTATATATATCTCATCTGCGGTAAATCTCATTACTACATCCCGTACGTCCTGATAAAATTTCTCTTGACCTTGATTGGGTGCATAGATATTAATTATTAAAGTAAATCTGTTTTGCCTCCTAATCTTGACAATTAGGACTCTTCCATCATCTGATTCAAATAATAGTTCAGGCTGTAAATGTGATTTCACGTACATAACTACTACTCTTTTTTAACAGATGTCTGCAAAAACAATTTTTTGTCCTAACATTTTAAATTCTAAGAGGTTTATATCGTCCTTCTTAATGTGAGTCTCCTGTAAACAAAGTACGTCTGCTTTCATCTTTACAGCTTGGTGGAAGATTTTCCTTCTTTTTTGCGGTATGTTTAGGCCATTAACATTTATTGATAATATTCCTTTTGTCCATCATTTTTATTCTTAAGTTCTTCCTCTTTCCTTTGCTGTAGTCTTGTAGTTACACTTGAAGATATATATTTTCTAAATTTGTTTTTGCTCCCCCCTAATTTCTTTTTTGTAGTTTCATGAGACTCATCTTGCGAGTCTTCTTCTGTCTCATTTTGTTCTTCCTTCTGAACACCCAATTCTTGGCCATATTTTTTTACAAATTCTTCTTGCTTCTATGATTTTTCCCTTTATAGGTAAATGTTAAACCTTCTGGGGTAAGCCACCTGTACAAGATATCATTCTTTATCAGGTTATCAGCCAACCTTTGATATTCTTTTCTCTTTTCTCTTATTCGCCATGGGATCTCTCTTAAAATCTGCACTTCTGATCCCTGTATAGTAATCGGTGTTGACCTGGAAATGTCCAATATTTTATCCCTCATTTTCCTTTTATAAAATCTAATATGCACCTCTCTGGGTATTCTGTGCCTTTTAGCATACGCTGAGTTCCTTCTATATTACATACAGAAATACTGCAACAGTGCAACCAATATAAATACAAATAATTGTATGAACATTGCAGAATAATCACTCCATGATGTTTAATCTTATTCTTTTTCCAATCTAGACGTCATGAGAAGAACATACAAGACATCATGCAGATGAGGACGAACTTCCCCGGAGTAACTGTTTCGTTTCGATATTTCTTTTTCATACAAATATCCTGACAAGAAACATAAACATTACTCATAACAGGAAACCATCCCCGCCTTAATACATAAACCATCACAAATTTAGAAACATACATACAGTTCTGCTTCCACTTATTCATTCACCTTCCAAAAGGATATCTCTAATTCTATGAATAAAACATATTTGATTATATTAAATATCTTAATTTCATTATTCTATATCCATACATCAGTGCTATATTCTTTATACAAGATACATATGTAAAAAATCCTTACCCCAGCAACTTTGGAATAGCTTATAACTGGCACATAGCCTATGTATCAAATCAGGCTGATCAGCCTTAGCAATAGCTCTCATTGCTTGATCTTATATCCTAATCGATGTCTCACCTGCTACCTAAAAGATGTTGCCAACTTACTATGTTTGTTGTTTCCAACACACTCCTCTCATTGTTCATACCAGAACCCCCAGACAAACAGACAGAAGAACAAAACCATACTTATCCACGCAACCTAATGTACGTCCCTAAACCTACAGTCAAAAATTCTCACTCTAAGTTGTTATAAAAAACATGACAATTCCAGGGCTGCATTCAATCCCACTGGTTGAATCGTATCCAATTTGAAGCACCAATAGGCTTCCCTTTGAAGTAATATTTTACGTGTGTCACAGGCCTCGTAGGGTTTAGAGCGAATGACTTCCAAAACTGTACACTTAAACTCATCTGGGCGATAGCCCACCTCCAGAAAATGAGGTACCAGGGGGGCATCTTGGCAAGCATGTCTAAGTCTTGATTTATGCTCAAGCACCCGGGTTCTAAGTGCTCGTGAGGACTGACCTACATATTTCCAATATATACAGCTCTCTCCGTCAAAGTGCTCCGCCATACGCTCATACAAAAAGAAGGGAATACAATGTACAGACTACATACACTTATATACACTGACCAGCCAATCAGCTTACTGCTGAGTTACTGTGAGATAGCTCAGCTTAGCTCCCGTAAGAACCGGTTTGTGCTGGTTCTCCAGACTGTCAGACACCTGTCAATTAGGATCACACATGCTGAAGACTTATACCTGTCAACAAGCTAAAGTCATGTTGGTGCTAGAGGCAAAACAAAACCCAAATGACAAACTCAACCACTAATTTACTTGGAGTACAAGCCATGGGGAAGTTCTTGTGTAAAAGATCTAATGAAAGAAACAGGGACAGTTCTAGGAGGACTGGGCCCAATGAGTCAGTCTCCCATTTGGTTGATCTCATCTGAGTAAGAATGTGCCCTCAAGTTGCAAGTGTCCCATGGCAACTCCTTCCACAGGGCATTCCAGGCAAGAAATAAGCAGAGGTGGTTTGTCATTGCCGTCCTCCATGTAACAACCCCAGTCTTCCTTAGTGGACTCCCATCCAAATATTGAGCTGTTAGCTGATCTGAATTGTGTCCCAAATTGTTCTAGTAATCTTTGTGTTAGTATCCCATATTTTTAACCAGTTAGCAATTCCTATATCATAACCTAAATCCTTGTTCCAAGCCGCCATACTAGATCTTATCACCTCTTCTTGCATTTTAGTTTCCAGTAAATAGCCATATATATTTTTTATCATGCGCCCCCCCCCTTAATCCAGATTTTATCCAATTCTACGGGTTTGTCGTAAAAATCATATTTCCGGTCCTCCTTATATCTCGACTGTAATTGCATTGCTTGTAACCAGGACAGTTCCTTATTTTGCTCTTTCAAACTTTCAATTGGTTTAAGATTATTTTTATCATCTAATAATTCTTCATAACTTAGTTTCTTTTGATAATCATACAAGTTTGGGAAAACAAAAGCCTCAATTGGAGATATCCATTTGGGTATTTTTAAATAATATTGCTGTTTCAATTCCTTCCAAATTTTAAATAGTAAACCTCTTATATAGTGTTTCTCAAATACCTTTTTCCCCTTGTCATACCAAATGGTGGCGTGCCACCCCATAGCGAGGTCATGGCCCTCCAGTTTAAGAAGCCTATTATTTGACAGTGTCATCCAATCTTTTAACCATATCATGACTGAAGCTTTATAGTATAATTGCCAGTCAGGCAAACCTAGACCACCTTTCAGTGTCTTTTCTTGCATGGTTTTCAGTTTAAATCTAGGTTTCCTGGCTTGCCAAATGAATCACATTTAGTCTTGAGCTCTTGCACCTGTTGGTCCACAGCTTCTACTTTATCCTCTAATGCGTTATTTGCCAGATTTAATTTAGATATTTCTTGTTTTCTAATATCTGATTTTTAAACTCTTGCATCTGAGTAGACATTTGCTGTGTAAACAAATCTAATTTTGTCTGTAGAGGTTCAATCGCTTTGGCAATAAGATCTGGTAAGGTATTCTGCATTGCTGCAGTCATTGCCTGTGCAATATTTTCATTTATTTGGGTGTTTAGTTCTTTCATCTGTGCCAAATTGGATGCTGTTGCTTTAATTTGGCAAGAAGAAGGCACTGAAGGTTTCCTCCCTCCACTGGCCATTTTTATTAATTCTATCTAACTTCTTATATTTCTGTAACAAGACTTGGATATTTACCCCTTCCTTTTCTTTTCTATTATTCTATTCTTTGTGTTATTATGTTCTATTATTCTAGTATTACGTTCCTCTTTCTATTATTGTAACACTGTGGTACTATTTATTTATTTTCAGGATAGATTTCAGGTTCTTCTAATCCCATTCCCCTCACCACGTATAGCTTAGACTTCTTGGCACTACTTCTCTCCTGCTTCAAAGTCTATCTCATTAGTGTTTCCCCAGTCCAGCATTACTACCCAGACCTGGAACAATTTTTGAGGTGCTTCATAAATCATCAACAAGATGACTGGGTTGATTTACTGCTGTATGCAGAGTACAGCTATAACAACTCAATGCATAGTTCCATTGGGATCTCCCCATTCAAAGCAGTGCATGACTATGAAGAGGGTTCATTGCCCACTCTGGACCGTGACAATCCAGGCCCAGGGGATGCTAGGACCCGGTGGGCCAAAGTGCCTCAGGGGTAGCCTCACCTTCAAAAGACTCTAGATAAAGCAAAAGAGGATTACAAACGTAATGGGATCTAAAACCTGGGGATTCCGTGTACATCTCCACCAAGAACCTCAGGGGTTTGCAACCAGGGAAAAAACTGGGTTGGAGATATGTGGGGCCACTCAAGGTGGTGCACCTTATTAACAAAGTGACTGGAGGTAGAACTGCCTAAAAACCTGTGTCATGTCCATCCTGTGTTTCATTTCAGTCTTCTGAAGAAGGATCCTGGACCCTTGAAGTGGAAACCACGTCCTCCAGCTCCCCCTCCCCTGATGGTAGATGGAGAATGCCATCAAGAAGTGGAGGACATTCTCAATGCTAAAATGAAGAGGGGGCAGCTGTACTATTTGGTAAAATGGAAGAACTTTGACCCCTCTCATAATGAATGGGTGGAATCTAAGCATGTTAAGACCACAAAATTGGTGCACACTTTTCATAAGTGATACCCCCTCAAACCGGGAGGGTGAATTGGGCTTCAGGGGGGCAGAGTATCAAACTTTGCTTTGCTTCGCATAGTTTGCCATAGATGCTGGGGGAGGGGAATTCCTAAGGGGGTGGAGTGAGTGTGGGGTGTGTGAATGCTTTATCTTAGAAGGTGGAACTTTTTCCTGAAGATGCACCTCTCCCTCGTTCACAGGGAGATAACCTTGAAAGCTTCTAGTGCCAGCTTGTGTAGCAGATAATGGGATTGTATATTCCCATGAAAAGGGGGGTAGACACACTGGAGCCTGGCTGTATGACATGACGTATGAGTGGGCCTTAGGGGGGATTACAGTTTGAACTTTCTATATCTATGCATGTACCCGACAAAAAGCTTTAGAACTAACACAGTACTGTTCATGCCTGGAACTTGTTTTAGCTCAATAAAGCCCTTCACTGCCAAAGACAGTATGGTTTGAGACTAACTTGCCTTGGAACTTTTCTGTTCTACCAGCCTTTGGACCTCTTGAGTCAGTTCAGCAAAAGACCTCTCAATTTGTTTCAATGATTCAAAGATGTTAGCTACCGTTTAAGCTGTAAGCCCTGGAAAATTACACACAGGGCGATTTCTCACTAGAGCTGCCTCGCAGCACAGCCGCCATTTGCCCCGACACAAACATGTCAATTTCACACCCGAAGCTTCGGGGCTGCACTTTGACTTGGGGCTTCGCCCGATTTCCTCCGCAGTTTCGTGATCCTGGTTTTTGAGGATCATGAAACTGCGGAGGAAATCGGGTGAAGCCCCGAGTCAAATGCAGCCCCAGGTGTGAAATTGACATGTTTGTGTTGGGGCAAATGGCGCTGTGCTGTGAGGCAGCTCTAGTGAGAAATCACCCACAGTAGTCTCTGTTGGCTCTACAGTTAAAGCAGCCACCGCCTCCTTTGCTTGCTTCACTTTCAGTTTCAGCCAGAAGGAACCATTGAAAACAGGAATGGTATATAAATCATTTTTGCCAGCTGTAATCTCCTATCTTTGTTTGCTTCTGAGCTGGTTGTAAATTTGAGTTTTCAAACTCGCCAGTGAGTTTGTTTACTCCCATAATTATAGTCTTAAAGTTTGTTTATCTTTCTGAGCCAGATATTAAACAAGAAAGTAAAACAGCTGGCCCAAGAGTTAAAAACCCATATCATAAGAGAGGGGAAAAAAGTAAACAAAGTCAATTAAATCTTGAGGTATCCAGAGAGCTCGGAGCTACACTCAGTCTGCCATCACTGCCGCCATCTTCCTCTCACTTCTTAATTCTCACACTTTTATCAACCCTTTGCAGGCCAAAATGCTTCTGGAACACCTTGGAAGAGGCTGGAATGGGCATTAAACAAACAATAATACCATTAAAATACTGGGATGCATTACAGACATTCCAGAACAATATTTTAGAAGTGAAACTTGGAACTCTTGCACTTTTATTAACCAGGCCAAAATGCCTTCAGAACACCCTGGAATGGGCCAGAGTGGGCATTAAACAACCCACAGTAGCACAAAAAGCCCTGGGATGCATTACAGACATAATATTTTAGAAGTGAAAACATGGAACTCTTGAGGCACTTGAGAATAATATTTTGGAAATCCAGACACAAAAATATTGTGCACTTATTAACCCGTTCCAGGCCAAAATGCCTCCAGAACACCACGGAACAGGATGGAATGGGCATTAAACAAAGAATTGTACCACAAAAACAGTGAGTTGCATTCCAGAACAATATTTTGGAAATCCAAAAATGGAACTCTCACACTTTTATTAACCTTTCCACACCAAAATGCCTTTGGGAAACCCCAGAACAGGCTGGAACAGACATTAAACAACAATAGTACCACAAGAAACAGTGGGATGCATTAAAGGCACTCCAGAGCAGTATTTTGGAAATCCAAAAGCAGAAATATTTTGCTTTTATTAACACTTTCCAGGCCAAAATGCCTCTGGAGCACCCTGGAGCAGGTCAGAACGGGCATTAAAGAAAAAAAAATAGAACCCCAAAAAGCACTGAGATGCATTACAGACACTCCAGAGGAATATTCTAGAAGTGAAAACATGACACTCTCACACTTTTTTTTAACCCGTGGCAGGCCAAAATGCCTCCAGAAAAACCATGGAACCGGCCGAAAAGAGTATTAACAAACAATAGTATGTTAAAAAAACCTGGGATGCATTAGAGACACTCCAGAACAATATTTTAGAAGTTAATAAATATGCGAGAGTTCCACGTTTTCACTTCTAGAGTACTGTTCTGGAGTGTCTGTAATGCATCCCAGTGATTTTTGTGGTACTATTGTTTCTTTAATGCCCATTCCATCGTATTCAGGAGGCATTTTGGCCTGGAAAGTTCAAGAGTTCCACATTTTCACTTCTAGAATATTATTCTGGAGTGTCTAATCTTTTCAGTGTTTTTTGTGATACTATTATTCCAGGGATTTCCGGAGGCATTTTGGCCTAGAAAAGGTTAATAAACATGCAAGAGTCCCACGTTTTCACTTCTGGAATATTGTTCTGGAGTTTCTGTAATGTATCCCACTGCTTTCTGTGGTACTTGTTTGTTTAATGCCCATTCCAGCCCGTTCCATGGTGTTCCAGAGGTATTTTGGCCTGTCAGGGGTTAATAATCATGCAAAAGTCTCACATTGTCCCTTCTAGAATATTGTTCTGGAGGGTCTGTAATGCATCCCAGTGCTTTTTGTGGTACTATTGTTTGTTTAATGGCCATACCAGACCATTCCAGGGTTTTCCAGAGGCATTTTGGCTTGGGAAGGGTTAATAAAAGTGCAAGAGTTCCATGTTTTTTTTCCTTAGAATATTGTTCTGGAGTGTCTGTTATGCATCCTAGTGCTTTTTGAGGTACTGTTTGTTTAATGTCTGTTCCGACCTGTTCCATGGTGTTTCGGAGGCATTTTGGCCTGGGAAAGGTTAATAAATGTGTGACAGTTCCACATTTTCACTTCTAGAATATTGTTCTGGAGTGTGTGTAATGCATTCTAATTCTTTTCATAGTACTATTGTTTGATGCCCGTTCCGGCCCATTCTGGGCTGTTCTGCCCTTTACCCTGTCTCTAGTCCCCAGTTTCCTTGAGATGAAGAAGGTGTGGTGACTCCCATACTAAATTTTGTAGCTCCACCACCTCAACTCTACAATATCTTGCTTTGATTTTAAGGACCATGTGAGTAAGAAATTCAGAGCTGGCTCTTATGCTAACTTGTAATTGATACGTAAGCTTCTGAATACTTTAAATATTCCATATTTTGTTAAATCAAAAATTAAATTCAGGTGCAGATCTGTGCCATAGATTTAGTTCAATTATGGAAAGTACTTGGAAAATGATGTTGAAATAGTAAGAATGGGCTTCTAGGTATTGTTTGAATTGTAATTTTTTGTACATAATTTTACAGGCTGGAACTTTCCCCCTTTCATTTAACAGACTCCCTCATGCACACACACAGAAAGTCTTGTCCACTACCCTAAAGAGAAATCTAGAAGAAATGAGAGAGAGAAAATCCAGAGGGGGGGGGAATTCCAGAGGGAAACAATGGGCTTGAAAAACATGAATGCCTATGTTTTGCAGTTGTTCAAAATAGAAACCAGGGAGTTCAGAGTTCTAATCTCATCTCAGCTTCATTTTTTTGGCGTTAAACCACAAAGAAGGATTGGTCCTTATTTTTCATTCACTTATTACGTTCCTGTAAAAAGATTAAAGTTAACCAATAACCCAAACTTTACAAAGCCAATGTATAACTCCACATTTGCTGTTCTGCTATTTAAAATGAGACAATCTTTAAGTAAATGGAGAAACATAGAAACAGAGCTGGAAGGGACCTCAAGGGTTACCTAGCCTAATGTCCTGCACAATGCAGGAAATTCACAACTACCCCTCCTCCCCCAGGGATGCCTGTTTTATGCCCAGAGGAAAGCAAAAAAACTCCATGATCTCTGGATCAATCAGGCCTGGAAGAAAATTCCTTCCTGACCCTGAAGTGGTGACCAGCATTACACTGGGCGTGTAAGAAAGGACCAAGAGAGCTGAGCACTGACTCATCCCTTCCTGATCTGCCTAAATTCACAGAATCAGAAATAAACAGAGTGCTGTCCATTGTTTTCTCATCCTCTGTCTTATCTCCACAACAACCTTGTGAGGTAGGCTAGGTTTATGTGATAGTCAAATGTAGGCTTGCTCACAACTTTAATGCTAGTAGCTCACAAAGTAGAATTTTTGCCCACAATACTTCCCAGCTTAGAGGGAACATTGGTGGGATTCCTCTATAATTGTAGCTTCCAACTTCATGTCTCTTATTTTTGTGCCACGTGACTTCCTTGCAGCTTGGCCCTTGCACAATGAGTCCCACATCAGAAAAGATGGAAGACCATTGCCTTGAAGGAGCCAAACCACAGTTTAAAGAAAAGTCCCAAACAATGGGAATAAAGGCTATGGAAGTACAGAGCATATTTATACTAGGTAGTGGAGGCCTGCTAAAATGGCTGAGATGTCCTCAGTACAATTTTCTGATGCCACCCAAACTGCAATAAAAAGGTCACAAATAACTAACAAAAGGATAAAGACCATTTTTACCATGGGGGAAGTTAAGGGGGAGAACCCAAGATCCTAACCCAGTCCAAACTGCAGGAAAAAGGCACCAAAACTGCACAGCAGGCTAACCAAATGATAGAGAAGAAAAAGAGCCAGACTGTGGGAGAACAGCAATTAATGTTTCAGTTGAGGATGTCAGAAGGAATACAAAGAAGTACTTTTCTATCAAGACCTTTTGACTTCTTTTCTTTCACCTTCATTTTCTATCTTACATTCATGCACCAAAGATGGTAGATACTTGGTATATGAAAATATTGCTTCTCAGCCTTTTGGCTAAGATCAAATGTTGTTGTTGTTGGCCATTCAGTCGTGTTCAAATGTATTGTATATGAAATATTGCATACGTGACAATCAAAATTTTTCTCTGAAAATGCTTGGGAAGACCAAACCAATCAGGAATAAAGATGGGAATGTTGGTTCATTACTAGAGAAGGCACAGTCTTGACGTGCTATCATCTGGTTCTCATGTCCCCCTTAATATTGTCTCACTCTTGGCTCACAGCATCTTTGCCACAGAGGTGAACTAGAGATCATTCCTGCAGAGAGGATAAGCAGAGGTACCTCTCTCATTAAGCATTAAGAATCCCATTAAATTGTGGAGGAGGGAGTATTGGATGAGTGGGAGCCTCACCTCAGAAACATTACAGATTGCCTCACACTATTTAAGTGGGCTAAAATTAGAGGGAAAGAAGCTGCAGCTAATTGGACATGTGCATTAATCATAGTCTGATGCTAGAGTACTTCACCCATTAGAATGTGTTAATTTGGTAATTACAAATCAGGGGTGATGGGGAGGGGAGGGGGAAAGGAGAAGGAGATTTCTCTTGTGATCCAGAGCTCTTCCATTCCACATTGTGAAGGGAGAATTTTCCTGCCAGATTTCTCACTGCAGAGGCAGCATTTCAGCAATGTATCTTTGCAGCACCATTACGGGTGGCTACAACACCTTTGCAAACCTAGTTAAATTACATTGGCTAGGGACTCATGCATGATTATTGTGTATTAATTAATTCATTGGAATAAATGTCATCCTGTGATTCTATTATCTTAATGGCTGATGTGGATTGGAGAATTACTACTTTATGGTAGAATCTGGTGGGTTGCTCTGTTGGTCTGAAGCAGCAAAACATGGTGCATTTTCAAGATCACAGAATGCTGATCCATTATTCCCTCACATACTTTAGTTTTTGTTGCTCACACAGAAACAGGGTGGATAAAGGGTTGCATTTATGTGGTAAATGAGGATTCCCCCTCCCCCATCTTCCAAACAATGTTTGAAATAAATGGCCCTGTGACTCTTAACATGACACTCCAGGCAAACTCATTTAGAAACAGAGTGTTGTATACCCAGTGAGACTGCGCCTGTGGTCAGGCCGCACACGTGGCCATGCAAAGGGCCCAAGCTTTGCTTCTGAAGACAGTAGCCCAAACAGATCCTAGCGTGCACCTATTGGATTGAGGTTTATGATTGAGGTTTATAAGATTATGCATGGGATAGAGCAGGTAGAGAAAGAGGTACTTTTCTCCCTTTCTCACAATACAAGAACTCGTGGGCACTCACTGAAATTGCTGAGCGGTTGGGTTAGAATGGATAAAAGGAAGTGATGCTCTGTCTTCTTGGTGCTTGGGGGGGTCAACAGTGGGAGGGCTTCTAATGACCTGGCCCCACTGGTGGACCTTTTGATGGCACTGGTATTTCTGGCCACTGTGTGATACAGAGTGTGGGAATGGATGGGCCTTTGGCCTGATCCAACATTGGCGTCTCTTATGTTCTTATGACAGCTAGGATCCAAGGAGGGACCTATGGGACTGGGGGACACTGTAAATAGCCTATCACAGTTGTGGGTGTGTGTGTTTGGGGTGTGGTTTGCTATGCGGATATAAGCCGACCTCAGGACAGACTAAGTATCTCAAGTTATCCTGTACATAATAAAGTATGAGATGAAATCACTTCTCCATGCATCAGTCTCAGTACTTTATACAGAGGATTGTTCAATTTCACTACAGTAAATATGCATTAAAGCACTATACCTTAGCCATTTGTTGTGTAAACAAGGAAAAAGTTAAACACATCTGGTTTAATGCTACGTAGTGCAACCAGTAGGTTGGGAAGCTTGCTTCCTTCTAAGGAACTTGCCCCCAATTTGTGCTAGATAATATCTGGCTCACCATTGTGGTGTTGGTACAGGGCCGATCAGGGCTGTATTATCCATAAGGAGGCTGAAGCCTAGTGGCCCTGCAGGGACTAGGGCCCATCTTTTTTTTTTAACTGAGGCACTGTTATTTTCTCTTCATAGACAGCCTGTAATATACAGACTCTATTAATAAGATAATTAACTGCTTCCTTACTGCAGTGAAACAAATTGTCTTATATTAAAACCATTATCCATACATTCTATATTTTAATAAATAATAAAAAATTTATTCACTTCAAAATATTATAGTACTGAACAATTATACCCCCAAAATGTGCTTTCCTGAAGAGTTCTACTCATGCAATATATATAAAATTGTGAATAGAATTTTTCAGGAGACGCTCAAAATGGATATAGGGCTATGTACTGCGGTCTAGCACCTACCATACCAGGGTCATGCTGTCAGCTGTAGTGGGGTGAAAGTTTGAAATGCCAGAGGGGCTCAGAAGTACCTGAAAGCTTAGGGACCTGGCCATGGGTTAATACAGTCCTGGGGCTGGTGCTATCATTAGGCCAACTAGGTGACTGCCTAGAGCACAGAGTAAAGGGGTGCATAACTGTGAAATCTGTCACACATGTATCAGGTGTAAATTTTCTAGTAAAAAAAGGCGAAGTTGAGGTAAACAGTGGGAATCCTTTCACAAATCTTCCAAGGGTGAATTCTCTATGCAATTTCCTAGAACAGAATTGCCAGTTAGCAGGAAAGGGGGGAATGAAATCATGTTGGAGTAAACAGAGTGAGATTAAGGAATGAAGGGATAAGAAAGGTGTTGTATCAGGCTCAGAAGTAAAGAAAAAGACAGAACAGGACAGGGTTTCACATTAGGCCAACTAGGCCTAATTTCACAATAGTCCTGTAGAACTCTTATTGATGGTGAAATTATTTTTGACACAACAGAAGACACATAATAAGGAATTAACTGAGCACAAGTCTTTGGCTACTATATGCTAACCCACAGGAATCTTATTCACAGAAGAGAGGGTTGCGATGTTTTGTGTTTGCTCTGAAGACGGAAGGTTGCTGGGAGAGGATCCCACCTGTGGGCACCTCAGGGATCATGCCACTGTTGCTTGAATCTATGTTTGTCCACTTAGAAACAAATCCTACTCACAGCCTGATCATATGCACTTTATTTACTTTATATATTATCTACCTTTCTCACTGAGACTCAAAATGGATTACACAGTGTAAGTCAGTGCAATAAATCACATGAGACATCTAATAAACAATGTAATAAGACTAGGATTATAGCAATTTGCAACAGAGCAAAAATAATTACACCTGATATGTCAAACAATGCAGAAATTGATATTAGAAAGGTAGAAAGCAACCTAACCCCCAAGACAAACCTGTGTACATACAAGAACAGAGACTCAGCATGTGCACACTTCACACACATTGAAACCAATTTCCTCAAATATTACATGCAGGTAGGGGGATTTAGTTGTCAGGAAGAGATTATTAGAGTCAAGATGCATAAGTAACTGAGCAATAAATACAGCAAGATTGGAACAATATGGTAAGACATGTAAATAGGAGTTCTCTATATAGGACAAACAGGTCAAACCCTACGCCAAAGGATAAATGGACACAAATCTGACATCAAGAATCACAAAACTGAGAGAAGTAGGAGAACTACTGCTGCAAAAGAGAATACTTGGTTTGGCAACAATATCATTTCAACACGTCGAAGCATCAGCACTTTATTTGAAGGAATTGGTGACAATTTGCAAAGGAAAAGGTACACAAAATAGGATTTTGATGTGCCTAAAATGGAAACATTCAAGAGACTTAAATGTTAACATCACTATTCACAGGATTATTCAAAATGATTTGTGAATTGTGTGCTAAAACTGTTTTCTGTTTGAGAAAGAAAATTAAAGATTGTTGTATTATTGACTTCCGGTTCCTGGACTTACGAGAGCAGACGTGAGCAGCAACTACTGCTTGTTTATGCTGAACTTTTACAGTCCTTTTAGTACTTTCCAATGCTTCAACAGGGCTCCTTCGGAGGAAGAACCCATAGCAAAAAGCTCGCTTTGAAAACTGAGCAGGAAAGGAAATTCTGCTTGGTGCCATTCAAAGCTGCTTTGAAGTGAGAGACTGTGAAGGACACCCGACAAGACGACGGGCATTAGCCGGCCCCTCCCGAACCAACAGAGTTAACAGCAGAAAGGAATATCTTACAAAAACCAACAAACAAAGTTAAATATCTTTAAGGTTACTTTAAGGGGGTAGACTAATATATTAAAATAATAAGGTACTGAAGAAATACATAGCTCTAAGAATAAAAGAAAATGCATGAGTGTCACTTTAAGGCAGCCATTTAAAACATTTAATAAGTGAGAACAAAGTGGGAAAGGGAGAGGAGGTAACAAAATATCACAAAAGAACATTGGTGCTACTCTTATTTTTTTCTTCTTCTCTGTATTTAAGAAATACAAAATACCTGAGGTGTGCCAGCAGATTGGAGGATCGGCGGAGATGAAAACGGGCGCTATTGAGGAGGCAAGAGGGCGTAAGGGACGAAGCCGACAGGAAGGAGTGCAAGGGTGCCAGAGCGGAGATGAGCCAAGTGGAGTCGAGTGAAGGAGGTGTGGAGTGCAACAGAGCTGCATCGAGGGGAGAGCGAGCGTGGAGAGCGGAGGTGAGAGGAAAGAAGAATGCAGTATAGTCAAGCCGACCCAAAAGGAGCCAAGCGCAAAAGGAGAGACTGAAAGATGAAGGACCAACAGAGTGGAAGGAAGCAAAGAAGAAGGCCAGGAGATAAACCAGAAGGAAAAGAGAAAAACAAAACATAGCAAAGGGGGACAGAAATTAGTGACGGACCAGATATAGAAGATACGAAAAGACATTAAAACACAAATAAAGAGGGAAATAAGACTGTAAATCAAATAATACAATACAGTATAATAGATATTAGGGGAACAAAGAAAGGAAGAATAGAAAAAATATAGTTGCAGCAAACCCCCCCCCCAAAGGTACTAGATAGAGGATAGGTGCAAGAAAACAAGATACACATAATAAGACTATAGTGGAGAATACGAATGGCCACAGGGAACAGTGGATCAAGTGGAACGAGAAAAGCTTCTATAAAATCACCCGGACAGGCTAATCTACAGAGTTTATTAAAAACAAGCACAATGAGCACAACGCAATTAAATATAAAGGAACTTAAAAACATAATCCAAGAAAGCATAGCAGTGGAAATAAAAAGTTTGCTGAAGTAACCCTACCTCCACTAATTAAGAAATAGAGCCATGAATTAAACAAGAGATAGAGCCGATAAAAAAATCAAATGGACAATTTAACACAACAAATTAAGACAGAAACAGATGAGATTTAAAAACAGATAAGTGAAAATAAGCAGGAAATCCTAAAAATAGCAGCAGCTAATAGTGAGACTGAAGAAAAAGTAAAGGAAATAGAACAGGAGATACAAGTAGTAAGGATAAAAACAGATGGAATTGAGGAAACATTAATGGGATTAGAGATGGACAAGGCATCTCTAATTATTAGATGTCAAAATATACCAGAATCTATTGAGAAGAACTTAAATAAATTATAAAAAATATCTCTGAACAATTAAAGATTGGGACCTGTGATGAAATAGAGAGGGAAGTAGATCAAGTATATAGGAAAAACAGCTCTTATGCCAGGAGGAGTAAAACACCAAGGGAAGTGTATATGAAATTTACAAGACGACAGATGAGGGATAAAATTCTCAAGGAAGCAAATTCAACCAAGATTACGATACAAGACTCAGAAGTTAAAATAGCAAAATGTTACGTGAATGGAAATAGAAACTGTTGGAAACGTAAAAAAAATGTTGGCACATGTTTTCACATGTTGTGGAGATGTGAAAAAGTACAAAAATATTAGAGCAAAATATATAATATAGTGAAAGAAATAACAGGATTAGAGTTAAAGTTTATACCAGAAGTATGTTTATTAAATATATTACCAGAAAAATGCAATAAGGAAAATCTATATATAATAATGTATATTTTTACAGCGGCAAGAATAATGTTAGCAAAATGTTGGAAATCAGATATAATACCCTCAAAGGAGGAACTGATAGCCTCTATCCAAGAAAACTATAGCTGAGTTGTGCAGTGCTTCTGCTTCTTTCTCCTGCAAACCACTATATCTTCATCTTTCCCTTATTCCTTCTGTCCTTTTCATTCACCAACCTACCTTTATCTGCCCCCCATCTTCAGCTGTATTACTTATTTATTTGCTTCATTGATTCCCTGCCTTTCTCCCCAAACAAAGCAGCTTACCCCTCCATTTTATCCCCACAACCCTGTGCAATGTTCCCTCTAAACTCTACAGTGTTGTGAGCAGAAATTCTACCTCATGAGCAAAAAAAGATAGTAGCATTAATATTGTGAGCAAGTCTACATTTGACTATCATGTAAATTAGTTTTTTAGAAGATTACTTCCACAACCTTGACAAAATCTCAGAATAAAGTCTTTTAAATTATATCTAAACTGTATTTTAAGAATTTAAAATTGTTAAGAGAAAACAGAAAAGTCAAATTTCACCCACCCCTTTCCACTATATTGGTAGACGTGTCCTCTGAAGAACAGGTCTACCCACCCCTTGGTAGACCTGGCCTCCGGAGTGTCAGGAGCTGGGGTGCAGGCAGAGGGAAATCCAAGTTGGGATGGCTTCTGATGTCCTGGCCCCACTGGTGGACCTCCTGATGGCACTGGTATTTCTGGCCACTGTGTGATACAGAGTGTTGGACTGGATGGGCCTTGGCCTGATCCAACATTGGCATCTCTTATGTTCTTAACCCTTCCTTCTGATTCTGAAGCACTGTGGGGTGCTTTGTGAAATGCCCCATAGCATTTCCTGCTTTGCTGCTTGTTTTCCTGCCCTTTTTCACCCTGCATGCAATCTTCCTTGGAGGCTTTTAAAAAAACAACAACAAACCATTCTATTCAGAGCACTATGGTGCTGAAACAGGACTGCAAATCAGCACCACAGTGACCCCATTGAGATGTTCGTATTTATAAATACGAAAAATAAATAAATAAATAAATAAATGTCTGGACTCCATTAAGACACACTGAGATACATGTGATAGTTACTGTTGTCACCTGGAAACATCTGTCACACCAATCACTGAAGCCCAAAGCTGCCATTTCAACCTGCTGTCCAATTGAGCTACTTGAACACAATGTATCTCAGTTTGTCTTTCATGTTTCCAGGTGACAGCAGTCGCAATAGCATGTATCACAGCCTATCTCAATGGAGTCCAGTCATCTCAGTGGGGTTGCTATTGCTCTGATTTGCAGTCCTGTTTCAGCACCATAGTGATCCCAATGGAACGTTAAAAAAAACCCCCTCCACCAGAAAAGATCACATGCAGGGCGAAAAAGGGCAGGGAAAAAGTGGTGCAGTTTGAAATGGCCATGACACTTCAGGGATCACTCATCAACAGGAAGAAAATCACTGTGTGAAACCCCCACCCCTATATCACTTTACAAGATGATGGGCCAATAATGAATACCATCCAGTTTAGAAAGGTAATGTAAAATGCCTCTAATTCTGTGTCCCACCAGTGGCACATGTACTTCCAATTGGTAAACACTATATTGTGTGTGTGTGAAGTGCCGTCAAATCACAGATGACTTGTGGTGACCCCATGGGGTTTTCAAGGACAGAGGCTAACAGAGTTCCTTTGCCATTGCCTTCCTCTGCATAGTAATCCTAGAATTCTTTGGTGGTCCCTCATTCAGTCACTAATCAGGGTCAACCCAGCTTAGCTTCTGAGATCTGATGCCATCAGGCTAGCTTGGACCAACTAGGTCAGGACATACTATGATAACCATCGTCTATTCACATACCTATTGCATTTATTTAGTTAAATGTCCCAGTGCTGTGTTTTTCAAGCTAGGCTTTCGTTCATTCTGTTTTGTGATAGGACAAATGATTTTAAATATTACAATTGCATCCTCTGTTTGCTATTGCAATGAAGTTATTTTGGTGAACTGCTTATTTATTCTGTGATATTTAAAGACATGACTAGTGTGTGTGTGTGTCCCTTCATAGGTTATTAAGTTGCTTTTAAGACACAGGCTTCATGCCCTAGACAAGTCAGTTATCAATACAGCAAATGTGAAGCTGTGTGAGGTTTTTTGTTTTGTTTGTGGAGAAGACCAATTCCTGTTGGCTGATTAGCAGGATACCAGGTTAGCTGATTAATAGGATACCACTGTGAACATACAATGTGCATGGTCTGCTGTGGGTATCTATCACTGCAGTGCATCTGTGTGCTTTGTTAACTTTGTTATGCAGTCCTCAGAAAAACAGTGGCCTTTAAAAAAAGAAGAAACAACCCACATAATTTTCCACTTAGGCAACCCCAGATTGGCTCTCAGTCTGGAGAACCAGGGGGATGGTTTTCCTTCTGTCGCAATAATTTGTTGGCTCATTAGCACTCATGCCTTCAAGGGGCTCTTGGAATGTTAGTGGGTGTAAAATGGATTTTTTTGTCTTCCCATCCTCCTTCCATGATATCGCCTTATGACCTCCTTGTCATTAATATTTGCATATTCCCAAATCCATATTTTTATGATCAGTTGCTTCTCCCTGTCTCCTTTAAACCAAAAGGCTAATGCACATTTAATGGATTGTTCTGCTTCCTCCAAAGTCTGAATTGTTTCTCAAGTGGAACAGAAGACATTCTTTCTTATAAAGTCTGGCTTATTGACCATGAACCTACTCTCAATTTTAAATCAGATTCCTGTGCTTCCTATGTGTCTAATTATCTATTTTGGTATTTTTTGCCTTTTGGGTAGCACTTGGCTGAAGGAATCATAATGGGTAATTTTAAATGTGCATGATAAATTAAGATATCCTACTGAAGATACTAGGATGAAATTAGGACTCTACATTTCTTGCAAACTAAAAGAAGAAAATGGCTTCTTTTTCTGCTGAGAAGTCCATAACAGCAGACTGAAACACTCCCAGTCTAGGTGGGAGTCTTCCACTTTCAGGAGCTCCCCCCCAAAAATTACCCCCTCTTACGTCTGAGAAGCCAGAAATAACTGTGACCTGCTTTAACCACATGTTGTAACCCAGAGGTGACATAGGCACATTGGGGACACAAGTTGCAACGCTCTGGTTTTGGGCCCAAACTCTATGATTTGTAGCTAATTCTACCATTCTGCCATTCTAATTCTACCACTCTTCCTTGCTCCTGGAAAGTTCCCTCCCACCTCCCACCAGTGTGTCATTGGGACCTGGCAACCATAAGACTGAAGCTCACTTCCTTGGGAAAAAAATGCTATTGTGCAGTGGGACTCACTTCTGAGTGAACTTGTATAGCAGGGGTCCCCAACCTTTTTGAGCCTGCTGGCACCTTTAGAATTCTGACACAAGGTGGTGGACAGACCCACGAAATGGCTGTCACTGGAAGTGGAGCAATCACAAAATGTCAGGGAGTGAGATTATACATAACTCTTGTAGTAACGTTGACATTTCTGTCAAAAGCTCTTTTTAACAGGATGCCTTTTAAAATTAATATATTGTTTAAGAATATTTTCTTGCATACACACAGCTTATTTTCAGTCATACAGTGAAATTCCTTGTGCTGTGGTGGCAGCTACTGCCAAAGCAGCTTTTAAAAAATCTGTACTGCCTATTGTCAAACTTGCTGTTCATTTTGAATTTTACAGCTTGTTTGCCATGGTAACTGGGAAGGGGGGAGTGAAAGAATGCAGAGCCAAAACACTTTCACTTCTGAGGCTTTTGATGTACCAAACACCTTATCTAGTCTGGGAAGTTTTAGTGGCCTTGAGTCTCAACTTTCTGTGCTGGTTTTTGTCTTATATGTTGGGGGGATGGCACTATGAGGGGGATGGTTGGCAGTTACTTTTGGCGGGCAAAATCCCATGGGGTGATTGGTTCTGAACCTTTTAGGGCCCTTGCTTGAACCCTGTATATCTATTGCTTTCACGGCTTTAATCTCAGTTCTAACACAGCTAACGTCCAGGCTGGATCCTATCATTGTCTCAATAAACTTATCCTTCTTCGAAGTGAATGTTGTTGGGAACTGATTCACCCAGAGGTCTGACACCTATCAGATTTCCAAAAGCTGATCAGAAACTCTTCTGGGCAAAAGCAGCACCTGGCCCCACCCACTTTCTAAAAACATTTGGCAGATGTCAGGAAAGGTTTCTGTGGGTGCCATGTTGGGGAACCCTGCTCTAAATTGGGTGTTGCTTTTGTTTGCCAAAAGTGTTTGTCAGGGCTTTGTTTCAGTGTTTGCATGAAAGTTGTAACTTGCTTCTCATTTTGATGAAGAATCTAGAATACAGCATTCAAAGGCAGAAGAATCACCCTTTAAACAAAGCCAAGAGCAGCTTTCTATCCATTTTTGTAAAGAATCTCACACTTCAAGAGTCTATACAGATTATCCATGAATAAGTCAAAATATGCAACCCTGAAACTGATTACAAGCAGAGATTTCTGTTCTTCCTAACCCACTCTCAGTAAGTTTTCTCAGTGGTAAATAAGTTGAGGCATCCTCTTCCGCTTTATATAACTCCAAGACACAGCTTTTGGTACAGAAACAGAATGTTCTTGTAGACACACAGATATGGTATAATTTCATTTTGAAATCCCTGAAAAGCATCCAAAACATTGATAACCCAATACTGAGCATTCCTGTTTATCTAAGGTAGCCTTCATAAGGAATTTCGCAGGTTGATGCACAGTGAATTATGATAGTCAGTAGATTTGGATAACTGGGGCTCAGGTAATCAAGGCTCTGCTACACTGCAATTCTATAAGACGATCCTAATTCTGATGTGTTCTGGGGTTAAGAGCTTGCTGAGAAGGTCCTTTTAAAATCTGAGCCCAGCAAGTTCTTACTAAGAGAGCTAAATAAGATCCCTAAATGCCAAGATTGAATTTACAGTTGTGCCAGCATTCCAGCCGATTGCTTTATTGTATCTTTCAAACAATGGACTGACACTCGAAAATGGAATGATGCATTGGATGACAGCAAGAGCCACCCTGCATGAACTATTATTTTCCCCACATATTTAAATTGTGCAATATTAGAAATGCATTCTGGTATTTTTGTTAATAAAGACACACAACTGAACAAACACTTCCCCCTCCCCACTGTTGTTTCTTTTAGCCCCACTGTCTATCTCTAAAGCAAAGGTAAAGGTTCCCTTGCTCAAAAGCCAGTCGAATCCGACTCTAGGGTTGCAGTGCTCATCTCCATTTCAAAGCCGAAGAGCCAACGCTGTCCGAAGACGTTTCCGTGGTCATGTGGCCGGCATGACTAAACACCAAGGCGCATGGAACGCTGTTACCTTCCCACTGAAGTGGTACCTATTTATCTACTTGCAATTTCTTGCTTTCAAACTGCTAGGTTGGCAGGGGCTGGAACTAGAGATGGGAGCTCACTCCGTCATGCGGCAACTCGGGTCTCAAATTGCTGAACTATGGACCTTCCACAGCCTGCAGTTCAGCGTCTTAACCACTTGAGCCACTGCAGCTCTTTGTCTATAGAGAAATGTTATTGGAATCATATTGCATTTTCAAGTCTGATGTAACTCCAGTAAAATAAACATTTTAGGCAAATATGGTATGGTGGAAAGAATAGCATGTTAGGTGCCATAAATCATTAGGTAACTACAGTCCTTGTTACTGTTTGCTTTTTAACACATCTCATAGAATCACAGAGTTGGAAGGGGGCTATACAGGCCATCTAGTCCAACCCCCTGCTCAATGCAGGATTAGCCAAGAGTATCCCTGACAAGTGTTTGTCCAGCCGCTGCTTAAAGACTGCCAGTGAGGGGAAACTCACCACCTTCCTAGGCAGCTGATTCCACTGCCGCACAACTCTTTCTGTAAAAACTTTTTTCCTAATATCAACCCGGTACCATCCCGCCCTTAATTTAAACCCATTGTTGTGAGCCCTGTCCTCTGCTGCCAACAGGAACACCTCCCTGCCCTCCTCTAAGTGACAGCCCTTCAAATACTTAAAGAGAGCAATCATGTCCCCCCTCAACCTCCACTTCTCCAGATTAAAAATTCCCAAGTCCCTAAGCCTTTCCTCATAGAGGATTGGTCTCCAGGACCCTGTTCATTCTCATCACTCTACTCTGCATGTGCTCCATTCTGTCCACATCCTCCAAAACTGCACACAATACTCGAGGTGCAGCTTGACCAATTCAGTGTATAGTGGGACTATCACATCTTGTGATTTTGATGTTGATACACCCATATATTGCATGACACTTACTGCTCATATTTAACTTTTGGTCCACCCTTACCCCAAGATCTTGTTCACACACACACTGCTACTCAGAAGTGTATCCCCCATTCAGTACGTGTGTGCCTCATTTTTGTTACCCAGATGTAGAACTCGGCACTTATCCTTGTTAAATTGCAGCTTGTTCACATCTGCCACTTTCCAGCTGTTCAGATATTGTTGAATTCTATCTGTATCTTCTGGTGTTTTCACTGCTCCTCCCAATTTAACATCATCTGCAAATTTAATGAGTAGCCCCTCTACACCCTCATCCACATCATTTATCAAAAAATATTGAAAAGTACTTTGTCGAAACTCTAGTATTACATTCAAGAAAAAGTTTACCTGTAAAGCAGTACCAATGTTTGTTCTGGTCTCATGCTCACAGGCTAGTGTTTGTTTGTAAATAGAACATGTTTTATTCATAATTTTTATAATTTTACAAAATACAATTACGTATTTTTTGATCAATGTGACCCTTGTGTTTGATGAGCAGAAGCAAGCTTTTTTATACCCGGTTCTATTGCTGTGAGGGATAACCAAAGATCACTGTCCATTTTGTTAAAGCGATTCCGCGTTAGGCTGAGGAAATAATTCACATGACTGAAACCGGATTCTACCAAGTACGAAGTTGGAAATGCCATGAAAAACAATTTTGCTTTATCTCAAAGCTGTGGAAACTTTTTAGATATTGTACTCTTTTTCCAAAAATGGTGTTTTTCTTGACTGAAAGTTAATCTGGCTGCCATGTCACTCTGTAGCTCTATGGGCGCTTCTTGCAAAGACATCAACATCAGCAGCATTCACAGCAAATGGATCAACTATCCAGGCCGGAATATCCATGTCCAGCAGATCACGGAAACGAACTTCCATATCATTATAAAGCTGCTTCAAATGATTCACATTACACAATTATTTCATCATCTTTCAATTCATCACTAACTGCTGCCAAAGACAAAAACTGTGCAAATTCTCGACATCCAACATTGGTGGCATACAGCTTGAGTTTTCCAAGAAACCCTGTAATAATCTCCTTGCTTGAAAAAAGGTCACGATTTCTGCCCTGTAGTTGTTTGTTTAACACATTGAGCTTTTCAAAGACATCACTCGAGTAAAACATATTACATTTAGCAGAGGTCATCTTTTCTTCCATTTCCTTGCCTCTGAAAAATGTCACAACTGAGTCCCACAATGTATAGAAATATTGATTTCTACAAGTCTCATGCCTACTCCTGTGATGGCATTCTATGTCTCTGTTTCCTGTGCAGGCCAAATGATCCAGGGCAGACCAGATGGCCTGAACAACCTCAATAGCCATGCCATATAACCACACATTCTTTCATACCTCTAAGTGGAAGAGCTAGACTTCAAGGCGCCTGCTTTAAGGCTACATGGGCCATGTCACGTACATCATGGAGAAGCTGGAAGTTGGGTCACCTGACTGCAGGAGGAGCTCCCAAACTTCTAGCCTATCCCCACACATAGCCATGACAACCAACAATTGGGCACACCCATGCCCACTCACAATTGGCTAATAGCCTAATTTGTGACTGGAATTGGGGAATAATTGTTTGATCCCAATGAGAGAGCTGGCTTGCTTTCTTGCTCTGTTCTCTCTGCTTGTTTTATTGCACCTGAAATGCAGCCATTGAGGGACAAAGGACTGGCTTTGTGAATTGGACCACATGGTTGAGCAAAGATGGATTTTGCCTTCAAAATCCCTTGGACTGTTTGGATATTCCTGAATTTGGTAAATATGTATCTTTTACTGTGTAGTTAAGGCTAATCGCCCTAGGCTTGTTATTTTGGTAAACTCTGGTAGTCTGTGTTAAGCTCTGTACTGAATAAAATATTATTCTTGTTTCTAAATGGTCTCTGAGTTCCAAGTCTAAACTCCTGTGCCTAAGCTGACCACAAGCTACCATTAAGCGTAAAGGGTGCATCTCTGGGAGTGAGTTGCTAATGTGTCAAGTTCCAGATACCAACTGAGAGTTTGAACCTCTAATCTCAGGTTGGGGGGAACTTCTGTAGAGGTTCTGGTGGCACATTGTTCTGAAACCTGAGAGGGTATAGCCTACCTCTGGGTTGTTGTTTAATGTACTGTAAAAGTACAGGGTTCCCTCCCATTCCTGGATTGGTCTGGGTGGGAAATACCTGTACACACAAAGCAACAAAATATCAAAGTTTTAAGTTCCCTTTGGACAGCCAATGGACTTCTGTATGCAATAATAAGTGTGTGAACTCTTCGTTACTGTCCTCGCAAAGCTGTCAAAACAAGCGATCTTGAGGTGCATTTGATTTAATGTAATTTAGTGCCAAGAAAACAGCGAATGACGAGAGGAGCTAATTGGGTTAGGACACGGAACAGAAGGAGAGCGTCCCGGCCACTTACAATCTGTAGAGACACATGCAAGCACCCTGCTAGTCTTTTTAAAACCAAGTGTTGTCATTAGTTCCCACATGGACCATCACAAATGGGTAATGCTCTGTAGGTTTGATGAGTTTAGGGATCCTCTCTGTAATATCTTTAATTTTTGCCCCTGGCAAACAACACACCTCTCAGGCCAGGGGGTCAGACCTGGACACATGACGTTCCACACCCCTCAGCAGGGAGTCACCTATGATCAATACCTTCTTTTTCCTCCTAGTGCCATTTCTTTGTATCTCCCTGTTCTTTTCCCTCTGTATCCCTTGTGTTTGTGATACTTCCACTGGCAGTGTTTCCATCTCTGACTCCATCACAAGGGCCTGGAATCGATTCCTCAGTTCTAATGGCATGGAGTGCCATCTTGTTTGATGCCTTTGGGGTCCTGCTGTAGCACTCTGAGGAGTCTTGTTAGGGCAGTCAACCACACTGCTGTCACTTTGACTGGTCTCTCCTTCCCTACGCAGGACATCAAGGCTTCTGTTAATGCACTCCTCCCCTTCCTTGATTTCATGGAGAGTAGTAATCCTTTCTTCCAGGCTTCAAACCTTCTCCTCTAAGAGTCCTATCAACTTACACTTCTGACAAGTGTAGTCTGTTTTGTCCTCAGGAAGGAAGACAAAGATGGCACACTCACCACAGGTGACTGGAAATGGTTCATGATCATTCATAATCTCTTCCCCAAGTGGATTCTTTCATCTAGAAATACCTTGGTGTACTGATGTTCCCTGAAACTTAAAGAACTGACCAAATGGTTACCTGAGCCAAAAGGGGAAACAAGCACAACAATGTACAATTTTTTAAACTTCTTATGGGATCCCCAGGCCGGATCCCCAGTCTAAGAGCCCTTTAGCTCATGCCAAAGGCTCGTGCCTCTGGTAAGGAGGAGCCTTATATAATTAAAGGCTCACCCAGCAGAGGGCGGGGCCAGCAGTCAGCCCCAGGCAAACCTGCTAAAAGCTACAATCAGTTACACCCAGGAAAAAGAGACAAACAGAAACTACATTTCCTGAAACAAGAACTACTCTCCAACAGGCTATACACACCCACAAATGCTGTCCTCCCACACAATAACATCAGCTACTTCTCCTTAGCAGTTAAGGAAAGCCAAATAATAAAACACTCACCACTCCAGCAGCAGTTCCCTCACCTGCCCCTTCTCAGAGTCCAGCTGGCTTTGGTCTGATTCTGGCAAGGAGTAGCCTTATATAATTAAAGGCTCACCCAGCAGAGGGCAGGTCCAGCAGTCAGCCCCAGTGAAAACTGCTAAAAGCTGCAATCAGTTACACCCAGGCAAAAAAAATACAAATAGAAACCAGACTTCCTCAAACAAGCACCACTCTCCAACAGACTATACACACCCATACACCCACAAACACTATCCTCCCACACAGTAACCTCAGCCAGTTCTCAGCAGTTAAGGAAAGGCAAATAATAAAACACTCAATGCAACATCTCAATGCAAGGCAAATATTTTTAGGTCAAGTCGTTAAGATGCTGAACTGCAGGCTGTGGAAGGTCGGTAGTTCAGCAGTTTGAGACCCGAGTGTGCTGCATGACGAAGTGAGCTCCTGTCTCTAGTTCCAGCTCCTGCCAACCTAGCAGTTTGAAAGGAAGAAATTGCAAGTAGATAAATAGGTACCACTTCAGTGGGAAGGTAATAGCGTTCCATGCGCCTTGGTGTTTAGTCATGCCGGCCACATGACCACGGAAATGTCTTCGGACAGCGCTGGCTCTTCGGCTTTGAAACGGAGATGAGCACCACAACCCTACATTTGGATTCGACTGGCTTTTGAGCAAGGGAACATTTACCTTTACTAGGCTACTTACTCAGGTAGAAGGGTCATGTTGGACATGGTATAAACTGAGGGCTATACCTGGATTGTGTCCTTTCATTTACAGAAAAGTAATTCACTCTCATTGCATGATGTCTTTTACTGTGGGGGTTACATGACACTGCTGTAATACCACTTGTGTGATGTGGTATGCATGGCTTAGCACCAGGGTCTATACCAAAAACCTATTCCAGGCCTGAGGACTTCAGGAAATATATATTTCAGTTTCATGAGATCTGCATAATGAACACATAAGTCTTATGGAGCATCAGTTGCTAATCTGTAGTTTGTGCTATGGTGTTATACTTCTGAAACTATTATACTAAAAAATGAAACATAGTAATCAGATAGGGTTGCCAGGTTTACCCACTTTTGGGGGGGGCAATCTGCCACCACCCAGCTGACCAGTGGGGGGAGCCCCGCTCCTGAATAGTCACCCATCTGTGACATAATTGCACAAGGCACATTGCGGGGGTGGGATGCTCTAGCATTTGAGGAAGAAAAACTACTCTATGGTAACCATAGATTTTTTTTTCTCAAATGCTAGAGCATCCCCGACAATGTGCCCTGTGCAATGACGTCACTGTGCATGCCAAAAAGTACCAGAGAAGAAGAGGCCCCCCCACTGGCATCCAGGTAATTCCTGGCAACCCTATAATCAGACCTTTTTTTATTTTATTGAATTTATGAATTGCCCACCCTGCAAGCAGGCCATGGGCAATTTACAATCTCAAAACATTTAAAACACAATTATATAGTTAAAATTATACAAGTAGAACAGTAAATTATAATTTAAAACCATTCCAGATTGCTTAATAATCCTCCTTTGCCAGCCACACAGCTGTTCCACATGGCAGGGCAGGGAAGTATATGTGGGGGCCATAGAAGAAAAAGAGAGAGTGCCAGTCCTAACATCCCATTGCTGTCCTCAACTAAAAGCCTGGCGGATGTCAGTTAACACTCCCATTCTCTGGAATGTGTGTGGGGGGGGAAATCCTCCTGGCCTCTGCCTGGTACACTAATGAAGGCTACTGTCTGGGTTTTATCTGCTTTTGCTTTTCTGACCTTGGATGTGCCAGCTGCTACCCACTTGCTGGGAACAACCGGTTTCTACTTTGCTCTCTTTCTTTTCCCTGTGCGCGGGGACATTGCTTATTGGCCTTTGCTTGTAGGGGGTGTGTGTGTTTTGAACCTAGTATAATTCAGGGTGCCTTGATGCTTTGGGCCATTCCTGACACAAGAAGTTCACGTGTCATAGTTATGAACTACCAATAAACAGAATTCTTCTTATGAAGCGCTGTGTGGTGTGATCTGACTATCAAACCCTGACAGCGGAACATCTTTGCCTTACAGGCCCTGTGGAATTGCATCAAATTCCGCAGGCCCCTGATGTTGTTTTGCAGAGAGTTCCACCAGGTTGGGGCCAGGACCAAAGAGGCCCTGGCCCTAGTCAAGGACACAGCAACAACATACAATGAATACAAAAAGATTGCTGCGAAAGTTCACTGAAATATACAAAAGATGTTCAGTAGATGGCTAGCCGGACTGAAGTCAATTTCTTGGACACCACAGTCTACATCACTGACGGTTGTTTGGCTATTCGTCCTTACCATAAAGAGACAGATAAAAATTCCCTGCTTCACTTTGACTCATTTCATGTACAACATTTAAAGACTAACCTACCATACGGCCTATTTCTTAGGGCCAGGAGAAATTCAACCACGTTGGCTGATTTTACACTAGAGGCTGATAGACTCTGTGGGCTGTTTAAAAATAGAGGATATCCTGCCAGTATTATATACAATGCCCGGTTCAGAGCGGAACGACGGAACCGCGCAGAATTATTTCAGCCCAGACCAGAACAACATGATACTAATAGATTATTTTGGGCCATGGACTATACCAACAGAGCCTTTATGATCAAAAACATCATTCTCAAGCATTGGCACATTCTAGGTGATATTTCGGCTTGCTCTCTTCCTCCCCGTATAGGTTTTAGGAGGACGCAGAACATTAGGGATAAGTTAATCAGGGCTGACATCCTTAAGACCCTTTCGCAGGATACCTTACCGCCGGGACACTTTAAATGCGGCCGATGTGCCGCGTGTCCTTTGATGTCAGAGACAGGTGTCTTAGATTTCCCGGACCTCCATTTCAAAAAATCCCTGACCCATTTTTCATCCTGCGCCACCAAATCTGTCATTTATCTTATCACATGTTTTTGTGCAAAAAGGAATGTTGGACAAACGTCCAGGTCCTTGCGGACCTGTGTTTTAGAACATAGATCAAAGTTAAAACATAAATGTATGACAGCTCCTATGACCCAGCATTTTGAGGAAGCTGGACATGGCCCCAATGATTTTAAATGTCTAACCTTAGAGGTAGTAAGACCTAAATCCTACACGTGTGTTGATATGCAAAAATTGCTGTTACAAAGAGAAGCTTTTTGGACTTTTGTACTAAAAACTGAACAACCTTTTGGAATGAATGCTGCTCTTGACTTGTCATGTTTTTTAGGAGAGTAAAATTGGGATCTTCACTTCAAATATTGTTCTCTCTCTTTAAATGCTGTTCTCTCTCTTTAAATATTGTTTTCACCCTTTGCTCTCTATCATTGTTGGATTCTCTCATTTTAACCATAGATAAAGTTTGTATTCAAATATGTATGTAGTGGTTGCTTGTAACCCTCCTGTTGCATATATTGTTGTATATATTACTGTATAAATCATGATCAGTTGGCTACCTGAATGGGGAAGGCACGTGATAACATGGTGTAAATATAATGGAAGCTTTCAATTAACCACTAAGACTTGTTGTCGATGGGAAAGAACTTTTGGGTATAGGAGCCTTGTGAGCCAATTTGGTAAGTCCATCATAGGACTCCATTTCAATTTTCAATTTTAATTTTTATAACTAAGTGTTAGAACTTTTGTCCCTCAATAGTGTGGTTATTACGGTTATAATAATACTATGCTTTAATTTGCAGAATGTATGGATACCCTTGTGGTGATTTAAACTGTGTGAAGATCATTGAAAAGTGTATGTATAATATTCAAGCTTCTTTAAGTAGTACAATAGTGAGATTGTCTGGAGTGACTGTTTCCTATGATATTATCTTTATTATTATATTGATAGGAAGTTTGATAAAGAATATATCTCGAAACGAACGCAGATACACTCGAGAAGTGTTCGTCCTGTTCCTGTGCTGTGCATCTTGTTGGCACCTGTTGGAAACAAGAATTAAATAACATCATGAAAAGTGGAATTTTCTACTGAACATCTTTTGTATATTTCAGTGAACTTTCGCAGCAATCTTTTTGTATTCCTAGTCAAGGACAGCCAGACCTCCTAAGGACTGGGGATCACCAGCAAGTTCTTATCAGCTGATCTCAGCCTTCTTCTGGGAACATATTGATTTCAACAAGCCCCCCTCATCAATTTCAGCTTTGTTTGACTCCCTGCCAGTGGCTGGGGTCACACTGGCAATTTGGCCTGATGTAGTTGTGTTACCCTAATGCATTAAATGGCAAAATTCACAGCCGCAGTAAGGGTAAATAGAAAGCACTGCAGAAGGTAAATGGGAAGCAGCCAGGGAAATCAAACATAATACCTGAGCCCAGCAGCCTGAACTGATTTCATTGTGGCTAGGGAAACAAGAGAGAAAGTGGTTGGGATGATCTCTCTTTGTCAAACAGCTAAACTGTTAGAAGTTATGAGATTCTTTTATTGAACTAATTTGCAGGGCAATGTGCTGACAATCTCTCCCTGTTGCACAGAGAATATATAAATTATGCCTGCAGGGCAATTAACTATTTGTCCAGGCTAATTGTCAGCATTAAATCTTGCTCAGTCACAATTTTAAAGCTCAATTTAAACGCTCTGTCTTTAAGAAAACCTTACTCTCACCTTCCCTTCCCCCTCCTCTAGACACACACACACATACACACACACACCAGAGGGGAAAAATAATAAAGATTTAATGGTTTAAGCCAGCTTTGCCTATAATGGCTAAAGTTATAATTGGGTGTTTGTATAGCCAAAGCATTCAGAGATGACAAGCCTGCAGAGTTTCCCTATGCCATGGCCACTGATGCTTATTTCAAATTCCATTGTCTTTGCTACCATGTATTAATTTCTGAATTATGGATTATTGTTCAGAGACCTCAGTGTCTGAGCAATTCCCACCTCTATTACACCATAAATCTTTTTCCTGTCAGCCATTCTGCTTAAAATAGCCATGATTCATCCTGTAGAACCAGGAACTTACAGCAAATTTCTTCTTTCTCCCTTTATTCAAAGGCAAAGGGAACTCTGTGGGCTATATCTAGGTATTATAGGGAAGGGAGGTCTATCTACAAAATCTGAACCAAATGATTGCTGCTTGTATAGCTAGCTTGAATTGAGCTATAAGGGTAGGATATTGCTCAACAATCACTTAACAGAGAGCTGATGGAACTCACAACATGGTTTCCAAACCACTCTTCAAATGTGAAAAGAGCAAATCTCCTCTTATAAAGCTTAGCTCCTTCGACTTCTGGTTTTGGTGACTTGCTGGCAGGTGCGCTCCATCGAAGCTCCGATGAGAGAGGCCCATGATCGCACCAGACGGGAGGGGACCCAGATGATTCCAGGTCCCCACAGAGCCCTCGAAGGGGGCTTGTAGTCTGGGGTGTGAGGGGTGCCTCTCCCAAGGTGACAGCTGAAGGATCAAGGCTCCTCTTTGCCCCATAGGTCCCACTGCCACAAGACCAGCCATGGTACCAAAGGCACACACTGGAGTGAGCGCGCAAGATATCTGGCGATGGGAGACTTTTTGTACCTTCTGAAGCAAATCATGGAGCAAAGCGTGAGTGGACATGCATTTTAACAAAGCAAGCGCCCAGGCACAAAACCGCAAAGCCACCTTGAAGCCCCAAATGTCATGAAGGGGGGGGAATTAATCCTACCCTGGAAAGAATAGCCTATAAAAGGAAGAAAACGAGGGGCAAGGTGATGGCTCTGACTGGAGAATGATAATCTAGCCGAGTGGTGTGCTGATTAGTAAGAAACGTGCAACTCACAGATTTTCAGAGACTTTAAAGAACTTTTGCTTTTAATGTAAACATGTTGCATCAGGTTGAAAAAATAGCATCCAGGGCAAAACCTTCTTCTGGAACTACTAGCTCAACGACTCCGGTCTCCAGACCGGAAGTAACCACAAACTTCCCCAAGATGATTGCTGCAGCACTGCACCCTCTGCTGGATCAGATGACTAATCTCAACAACAACTTTGATGCTCTTCAAAAGGAACTAAAGGAAACTAACAAAAGAACAGAGATGACAGCTAAAAAGCTGAAAAAGGTTGATGATAAGACAAACATGTTAAACCAAAGACTGGAGGTAGTGGAAAAAGAGAAGACCTCTGAGAGACAACAGCTGTTACAACTGCAGATGGAAAAGTCATCATATGTCCTGAGATTTCAAGGGATCCCAGAGCAAAAAGGAGAGAACCTGAAAGAGATCTTAAGTGACGCCTTAGCTCCAGTGGCAGACTGTAAAGCAGAATCTTTACAAAGTGATATGGGTATGGTATACCGAACCTATCCAGAATGTATTAAGAAAAACAAGCTGCCTGGTGAAGTGTTTGTGAAATTCTCTAAAAGGTCAACAAGAGATACGATATGGAAAGTGACTAATGAGATAACCTTAACAATCCAAAGGAGAAGAAGTGAATATTCTAAAAGATGTTCCATTTGAGGTGAGAAAGAGGAGGAAGCAATACAGAAACCTGACATTATTTCTACAGAAAAACTCCACTCCTTACAGATGGATAATCCCAGAAGGACTTATCTTCAACTTTAAAGAGAAAAGAGAAAAGATTGACTCTGTTACAAAAGCAAAAGCATTTTTGTAACAGCACCAAAGTTCAGCGAAAGGAAAAGCAGAGGATAATAATGCTACAGAAGATAATAGTGAACACGGACCGAGAAGCAGTGGTAGTTCATTGAGTAGCTCTTCAGAAGGAACTCTGGACTCCGAATCAGAATTAGGACCTTCAATTAGGGTGGCATGCATTCTTATGGTATGGAAAAGCAAGTGTCCATAAATATTTCAAGCAGCACTGGATATGGGCATCTCTAATGAAAGTATGGGAAAACACACATAAGCATTTTTATATAAAAATTTCAAAATTGACGGTTCCACTAGAAGCCATTAAGCTCCCAAATGCATACCAGGAAGAAGTACCAAGAAGGTATTGGACTCTGAAGATCATTTGAAACCATTAGAAGATCTACCACGGTGGCAAAGAGCGCAAAGAGAATCTAGATTTACTAAAGACAAGAGAATCGGATTTTATAAAAACCTTATAGAGATTGAAAAGATTATGACATCTATGGACCAGAAGCTTTTACGAAGACTTTATATGTTGTTACTTGATGATTTAATGGTGGATGAAATAGTAAAAGGGAATATGATTCAATGGGGGCAGAATATTGGGAGTGCTATTAAATTTGAGCAGTGGGATCAAATATGGAAGAAAAATATTAGGATTACAAAAGCTATTTCATATAAAGAAAATATATACAAAATGTTTTATAGATGGTATGTAACACCTGAAAGGTGAGCTAAAATTGACCCAAAATGTTCTAATAAGTGTTGGAAATGTGAAAATAAGGTTGGCTCATTTTACCACATGTGGTGGCATTGTGAAAGATCTAAGAAATATTGGGTAATGGTACACGAAATCTTGCAAAAGGTACTAGGGACTGTAGTACCATTTACACCAGAGGCTTTGTTGTTGAATATTCTACCTGATAATTCTAACAAAGATGATCGCTATTTGATTGTTTTTTAACTATGGCTGCAAGCATTCTCTATGCAAAATATTGGAAATTACTGGAGATACCAACAAAACGAGAACTTGTAAACAAAATCTTGGAGGCTGCGGAATTGGACAAATTGACTTTATTGATAAAAGGCGTAACAGATTCAA
>NW_015168050.1:1699527-1701603 GCF_001447785.1 Gekko japonicus
CAGGAATGGATGTCATCATCTTCTGGAGAGTTCCATCAAGTGAGCTCCCTGGTTGGGTTTGGGAGGCCACCTGAGGTCAGATGGCCAAAGCCATTTGGCAGGTCTGACTGGTCTCTTGTTTTCCAGCCGCCATTTTTTTGCTAGTTAGCAATGTATGCATAACTGCATATGTGCACACCTCTCCCCCCCCACACACACAGGGGCTGCTCAAAACTTTGTTTTCTTTAGAAGAACTTTCGAAGAAAGCTGCCTCTGTACTTCAGCTTCTTTCTGTGCTTTGGGGACGGGGTAAATTGAAAAGTTTAGAGAGGGAGAACAGCAGTGAACTACATATTCCAGCGGTCTCATCAGTGCTTGTGTGCATGCTCAGAGGACAAACTTTTTTAAAAATGGCCAATGGCCCATGAGGTACATATCCCAGCAGGCACTCCAGCACTTGTGGGCATGCTCACAGGACAATTGTTTTTTAAAAAAATAATGGCAGATGGCAAAACACCCTCACTGCTACATCTGATCGATCAAGGATGGGGTAAAAGCACTTTCAAGAGTGCTAAAAGGGGTGAGTCTGATAATAAATCTTTGTTATAAAATAACCTAGATCAATTAGAGGTGGGGCAACAGCAAATAGAACTGCATGTCTGACTGCAGTCTTTGTGTAGCTGAAACCTTGATTTGCTTCTCCTATGACTGATTACTGAGTTCTGTGTTAACTTAGAAACTTATCATAGAATCAAGAAATCATAGAATTGGAAGGGGCCATACAGACCATCTAGTTCAACCCCCCGCTCAATGCAGGATCTATACTCCTCTACTAGCTGTTAAGTAGGATATAGAAACTTAGGTTCACTAGCACCAGGATCCTCACAAACCGAGGAGTCAAACAAGGTTGCATTTTGGCACCCTCCTTATTCAATCTATTTTTGAATGACTTGGACTCCTCACTGCATGTGATTGACGGCCACTGCCCCAAACTGGGTCTCCAACATATTCCTCTATTACTATATGCAGACGATGCTGCAGTATTGTCTTGTACCAGAAGGGCTTTAAGTGCCTTTTAGCTGCATTTACATCTAGTAAATACAGTAAGTTACATCTTACTGGGCAGGTCCTGAAAAAACAATTTCTTATCGGTAAACTTTGAAAAATCTAAAATCTTGGTGTTCTCAAAATCTTGGAAACGCTTTAACTGGCACATAAATGGTAACACTATCAAACAAGTGAAATATTTTAAACTAGGAATAAGGCCCGTTGTGGAAATAAATACAACGAGATCTAGAAAGAAGGTCTGCGAGAGTACTCTGGCTTTGGGCAAACAGTGTCAATTTGCTGTGGCGACCTCAGCAAGGTATAATGACAGAGTCCACTGTTTTCTCCAGAGGAACTGATCTCTGCTCCCTGAACAGCAGTTGTAATTTTGAGTGATCTGTAGCCCTCACCTGGAGATTGGCAACAATTGTTACCCAGGACGAAATGGCTGGTTTGGAGGGTGGAGTCTATGGCATTCTACCTGTCTGAGGTCCCACCCCTCCGCAAACCCCACCCTCTCCAGGCTCCACCCCTCAAATCCCCAGGAATTTGCCAGCCTGGAGTTGGCAACCCCATCTCCTTCCCAGCTAACCACCAACCTACCATTATCTGCCCCTTTGACTTCAGCTGACGTCTGCCCTCCCTTCTGCAGAGCAGTTGTGATTCTGAGTGGTCTCCAGCCCTCACCTGGAGATTGGCAACAATGGTTCCCCATGAGGGACTGAGTGGTTTGGAGGGTGGAGTCTATGGCATTGTACCTGTCTGAGGTCCCACCCCTCCTCAAATCTCACCCTCTTCAGGCTCCATCCCTCAAATCTCCAGGAATTTCCTATCTGGAGTTGGCAACCCTATCAGGATTGACCCCAATATGTTTTCTCCCAAAGGCCAAAGTAGGTGACTGGACCAAACTTAGTTGCCTACCAACAGGCACTGAGGGGAAAGTAGGGCTGCCAGCTCTAAGGAGGGAAATACCTGGAGTTTTGGGGGGTGGATTCTGTAGAGGGCAGCATTGGGGGGGGGGAGGACTCAGCAGGTATAATGTCATAGGGT
>NW_015168050.1:1702327-1728256 GCF_001447785.1 Gekko japonicus
TTCCATATGCAAAAGACCTTGAAGGTTCCATATGCAACTGACATTCCAACTGCCTTACGGGGAGGGGGGTGATTTTGAGGTGTGGAATGGAGTGAAGTCCTATCAGCTTCCATATGCAAAAGACCTTGAAGGTTCCATATGCAACTGACATTCCAACTGCCTTACGGGGAGGGGGGTGATTTTGAGGTGTGGAATGCAGTGAAGTCCAATCAGCTTCCATATGCAAAAGACCTTGAAACGCTGGGCGGGTTGGTGTGGGTGGGACCGGGCTTCGGCCTCTTATTGGTCGGCAGATATGGTAAGTGGCAGTCCCACTGGCCTAACACTAAAGGGGGCAAATTTAGAACATTGCGATATAGAACGTTGCTATTCAATTATAATAAGGGAGAGATAACTGGGCATTTTCTTCCAGTATAACAACAGCTGGACAGGCCAGAGGAAACAAGCAATAAACCTGGACAAATTCAGCCTATCCACAATTGTTAGGTGGAGATCTGATAAAAGAAAAGATGTAAGTCTCTCTTCAGATAGACTATGCTTATTGTGCAGGAGGGGGCTGATTAGAACATCCCTATTATAAAATTCACAGCTTTGGCACTCCTAGAATATGCTGCAAAAACATTGCCTGGGTCTGCTCAACATGTTGATTAAAGGAGCAGATCCAGATGGGGATCCCATACAGAATTTGGGACACAACTTTGGCATTAAAGACTTGTACAACAGCAGGGCCGAATTGGTTGCCTTTCACGTTGACTGACTGACTGAACCAGGATACTGATCATCCCAAGAGTATCCTGCAGTTAAAGTAGAAACTATTTCTCAGGGTGACCCTCCCACTACTCGAGACTAAGTTTCTCACTCCACTGTGATCAGTCTTATCCTTCACCTCCATTTGGTTTGCCTGCTCCTGTTCCTACTCCAGAGGCAAGGATGTCCTTCCATGATAGTACCAAGTGTGCAGATAGTACTTATGCTTCCCACAGCACTTGTCCTAGAGCAACATCAACTTCACCAATTAGCAACTCTAAAAAAACCCTGCATACAGTGTCCATACCCAGCGGCACTGCACAGCTGTCATTGTTCCAAAAGCAGTTTTCAAAAACACTTTTTAAATGTGTTTAAATAGTTACTGAGAGTGCCCCCAAATCCACCACTTTAGGTGATTGCTTCACATCACCTCCTAGTAAAGCCACATTAGAAATTGATCTTGTTTTATTGAGAAGGGAAGAAATTGTTCAGGTAGAGATAGATATCAGTAGAGCTTCACTTAAGCCTCTTACCATTAACAGTTTCCCACCCTTTAGCTCTCAACAACAGTGTCAGTACTATATAGACAGAGGGCCAGAGACTTGGCTAAAAATTGAACTGATGACCTTCTGGGCAAAAGGTGAGAAATGTGATCAAATGAGCAGTACTGACAATCCTGTTTAGCTCTTAGACACTTTGCTGTGAGTGAAAGAGCAGCTTCTCTGTATTACTGTGGATACTGCATTGTAGAGTACCCAGGAGCTCCACTGTAGAGTGGCAAAAGGTGAATGGATCAATAGTAGCAGAAGAAAATAGCCACCTGGGAGTTGGGAGGAAAAATGCTCCTTGCTAATCTTGCTGCTTTTGATATCTTGCTGAGTTACAAAAGGGCTTCTACCAGGTTGCTTGTACAGCAAGAGTTCTCTTTGATACTGGCAGCTTCTCTCATTTCCTGCCTTCTCTTTAGAAGTTCATAAATTCAGGGCTGTCAAGAACCACCACAGGCACCTGAACCAAGATTCCATCTGACCACCCCCCCCATAGGACCCTGATCCAAATCCAATATTGTAACAAAATAAATTACTTGGCTGGCTGTTAGTATGCATCGATAATAGTAAAAGGATCCTCATGTCCATTTGTCTGTCCATTTGTGGCAGGCATAACTCATCAGAAAATAAAACTAGGAAAGTCAAAATTGGGCCACCAGGTTCAGGATAATCATGGGAATTCCAGAACCAAAAATGAAAGGAGCTGGAACATTTAGGCCCAGGTTATCTGCAAACCCTCATGCCATTTGCAATTGAAACTAAGGTTGTGTTATAGCTAAAGTGGTTGGACTAGGATCTGGGAAACAGGTTCAAATCCCCACTCAATGCCATGGAAGCTTGCAGGGTGACCTTGGGCCTGTCACTCCCTCTCAGCATAACCTTCCTCACAGGGTTTGTGAGGCAAAAACAGAGGAGACAAGAACAATGAAAGTTGCTTTGGTTTCCCCTCAAGGATAAAGGCAGGTGTTGTGGACCAGCCAAGCCCAGGTCCTGTCCATATGAGGCCTTTTGGGCCGGGAGCGGGACGGAACGGGGGCGGAGCAAACGGGCGCGATCCTACCGCAACATCTGGGAAGCGTACCGTCTCCGTCCCTGATCCGGCCTTTCCAGCGCTGCTCCGCACCAAAAAAGAACCACCTACCGAGGTGGTTCTTTTCGAAGAGCTGCAGCAACGCTGACCGTGGGATCGCCGGCGCATCTTTGCGCCAGCGCATCCCTGGCTCCTGGCCGAACTGCGCATGTGTGAGCATGCGCAGTTCGCCAGGCTCCCCTCCCCACCGTCGCTTTCTCCCCGGCATCTGATCGTGCCGGGGAGCGACGGTGCCGCGGCTCGGGGGATCCATGAGATCCCGCCGCGCCGTCTCAACTTTGCTTTGTAAAGGATTTTAGCCGCAGTTCGAGCGTCCTTTTCCCTGCCGTGTGGCAGGGACCCCAGTAGAGCAAAGAGATGGTGAAGACTCCTCTGAGGAAGAGGCAGCCAACAGACCTGAACCCAACCCACATCCAGAAGCAGTGCAGGAGGAGGCAGTCTCTGAGGGTCCAGAACTAGATCCTCAGCCAGAAACCAGCACACTGACCCCTCAGCCCCCCAGCGCTGAGCTGGCAACAGAGAGTCAGCTGCTGGTCAGTTCACCATCACCAGAGCCCCAGAAACACTGTAGGAGGAAGATGAGGAGAGACCATCAAGACACACAGTGCAGTGCCTGCCAGGCAGCACAGCACTGGCCCAGTACCAACAATAAGGATGAGTGCTTGCAAGAGTGGGTCTTAATCAGCTGGCAGGTGCATGGCTCTGTACAGGCTGCTGAGCAGTGTGGTACTTAAAAGCAGAAGAGAGGGGAATGGATGTGTGGAAGCAATTTGTCTGTTAGCTACTGACCTTGCTGCCTCTGCTCTGGATTGTCCTCTTTGTCTCTGACTTGGCCTGTACCTTCATATCCTTTGGTGTAGTAGTTAAGAGTGGCAGACTCTAATCTATATGCAGCTGGCTGGGTGATCTTGAGTCAGTCACAGTTTTCTCAGAGCTGTTCTTTCAAGTTTAGTTCTCTCAGAGCTCTCTCAGCCCTACCTACATCACAGGGTGTCCATTGTGCGGACAGAAAGGGAACTGTAAGCCGCTCTGAGACTCCAAGTGAAGAGGGGGTTATAAATCCAACTCTTCTTCATCTACTCAGATTGCCTTTTGGACTTGAAATGCTGTGTGTTGTCTACCCTGTGCCTGAACCTTGGAACTTTATTTTGATGCCTGGCCCTGGAATTGTTTTATAAACTCTCACACCTAGAAATGGCATCTATGTGCCTACTGAGATGATGCCAGACATCAGGACAGTGGGATATAAAGTAAATAAATAAATAAATCCTAACCTCTGTTCCTCATTTGCTACCACTGATGCAGATTATCATTTATTGTGATGCATGTGAAGGACAGAGGAAGAGGGGAAGCATTATTTTACAATTTAATGGGGAAATATTAACTCCTCCCTTCTGTCCATAATATCAACAGAGGTTTGCTTCTATACTACTGTCATGATCTGGGCTGTGCAAGCAAAGTCCTAGCAGGCCCAGGGAGCCTGAGTATCAGTGGGAGGAGGCCAGGCCTACAACTCCCAGGAGTCCCTGAGAGGTTTTGGCACCAATTTTAGCCAATCACTGTTAGCCAAATTGCCACAAATTATTAATGATCTTGGGGAATTACGATTTTACATGAGGCAATGGGCAAATAAGGGAGCACACACCTATGTATACAGGGGTCCCGCTTCTTCCTGAATCACCAGAAATAGACTCAAAGGCTGGCTTCAGTATAAAATGGTTTCGTTTACTGAAAATATCTCACAAGCATACAGTTATTCAAACACACTCACAATTACATAGATCTAGGAAAATTAGATAGAAGGGGATAGCCACAATCGCATTAGCAGGATGTCCCATTGAGGGGTAATACTTTACCTGTCCTCGGCGGGATGAAGCAATCCTTGGAAAAAATGAGGGAGACTATGGGGTATTAGGGTTGTGTCCTGAACCAGCAGAAACATGTGGAGACTCTGGCAGCGCTAACCAAGAGTCGTGGAGGGAGGGTGAATGTAGAGGTCAGGACAGAGATAGAGAGAGAAAGCACATGGCTGGGTGCCCCTTTTTATGAGGTAGCATGGGGGGGCTAGGCTGGCCACATCCCTTGGCACACCTCCTGCTGGTCTGTCCCCAAAGCAAGCTGATTGGAACTGGGTTCAGGGGGAAGGGTCTAAGGGAGTGGATAATATTGAGATCTAGTAACTCTGGGCGGGACAGTGGCACCTTGAGGGATGATGACTCATGCGACCAGAATCATTGTTGTTCCATGTTGTCCCTTGATTAACTTATGGCTGCAGCTTCAGCTAGGCAAGGCTGGGTGTGGTAGGGGAATGCTTCCTGTGTGTGTAAAGAAGACACTCCACATGAAGTTTGAATTCCATGTCTCTGGTCTTCTGCCTTGGCATGGCCTCTATCTGAGTCTTCAGTGCTTCATGTGGCTAGGAAGCTGGTCCATCTTACAGCAGGTAAGAGGGCAGGTAACCCCAGGAACTATTGACACATTATCTCAAAGGAAGGCTTCCTTCTTCTGGGTGTGTGTTTGTAGTTGGCATCATTTTTGGGTCACCACACAGTTCAGTCCCTTTTGCACACTACTTGCACAGTCCAGTTTTTATCACTTATGAACTATGTCCATAAGAGCGCTATAACCGCCTTGCAGGGCAACATCACAGAGAAAGGGGACTTATAATAAAAGAGCTGGTACAGAAGAAGAGCTGTTCTTTCTTCCAAGAGAGCAAAGCCAGAAGGAAGGCTGCTCCTGGAAGAGACCCTCACTCTGAGAGGAAGGGTGAGTAGACTCAAGCCCAACTGAGACAGTGAACTAGAGACTGTGAGTCTAGTCGTGCTAGGGCATTTGGTTTCCTTTCTCTTCACCCACTTATTGCTATTATTGTTGCACCTTGCTTGTTTCCCGTATTTGACTGACTTCCTGTAAAATAAGCCTTTTAATTGTTGTGCACTCTGCCTGGTCCTTTAACCTATTATTTGGCCAAATAAGGGAGGTCTGAAGGTCTTGGAAGGGTGCTCTGGGCCTTCTCAAGGGATCCTAAGACCAGAGTGGTGGCAGTGTCAGGTGACACCCCACCTGAGCTGTGACAACTACTATTAAATACAATCTAAGTTGCCAACTAAGATGAATGAGATGGCATTAATACTGAAAAATAAGGGGGGGTTTAGAAGTTGGGATAGATTTTTTTTGCTACCACACACTAACAAGGCTGCCATGGCAAGATCTAGCTATTTAGCAGCTCAGTGGAACTAAAGGCAAAAGGACACTATAGATTGGGGTGTCAAAAATACAGCCCATGGACTGGAACTGGCCTGACCAGGGCTCTTATCTGGACCATAAGCAACTGGTGTGAGGAAGGGGAGGCTGCTCCTGGGGCAAGTTGGAGCCACTCTGATTGTGGCTTTAGTGTGGTGGAAAAAGTCTATCTGCAGCAGTCAAACAGAATACCTTTGCTTCAGTGGCAACCTCACTGTCATAGACCGCTACACCCACATTCATGCTGGCTAGGGGTTCTGAGGTGAGGTCACATGCCTGTCTGCTTGGCCTGCAGCTCTGCAGATGCTGTCCCGGATGGCTACAGGGATCGACATTTACATTTGGGGGGCACAGATGATCCTCTGCCAGTGCCTGATGGCAGGCAGTGCTGCCACCATATTTGTGCCCCCAAGCTTTGCTTCAGCCCATGGAGGGAGTGCTAGAAGTGAAGGAGTGTTATGCTGTTCCCTGCCTCAGCCTTCAGAGACAAGACCATAGATTTAGAGACAGATAGAGAGATCAGGACACACAGAGCATTGTTTCCTTTCTACTATCTGATACTATCCTTTGAAGTAGAAATCTATTTTTAGGGATGAGCCTTCCTTCTGGCTTGACACCATTCTCACACACATAAAGAAGGAGGACATGCAGGGGAGTTATCAGGGAAGTGCAAGAAAAAGTGAACCACTTTTGCAATGGATTGCAGCAGTATGGCTGGTGAGGGAGCTGAGGCAGTGACATGCAAAGTCTGTGGCATGTTCATATTCTTACTTGAGGGTAACACCAATTACACTTGCAGCAAGTGTAAGTTGGTTGTCCTACTGGAGGAGAAGATACAGGGACCTGAGGTGCACTTGTCCATACTCCAGTTTATAAGGCAACGTGAAGAGTTCATGGACAGTGCATATTGTTGAGACCAGATGTAAAGGATTTTATATACTGTGGAAGAGAACAATATTTCAGTGTCAGATAGTGAAATGGAATCCTGTGAATATGATGGAGATACAAATGAAATGAATCAGGAAGCCAGTCTTACAAAGTCATGTTCTCATGCTGCATATGTATGCCTCTGGCACCGGAGGTTGGGTCATAAAAGTTACCAAAGTATTCTAGACATACAGAAAAAGTGTCTTGACAATGACATTGAGTTTATATAATGTGATGCTAACCGTACATGTCTGTGTTGCATATTATTCTGGGCTCTATTCTAGGGAAGATATTGCATCGATGGCCAGATGCAATATCTTCCCCTCAGTGGTAACAGAAGCTTGGTATAAAAAGGTACCATTGGCAGAGTGACTCTGCCTCTGTGGAGCAGGGAACATAGAATTGTTTGAACATGTAATACTAAACTGTGAGTATTATGAAGACAGCAGAGTAAAGATCATCCACCCCATATTAGAGAGGTTTCATGGGTTTTTGGACATGGAAGTAACCCAGAAACTATTTTTTTTATTGTAATCCACCATTCATATTGAATTGTGCTAAAATTTTAGCTATAGCTCATAACATTTGCAAAGATAATGTCCAGAAGTAAATTAGAGGTCATGTGAACTAGTGAGGATAGATTTTATTCAATTATGCTATAAATAATTTTAGATCTTATTTGAGTGCTTTTAGAATTGTGGATTTTAAACATAAATGTTATAGATAAGATAATTGAATCCTTAAAATTCTGTGAATGGGGGCATCTATAATATTACTATTGTTTTGATATAGAGATTTGTACTGTTTATAAACCATATTAAAATTATACTACTACTGGTTTTCCCTTGGAATTCTCTGCATTTGCTCAGTGGGTGTGGCTTCTTGTGGAATGGACAAAACGGCCCTGTAGGCTTCACTGGCTCTGCCATTTTGTCAGGTCCATCAGCTTCATTGGCTTCTGCTCTGATGGACATTCTCCTTTGGGCTTTGCCACACTCAATACCCCCATATTCCTCATGGACACTGGTCTTGGGTTTAGTGTCTCGTGGAGGTGTCTTCTCAGCATGAGGGTCATGGTGGTGCCTGGCCCATCTACACTGGAGATCATTACATGTCCTGAGGCCAGCTGGGCAATGAGGTTTACAAGGAACAAGAAGGGGAGGGTACTTGTGCCTTTCTGAATCCTTGTAATTGCACACTGCCTCACCCCACTTGTTGCCATGATACAGTAACTTGTCCATGATCTCCATCTGTGTCAAACATTGGTTGAGACACAGAGTCTTCTTGGCTCCCTGTCTTGACAAGAGGAGGAGGAGGAGGAGGTTGGATTTATACCCCGCCCTTCACTTGGAGTCTCAGAGTGGCTTACAAACTCCTTTCCCTTCTCCTCGTCCACAACAGACATCCTGTGAGGTAGGTGGGGCTGAGAGAGCTCTGAGAGAACTGACCTTGAGAGAACAGTTCTGACAGAACTATGGCTTGCCCAAGGTTATCCAGCAGCTGCAAGTGGAGGAGTGGGGAATCAAACCCAGTTCTCCCAAATTAGAGTCTGCACACTTAACCACTACACCAGACTGGAGGTCAGACAAGTGCCATAGCTTGTTAGAGTCCATGTCTTTTATGCTGGGAAATGCTTTCAGCCTTCAAATGAGTGAGGTTTCGATTGCCATCAGAGGCCTGTAGCACTCATCAAGTCTCACCCAAACTCATTCCAGAGCTGTACATGGATGCTTCACATGGATCCTGGACCCAGCCATGAGGTCATGAATGTGAGTTGCTCCATTGCAGGTAGATTCATGTCCCTGGTGGCTGCCAGGAATGTTTCCTTCCAAAGTATGTAGTCCTCTGGGTGATATGAAAACCTCTGGATGCCTCTTCAGCCAAGTCCCATCTGATATTCCTGGGTACTTTGGTGCCTACGAAGTGCTAGGAGAGGTAGGAATGCCCTGGGCCTGGGGGCACTGATGTGGGAGCCATTTTGTCCTTTCCACTATTCCAGGCTCTAGACTAAAGAGGAGTAAGTCTATTTTATCAGATATTGCCAACTCACAGTCCAAGAAAGTAAACTCATAGAAAATTGATTTTTATTCTACTGCAGAAAGGTTCAAAGGTTAGAAATCATGTTCCTTCAAGTAGGCAGGATAATGCAGTTCATCTTGCTAGAGGGCAAAGTCTATTTTTCAGATCTTGCAGTGGAAAGGAATCACTTTGATGCATCTCCTCACTGGGAAGAGGTAGAACAAAGAAACAGGAAGAAACTTTTCCCAGGCTTGTGAAAGCTGCAGGACAGGGCTTATCTAAACCATATATATAAAAGTACAAATATTTATTAAGGTGTACACATGTTTAAAACTTTCCTGATTAAAAATTACTTTGTCTAAGATCAGACTATAAAAGCTTATCCACTATACAGATATATGATGGGTAAATACTTTACAACTGAAGACCAAACGCGTTTTGCCCCTAAGGGCCTTCCTCAGTGGTCACTATTATCTATATATTCTAGACACACATTCAAAGACCTGTTACAGAGTTTTAGTACACATATAATTAAACCGGATGTTGTTTCCTGAAATTGTTCAAAGAAAAATAGAGGAGGGGGGGGAGAGAAAGGAGAAGAAACTTCATTATTCTGTCCAAATGTATAAAAGAAATTATTATTGAATAAAAAATGATTCTATCAAAGATAAAGTTACCTTGTATACTTATAATTGGACTCCTGGTATTAGTGATGGGCCATAGGTATAGCCATATCACCTCCAAAACTTATTCTCAATTAAAAAGTGAAATGAAATTGTAAAAAAAAAATTGTCAGTCAAATTGTAAAATTAATTTCACCCAAATTGAAATGAAAATTATTACATTAGCTAACAAACCTGGTAACAGCAATTTTGTAGGTCTGAATGTGTATCCTTCCATCAAGGTGAAAATTCTATTATTAGCTGCTGCACTGGCTTCAATAGATATTAGTGAAACCAGGGTGATGCAATCACCAATTAGCATTGCACAATGCCAGCCAGGAAAAGTACCAGATGGGAGGGGGTACAAAGGAGAGGGAGATAAGGAGCAGAATGGGGGGGGACAGGTCAGCATACAGAATAGACAAAAAATAATTACAGATGTTCACAAACAGCAAGTCCAGTCCACTTCCTCATTCAATCCAAAATGCACCCATGTTTGTAGTTGGAAAATCCAAACCAGCTCTCTTCTCAGGAGCACTCTGCTCATGTTCGGGTTGGTAGTCTGTACAGTCTCGATGATCCAAAATTTTATCTGTTTATCCGTATGTCCCAAGTCCAGAAAATGGTTTACTAATGGTGCAGAATGTTTATGCAATCTAATGCAGCTTCGGTGTTCACATATTCTGACTTTTACAGGTCTAGATATTTGACCCAAATATAATTTACCACAAAGGGCTAAGCTAAACCATATATATAAAAGTACAAATATATATATATATATGGACTGAAACAGGCTGCCAGAGCTTGGAACACAAAGCTGAATGACATGCTACTCCAGACAGACTTCAAGAAAAGCAAACCTGATCTTTGCCTGTACACCAACACAAAGATAGCAAGTGGACCTACATCTTGGCTTGCGTAGACAACCTGATCCTAGCATACGACAACCCATATGACAGCAAACAAATAGTGCATGAACTGAACCAGCAAGCTGAAATAAAAGAACTGGAAACATCACACATTATCTAGTTATTAAAATACAAAGAGAGGGAGACAGAAATTTTCTTATCAACCAAGAGCAAAAGTTTTCTCCCCAGTTTTGGCGCTTTGAACGATGGCGGCGTCTCTGGGGTCCTCCGAGAGACGTGTGCCATGAATCAGGGATTAGGAGGGAGAATGATTGTGCATGGTCCCCCATGAAGCCCATAGGCAATGGGCTTCTAGCCAGGGGCTTTGGAGAGCCCTACCTCCGGCCAGCTGCCAGTGCAGGGGGGCTACTCTCTGCCCTGAAGGTTTTGCCCTGATTCCCAGCACTGGATTAGAAGCGACCACCGGAACAAGCATTTGGAGGTTTAGTGACTTTCTCTGCTGGGTGTGATCCCAGGGGCCGTCTTAGGACCTGGTGGATCAATTCAAGGATTGATGAGTGAGTTGTCGTTGAAATGAGACACTAAAGCCTAGAAGTGAAGTCCCTCCACTACAAGCGTATAAACAGAGGGGGGGAGGGGACGCCCTATCTCTTGATGTGTTAAGCAAATGCGAAAGCAAGGAGGGAGGGACTGATCAAACTGTGGTGATGGACTGTAGTGGAGAGTTTTTCTAAAAGAAAGCGGAGTGTTTAAATAGACCTTAGAGACTTTGGCATTCTTTCTCAGTTGATGTAAACATCTCCAAAAGACGGTGACGAGAGGCCAAGAGGGAGGTGGGACCAATGCTTTCTTCAGAAAGAAGGACAGTGGAAAGTTAGGTTGTGACCTAACCATAGACTCTGTCTTTAAAGTGAATCGTGGGCCCTCTGGTTGCTAAAGTGAAAAGCGATCTGGATCTGTACTAAAAGCAGCTACACTTTTAAAGGGACAGTACGTTGATCATAGAGACGTATGAATGGCAAGGAGACTCTAAATTTAGTTCTTTGTGGCTGGACTGGCAAGCTGATCGAAAAGCGGTTTTCTGGAGTAAAGGGCTCGCTACCCTAACTTTATATGACCTGTTTGCTAAGAAAAAGGTTGGAATCTCCAATGAGCGTGTTGTTATTGCAACAAAAGGAAAGACTCTTTTGATCTAAGACGTTTAAGGAAGTGAAGATGTCCCAGGAAAAAAGGAACTTGGTTTATATCATGAATGGACAGATCCGGACTTATAAAAACTAAAAGATAATTGAAGAAAGAAGATACATCGAAGACGGAAGAAGAAAAATATGTTGTAATGTGAGGGAACATTGGTTTTAAAGATTTTGCCTAGGGGGGAGTAAAGTGTGGAGATGCTAAATTTTTCTTAAGGGCTGTGATTATGTGTGTTATAGCTTTGGAATTACTCTCTGTTCAGTCAGATAAGCAGGTTTTGTCAGCAGAAGTGATGATTGGCGGGCACTCTTCATGTTTGAAAGCAAATGTATAAGAGTAACAGCTATGTTTTAAGCATTGTAAAACCTCCATTCTTGGGTTTTTAGTTAGGTTTTCTTTACTTTTTCCTATAGATTGTAGACTCTCCCTCCCCAATTTCTGTTGTAGTTTTATAGAAATGCAAATAAAAAATTCCCCCTCGGGGGGCTTAAAAAAAACAACCCCAAGAGCAAAAGATCAAGGAACTGATCAAATCCCCGAAGATGGAAAAGGCCAATGAAAGTAAGTTACATCAAGCAACGAGACGACACTGAAGAACTACCTACCAATGACAGGTATTGTAAAATCTTACATAAACTTCTTTACATTAGCACACTAACCAGACCAGACATAAGCACGGCAGTGGGATTACTGTGTAGAAAGACTGAGAAACCAACAAGCAAAGTCTGGAATACAATTAAGAGACTTGTTAGATACTTAAAGGGTACTGCAGATCATAAGCTTAAACAACCAGCCAATGGCAGCCCTAAGCTAGTGGCATATGTAGATGCTGACTGGGTAGCAGACCTAGAAGACAGGAAATCCACCAGTGGTCACATATTCCTCTGTGGAGAAGGAGCCATAAGCTGGTCAAGTAAGAAGCAAGATATGGTAACCACATCTACTGCAGAAGCAGAATTCATATCTGCTGCATAAGGTTATAAAGAAATAACAGTGGCTATGCCAGCTGCTGACAGATCTAGGCATAGATGTACAAGAACCCTTACAAGTATATGAAGGCAACAAAAGCTGCATTCAGTTGACCAAACAAGAAATATCATGCACATTGACATAAAGTGTCACTTGGACCTGCAAAAAGAAGACATAATTGAGTTGACCTACAATACTGTCCAACAAATAAAATGATAGCAGATGTTCTCACTAAGCCACTCTCTAGAGTTTGCTTCAAAGAACACACTCTCCATTTTTGTCACCATGGATGCAGAACAGGCATTCTCCATCCGCATCCATCTAGCTAGTTAGATTAGATTCTATCCTTGTCTCTCAAACTGTACTATCTAGAATGTAGCTACTTGAATAAAGGATTCTTATTACTTTGAAACTGACATGTGGCTCAGTGAAACTTTGCTGGCACACATAGTACTCAGAAGCTACTGCTGCATGCAACCACGTGCACTCTGCTGTGCATAGAGACTCCTGGCTGTACTATGCTAGTGAATCTAACAGGGAGAACTAGGACTGTTCTTTGGCCCAAGGGGTGTGAGTTTTTCAACAGTTTCTTCCACACATTGGGAGTCTAATCCTGCTGCTGAGCACTTGACTCAGTGGCTGGTCTTCCCTCCTCCATGGACCACCTGGTGGCCTTCAGCTGTAGGCAGCTGCTTCCTCTTTGGCGGGGGAGTGCTGGTGATCTCTGGTTATACCACTCACTGGGCGGCCTGGGGCTTCTGCTACACATGCAGCCTTGTGTTTTCAGTGCCTGCCCCCCACCAGATGATCTGGTGGCTTTCAAACTAGGCTGCCTGCCAGAGATTGGAGTGACATGGCTTGTGGGTGATCTCTGGCTTGAACTCCCAGCATTAGTCCCCCCATAGATCACCCAGCAGCTTTGGCTGGAGGCAATTGCCACATGGACAACTCTGGTTTATTGGACTATGTCCCACTGTGTATGTGGCTTCATGCCTGGGCCACTGTCCCCCAGCTTCTGCAGGCAGGGATGTGGTAATATAAGGGGACCCTATGGTCCCCTTATATTAAAAGGACACCATGCATGTGGGCATTGCTCCACCTGCAGGCAGCCCATGGTAATTTCAGAATTTACCCACCACACAGGAGTTACAAAAAAATTAAACCAATATACAAATTGTAACACTAAAAAAAACAGTTTATTTAGACAAATGTCCTTGCAACTTACTTTATACTGGAAGCACTAACCATGCCATAAAAACCAGATTATCAGAACACAAATCTAGAATAAAACATCAAATTTTTGAGGCTCCATTAGTAAGTCATTTTGTTGAAAAATACCACACAGCTGAAGATCTGAGATATTGCATTATGTACCACATAGATTTAATCATGTCAACAGTGGAAAATTATTGTTACACAGCAAGAGACATGCCTTATATATTGATTTAATACAATGGAGCTAGCAGGACTCAATCAATGTATAGATTGTTCATGTTTTCTTTAAAGCATATTTAATTTATACATTAATAAAATAATTCTATTCAGTAAGGGCACAAAACATAAATAGAAGGAGCAATAGAGATAGGCAAAGGTCCTTACATAACTGAGGCTATATAGGTCCTTTAAAAACAATAGCATTTTTGTATATCAGTGTCTCCTTTCATAAATGAATATCACTAACATACTGTAATATATCTACTACCATACATTTAATGTTGTTTAGAAGCAACACATTTGTCTAGGTTTTTCAATTAGTTCAACAGTCTTGTCAGTCAAGTTGTACAAGTCCCCATTAAGATATCAGAACCTGGGGGTAAGGGAGATAAAGGTTTAATAACAGGGGAATTTCAGACAGGTGCTTTCTCCCGGTAGGGAACCGATTCTCAACCGGGTGCTGGTCTGTCATTTCAGACAGAACCCGGTTGAGAATCGGTTCCCTACCGGGATGAAGTGGCATTTCACAATTCCCCTGTTATTAAACCTTAGGAACCGGGAGGGAAGCGTTTTACCTGTCAACCGCTTCCGAGGAGGCTCCCGTTCCCTCTCCCGGTTCCGATACGCTTCTTTCCCGCCTTTTTTCAGCCGCGCGGGCTTTTTTTTTTTTTGAACGTTCGGCTTATATCGATATATCGATATAACGCTATACCGATCCCATTGGAATACATTGGAATACTGGTATATCGATATATCGCTATAAGACGGACTTTAAAAAAAAAAAACCCGTGGGGAAACAAAGCGGTGCGTGTGTGAAACGCCGAACCGCTTCTGAATCGGCTCCTTTCCGGTAGGGGCAAGCCGTGTGTGAAACGGCAGCCCTCTACCGGTTCATCTGCAAACGGAAGACTCCCGGCTTGAAACCGGGAGAAGACGGGTAATGTGAAATTCCCCAATGTTTTCACAGAAGCAGGAATAATGCTAAACCCCACCTAAGAATCTACATCAGGAGAAGGGTGTGTTCCATCCAGAAGGAAGCTCTCTAACAGCTTTGCTTATGAAGTTTTTTGGAAAAAATATTGGGTGAGTGATACACAAGCCTATTCTGATTTGTATAAGAGTTTGTATAAAAGAGTGTTAATATATTATTATATTATACAGCAGGAGAAGGGTGTGTTCCATTCAGAAGGAAGCTCTCTAACAGCTTTCAGAAGGAAGCTAACAGCTTTGCCTGTGAAGTTTTTTGAAAAATATTGGGCGAGTGATTCACAAGCCTATTCTGATTTGTATAAGAAGGTGCTAATATATTATTAAAAGTATCAATTGGTATTGTTTTTATCAGTTGTAAAATCACAGCAATTCTTGAAAAAAGAGAAAACTGAAACAGGAGGACATCCGTGGCTACCTGTTGGGTTGTTGGATTCTTTATTAATAGATTTTGATCACTATACAGATGAGGCACATTGAAGTATCACTTCTCAGAATTTATTGTTAGTGAGAATTCATTCTCAAGAAGATGCTGTTTAATTTAAGAGTGTAACCACAGTGTATCAGAATTTTGTTGCTGTTGTTCAGTCGCACAGTCGAGTCCGACTCTTCACAACCCCATGGACCAGCTCCCGCCAGGCCCTCCTGTCTTCCGCCGTCCTCTGAAGTTGGCTCAATTTCATGTTCGTTGCATCGATGACACTGTCTAACCATATCATCCTTTGCCGTCCCCATCTTCTTTGACCTTCAATCTTTCCCAGCATTAGGGTCTTCTCCAGTGAGTGCTCCCTTCTCATGTGGTGGCCAAAGTATTTGAGCTTCAGTTTCATTATCTGGCCTTCCAGGGAACAGTCAGGGTTGATTTCTTTTATCAGAATACTGGATTGTAAAGATACCCCATATATATGGTGTTCAATTTATTACTATTGAGGATTTCAGTTAAAAAGATTTCCGTTAGAAAATAAGTTATATAGTTGCAAGATCCTCAAATATACGGCAAAAACCTGAAAAGTAGACTTGTTTAAGTAATGAATGTATTGTATATATGTATAACTTTTGGCAAAATACATTAAGATTTTACTCGTTGCGGTGAGTGTTGTTCTTTTGAGGGTTAATTCACCATGAACCCAGTTTTGGTTATTTCATTCCATGTGAATACAGCATGTCACCGGCTTCAGTAGCCCTCCAGCTGACTTGGACCCTCTGAATTTTGTCATCCCAGTCTATCTCTGTCAGTGGCCCTGTAAAAATTAGGCAAGCAAGGGATTGCCAACAAGAAGAATTAAAAAAAACTACCATCAGAAATGCTGAGAAGAGTGCAATCTAAAACAACAACAACAACAACCCCCGTTAGTAGAGGACAGGCCTGTAGCCAAGATTTTGTAGCTTGTGTGGCAAAAAATTATCTGATGGGCCAGTGGCTACCCCTCTCCCTCCCCTCCTGCAAGATTTAAAGGGCCCTTCAGCTCATCAGTGGGAACATGTGGCCCGCCAATCAGCTGGAGGGCCTTTTAAATCTTGCAGGAGGGAGGGAGAGTGGCACACGCCATCCCCTGCTTCTTCAAATTTAAATGCTTTTGAGAAGAAATGGGAGGCCATGCACATGTTCTCGATTCTTCTCAAAAAATCTTCTCAAAAAAACTTCTCAAAAAATCTTGTGAGGCTGGCCCTTTAAGGAAGGGGTCAGAGCCCCCAATAGCCCCACTGTAGCTATGAGCAAGGTGGGGCAGCCTAATAAAATTTACCTTTCAATGGGCCTAAAACAAGTGTTTTCCCTAGCCTGGGATTTAGTCTCAAATGAGGGTCAATTCCATGTGCTTCAGAGGAATAGGATTGAGCAACAAGGAGCACTCTGTTGTCTGCCACCAAAAATTGTCAGGGGCTGCCACCAGAAATTTGTATAGAACTGAGCCCTGGCATTTGGAGCTCGGATGGAGAAGAGTTAGTAGAAGAATTATAGCCTTCAATCAGCTATTCGGACAAAATAGATTTTTGACTTTGTGAATGAGATTGGAGGAACCAAAGACTTATTAGTGACTTCTTGATTTTCAGCATATCAATAATTTCCCCTGGTGCCAGAAATTGCTAAGAGGACATTTCTCCAGCTTAGGTTAGTTTGCCAGTTGTGGCCTTTTCTGGAAAAGGTGAACCTGGACATAATCATATGTACCATGGTAACGTCCAGATTGGACTACTCTGACATACTATACTGTACATGGAAATGCATTTGAAGACAGCTCTGTCAGTTCAGCTGGTTCAGAATACAGTGGGCAGGGCAAGTACAAGGACTGGATCTAGTAAGCATGTTACCTCCATTATGTGCCAATTCCATTGGCTGCCTGTGTACTTCTGAGAACCAATACAAAGTGTCAGTATTAACCTTTAAGGTCCTAAGCAAGGTACCTTGTAGTCTGCCTCTGTCTGTATCTACTGGCTTATCAGAGAAATCTGATTGTGGGAATCCACATGAAGCTTTTCTGTTGTTGTTGTTGTTGTTGATGATGATGATGATGATGATAATGATAATAATTTATACCCCACCCTATCCCATGAGTGGGCTCAGGGTGGCTTACAGCATTAAACTTGTAAAAGAATAAAACCAATAAAACAGCAAATGATGCAATAGGCAATAACAAAAAGAACCCACACCTCATGTCAGGTGGATATAGGTACCCCCCAAAAACCTACAGTGCCCAAGTAGAAGCCACCCCTACCCTTTGGAATTCACTTTGCTTTGCACGACAGACAGTACCATATTTAGAACAAAGTTTGAGTCCAGTGGCACTTTTAAGACAAGCAAAGTTTAATTCTGGGTATAAGCTTTTGTGTGCATGCATGCTTCTTCTTTAGACACCATCCAACATCAGCTGAAAATCTTTTTATTCTAGAAGGCCTTGTTTGGGTAAATCTGTTCCCTCTGTTTGAAAGGTGTTTTAAACTGCCTGCTAATTGCTATCTGTTTGAACTGTTTTGTATGGATTTTATTACTATAAGCCAGGATTTAAATGATCAACTGCAAGCAAAATCCTAGCATCATATACTAACCATAGTCACCATAAACCATTGTTTCACATTCTGTCTGCCATGAACCTTTGTTTGCATGTTCAAGTGTAACAACAAAACAAATTATGAAGTGGAACTACGGAGCATGTACCAAGGCTTCCCCAGTTTTACTCACGGCACCAAATATGGTTTGACCTGTGAATCAAGGCTTAGATTTTGCAAAATATAGTAGAATCATACTCTTATAGATTGCTTAGGGCCTATCATATTTCACATGTAATATGTAACAAATAGATCCATAAAATTTCAAGAAAGGGATTTATTCTTTTTTTTCAGTGTGCGTGTGTGTGCATGCGTGCACACGTGTGCATACCTGGAGGTCATGGCAACCTCTGGTGACTGGCCCCTACTGGGGTCCTGGAGAATATTCAGAGAGGTGGCTGAATAAAGCCTGCCCCTAACTCCCAGCTCTTGTATTCCAAGGAGGTCTCCCATCCAAGTACATGCCAGAGTCGACCCTGTTTAGCTTCTGAGATCTGACAAGATTGGGCTTGCCTGGGCTATCAAAGTCAGGGTGAAAGGGATTTATTTTACCTGTTGGAAATATTTTAAAACTGTGCCTGGATCCATGTTCTCTGAGGCCTGCACTAAATATAATGTCTACCATGTGACTGTAACAGGAACTGGCTAGCACAGTGTCTCTGTGACTTCCCTGTAGGAACTTCATTCTGAGGTGCTGCAGGGACCCGATTAAGATGGGGAGGCTGAAATCCCTATTCTCCCTATGCCTTGGCCCCATCTGAACTGTGTGCTTCTAAATGTTCACAGAGTGGTGGTCATGTAATAGACATCATGTCTAGTTTAGACCTGAAATCCTCCGTGCCCTCCTGCCTTCAACTTTTACCAATGGGACTATAAGAGAAAGATGAGGAAATCGCCAAGCACCACCTGTCATTACTAAACCTAGCTCTATTCACTCCTTCCACTTACCAAGAGCCATTGATCAGGAAAGAGTCAGGCAGGGAAGAGTCAGCCAATGCTTCACTGTCCCTGGACCTAGCTGCAGCCCAAGAATCCCCTCCCTGAGAAAGATTTTCATATTTCATTTTAATTGCTGTTTGAGATTTTAGTTCCTGATTCTTTGTCCTTAGTTGCCTTTGAAAGACCATCATTTCCCTTTTTGATTTATTTATTGTCATCCACCATTCCAATGTTCATGCCAGGTATACCAACTCCTCCAATCTTCTCAACCATCAGATTAGGCTTTGCCTGGCTTGTTCATCTCCCTCACTTGAAACAGTATTAGGAAAATAATGGCCCCGGTCACACGGGCCGGAAAATGTGAGGGGGAAGTGTGGCTGTTTGCCCCGGAACAAAGTAACACTTGGCAGCCCAATCAGCCGTCCTGTTGAGGTCCCGTGGTTAGGCATTAGGTGCCGATCAGACGGCTAGTCTGCAGCGCGGCAAAGAAGCAGCACGACGCGTTCACACTGGTAATCATGCCGCGCCGCTTCTGTGGCAAGCGGGATTTTTTGTTTGTCTCACCGAAGTTTGCGCATGTGCATGATCATTTGTGCGCATCTTGTGGGGACTTTAAAAAAATCCGGTTTGCAAGGGGACATGGGCAGGCACCGGATGCCACGAGATTCCAGTGGAAACGCGATCAGATGCCCGCCCTTGCCCCTGCTTTCAGGAAACCAGTACATCTTAAGTACTAGTTTTTTACTCCGCATCTTTGGCGGGAAGCCACAGGTTAGCCACGGGTGCACTATGCTTCCCAGATGTTGCGGTGTGATAGCGCCCGGAAAATCCACCTATCATCCATATGTTTAGCGTGGCAAATGCTCCATGTGAACGGGGCCAATGTTTCTGACTACACAGCAAATTCTGCCCTGGCACATGGAACTGGGAAGTGAAAAATTAGGTACTCTCTCTTTATTTCTTCTCCTCACTACTTTTCCACTCACAACAATGTGAATGCAGTATAGGGAATGAGTCAAGAAATGCCCATGTGGCACAAAGGGAGCTTGGAGGGGGAAGTGGATTTTGGAGCACTCAGATTCTGAGGTGCCATCAAAACTTGTAGCCTTCAGACACAACAGTATGATTGAAGACTGGCCCCAAGTTTTAAGGTTCTTGTCTACAGTAGGAGAGGGAAACGACAGGGCTTTATTTTTGAGGCAATGAATCCTTTCTGGCAACAAAGACAAAGTGAAAGAAAAGCTTTTGCTCACAGGAGGACAAAGGACAGTAGGATGAAATACCTGGGCTTCTTGGCAGAGGGGGGATGGATGGGGGATTGTTATGTTGCTCTGGCTAGGCAGGGAAGAGGCTTTCTTTAGCATACGCTCTGCATATTTTACTGCTTGCCAGCGAAGATGTGGTAATGATTTAATATGCAAAGGCAGATGGGTTGGCATTGATATGCATCCATACTGCATAACCGCATGCATGCATATTTCAAAGGGAATGTGAGAGAAAGCTGGTAGTCGAAGACAGGCATTTGTCAGGATTTAGCCCAGGGATAAATTTTTCTCTGGAGGGGGTGGGAAGAGGAAGGAAGGCAGAGAGAGAATCATGTTCAAATGGAATGATTGAGGCCTTGAAAGCATTAGAATGAGAAGCTAGTATTAGCAAGCTATGCACAGAATCTGGGTGGGTTTTTTTCAGTGAGAACACAGTGAGAACAGGAGGAGAACACTCAGTGAGAACTACTAGAACACCAGGTAACACATTTTGAGGTGGGAAAGAAGGCCAGGGGGCATCCAAAAGTTCAAAGAGTTTAGGAGGAAACTATGGGCATCCCTTCTCCCCTCCAAAAAACCCCACAAAATTGTGAGAAGGAGGTCTGAAATCAGAACCTTTTCCCACCTTCTCACTTACCGAGGTTACAACATGCAGGAATAGGCAAAGAATGAGGATACCTTGAAACTTTTGGGCTCCCAACCCTCTCAGCAGGGCCAATGGAGGGCAGGGGCCATTTTGCCACCCTGGAGGAGGGCGGGACAGCAACTATGTTGCAACACCATGTGTCGCAACGTGGGGCAGGGCTGGCCTATAAAGCCCAGGCCCCATTCCTGCCCAAGCCAGTCGTCGCCTTGTGCTTGGGCTGTACAGAGCCCTGAAATGCTGGAGGAGTGGTCACCAAGCCTACCTGTAGGTCCAAGGCCTCGTGACGGCAGAGGGCTGTTCAGTGGTGGAGTGGCAGCAGCCGGCTGATGGCCAGACAGAGCGTCATCGTCTGTGCAGGCTGGAGGAGTGGTGTTGGCCCAGACGGCGGAGGCCTGCGGTTCTGGCAATGGCTCCAGTCCTCGATGGGCCTCTTCATTGGTTGTGGGGTGGTGCTGCAGCAGGGCGCCAGCTGATGGAGGCAGAGCAGTGCGACATAGGCTTGGGGTGGCATTAGGCCATGGCTGCTTGTTTGTGGTGGGGAGTGGGTTGATCGGGCTGTTTGCCCATTCCCAGTGTCGGGGGCAGCTGCTTGGTGTGTAAATTGGCAGAGGGGAGGCAGTGGGCCACAGTCTTTCCTGGGCCTCATTACAGGACCCAGTTTCTGGGACCTTTTGCTGTGGTGGGGTTGCCAGTGGTAGTGGGCCCCACACTCCCATATATTCTGGTGGGGTGAGTCTGGGCTTTATGTTAGAGCATCTGCTTCTGGTGGGTGGTGCCAGGTTCAGCCCCCAGCATCTCTAGCTTAAGGTTCTTGGGGGGGGACCTTTGCTCTGGCCTCTGGAGAGAGCCACTGCCAGTCTCCACATAGTTTTCATTTGGGTAGAGGGCCTGTGTATGGCCTCCCGTTGGCAAGTTGGGTGGAGTTTGCTTAAAGAAAATCATGACTCTTAAGAAAGGCAGGAGCCCATCCAAGGGTAAGCAGCCTGCTCCCCAAAAAACTCCTCAAAGGCCTGCACCCCCAGTCTCATCTGATGAAGATGAAGGGGACCCAGCCAATGCTGCCATCCTTGCCAGACTAGAGGTCCTTGAAAAGCAGCGGGGGAGGCCTCCCCCAACCACTGTGGCCCCGTCTGGAGCTAAAAAGGCTAAGCAGAAATCTACTTGATTCCAGGCTCAGGTTTTGGCACATTTGGCTATGCTGGAGGAGAGCCAGAGCACCTCTGGAATGAATGCTGATGTCGCAGCTCCTCGGGGTCATCAGGGCATTAGTCAAGATGGAGACGAAGGTGTGAAGGGCTGCTAGCTGGAGGTGTACAAGGGACCTCCATCTCATGAAGGTAAGGAAAGCAACACCTCTCAGAGTCCAAGTGCTTGGCCTTGGGGCTCGAGTGGACAGGGCAACTTGGGGTAATCTTCTAAGCAGAGCAGGCACTTGCAGAACACAGGGGGGGATCCTCATTACCTGGGGGATGGCCTGGTGGGTCATGCCACCATCTCCATACCAGTATCCAACTGGGGGGTGGCCAGGGTGGTCAGGCCCATCCCTTTGTGGGTACACATATGATAAGGTTCCACCCAAGGCTCTGCCAAGTGGGGACACAGTGATGCCCTTTGGGGACCATCTTTCTTTGGCAACCAAAGTAAAGATTCTTAAGGGTGATTATATTGATGTGTTCACTCTTCTATTCAGGGAGTTGGGAAAAAAGGATAAGGAGGATTTGGATGAGTGTGACAAAGAACGCCTAAAAAGGCATAGGGTGGATAGGACCTGAGCAAACTGGTACCCAGAGTTCCTCATTTATACTGGTGTCATAGTGCAACACCAGCCCTGGAGGGCCTCACCAATGCTGCAGTATATGGACATCATACACAAGGTATATACGGGTTTCACGGGGTCCGCATGGATGGAATACGATGAGAGTTTTTGTATGTGGGCTGCTATGAACCTGGCATTAAGTGGGACCAGATACACCCTCACTTGTGGCTGCCATTTATAGCCACGTCCTGGTCGACAGGCAGTGATCATTCTGACAGTGGGCATGTGGTCCACAGGCTGCAACGTCAGCCCAGTGCCAGGACACAGATGGGGAAGGCTAGTCAGAAGCATCCTCTGTGTTGGGAATTCACTTCTCAGGGGACATGTGGTAGGAAGGTTTGTTCCTTTGGGCATGAATGCCCCCTGTGTGCAGGACCTCATGCATTCTTGGGCTGTCCCAAAACAAGGGTTAGATCAGGTGCTCGTGGGGGGAAACGCGCAGCTGGAGACTGGGGGCCACAACACCGCTGTTGATAAAGGGCCTCAGTCCAATTAGGGTGGTAAAGCTGGCTGGCCTCTTACGGGACTATCCCAGCCTTCACGACTGAAGTTGCTTGTTAGAGGGATTTACTCGGAGTTTTAGGACACCTTTTCAGGATGACAGGAGGCCATACTGGGATCCTAATTTGAAGTCTATTGTTGGGTTTGAAGACATTGTGCAGCAAAAATTTGCTAAAGAATGTCAGGAGGGGAGAGTTCTTGGCCTGTTTACTGCCCCTCCTGTACCCAATTTGAGAGTGTCCCCTTTGGGGGTGGTATCTAAGAAGGCCCTCTGTGAATATTGCCTCATTCACCATTTGTCCTACCCTCGGGGGGATCTATGAATGACATGATAACAGATGAATTATGTTCAGTTATATACACCTCTTTTTGATCAGGCCATGTGGGTGGTACAGAGTTGTGGATTTGGGGCTGAACTCACCAAATGCGACATTAAGTTGGCATTTCAACTTCTCCCTGTTTTCCCTGGGGATTTTGAGTTATTAGGCTTTGCCTTTGAAGATAAATATAACTCGGACAGGCCCCCTCCTATGGGTTGCTCAGTGTCCCGTGCCACATTTAAAAAATTTAGTTCCTTTTTGGAATGGGCTGTATGCTTCCAGACAGGCCTGGGTAGCACAGCATATTACCTTGACAATTTCTTGTTCATGGGCAGGGTTGAGACTGGCCAGTGTAAATATTTACTTTTTAGTTTCATGGATTTGGCATATAACCTTGGTGTCCCCCTTGTCCAGGACAAAACAGAAGGCTCTACCACTGTCCTGACCTTTTTGAGAATCGAGATCGACACGGTGAGGCAGATAGCTAGGCTACCTGGGGATAAATTACATGAGTTGCGGAGGTTAATTGACAGAGCCACGAATCTGAAAAAGATCACTTTGTTGGAACTGCAACACCTGGTGGGCCACTTTAACTTTGCGTGCAAAGTGGTGGCCCCAGGCTGGGCATTTGTTCAGTGCCTTTGTGGTGCCATGGCAGGATTGCACCTCCCACACCACAGGACTAGGTCACCAGGGGAATTAGGGAAGATCTTTTTGTTTGGCAGGAATTCTTAGCATCCTACAATGGGGTATCCTTCTGGTGGGAGGACCTGTTGGTTGAGGCAGAACTGCAAGTCGCTTCAGATGTGGCGGGTTCCTCCAGTTTTGGGGTTTACTCCCATGGACATCGGTGCACTGAGGATTGGCCGGAGGGGTGGTTCCAATCGGGGTGAGTCAAGGACCTCACCTTTTTGGAACGCTTCCTGATTGTGGTAGCAGTGGAGCTTTGGACAGCAGACTTTGCTGACCATACAGTGCATTTCTGGTGCGACAATCTGTCCACGGTGCAGGTGATCAATTCATTGAAGTCCAGATTGCCCAGGGTCATGATGCTAGTGCAAGCTTTCACGCTTCTGTGTCTGAAAAATATTTTGTTTAAAACAAGACACGTGCCTGGGGCCAGTAAAGGGGTCACCGACCCTCTCTCTTGCAAACAGATAGAGAGGTTCCGGCAGCTGGCCCCAGAAGCCGATCAGTTCCCTGTAGCGATGCCAGTAGGCTTTTGGCAGATTAGTGGGCTGAGGCTGACAGGGTGATTGGTTTAGCTCTGGCCCCTTCTAACTCAGAGATCCTATAGGAGGGCAGGTCAGCAGTTCATGGCCTTTAGAGAGAAAGCTGGTCTGCAGCAGGTTTGGCCCATTCTGGTGTCTCAGTTAATGCACTTCTATGTATCATTGAAAGGTAAGGGCATGTCTGTGCATTCTATTAAGGGCAAGCTGTCGTACCTCATCTATGCCAGTAAGGCCACCGGATATGAAGATAAGACTGGAGATTTTCATATTAGGAAGATGCTGGAGGGTTGGACCCATGAGGGGAGTGAGCAGGCGAACACGTGGGAGCCTTTGACCTCAGCTGTTCTTAGGGGCCTCAGGGCTCCGTGGCCTAGTCTTTCTGAGGATGAGGCTTCACTTTTCCATGCAGTGGCTCTGGTTGCCTTTTTTGGGGTGCTGCGAATTAGCAAGCTTGTAGCTGCCTCTCAGCAAGATTCATCCGGTCGGGCCCTGGCGTACGGCAATGTTAGTATGTCACAGGAAGGGGTTATGCTTACCATCTCTAAGATGGATCAGCTGGACCAAGAGATGGATCAGCTGGACCAAGAGATCTACTGGAATTTGAAGAAATTACAGCAAAAATCTTTTGAAGGGGCAAATAAACCAGGAAAATTTTTGGCATGGCAATTGAAGAAGAGAAGAGAAAATAAATTTATTACGAAGATTGTGGAAAGAGGTATGGAAATTACGGATAACAGTGCAATTAAAAGAGAATTTTTCAAGTATTATGCGAATCTGTTTGCGAAGAAAGGAATTGACAAAGAGAAAATTAAGAAGTACCTGGAAGGATTTCAAATAGACAAAGTGTCGGCGGAATGTAAAGATTTACTAAACAAACCAATTACCAAAGAAGAAGTTGACAGGGCAATATCGGAAGCTAAGGTGGGAAAGGCTCCAGGTTCTGATGGATATACAGCGAAATATTATAAAAAATTGAAGATGGAGCTTACCCAAAATTAGAACTTCTGATGAATGACATAAGAGAAACTAAAAGAATACCAGCATCTTGGAAAGAAGCAAACATCTCGCTTATACCAAAGGAATCCCAGGATGTAACGAAGGTTAAAAATTATCGCCCAATCTCTCTTTTAAATACGGATTATAAACTGTTTGCCAAAATCATTTCTGAAAGACTTAAAATTTATTTGTCAAAGGTGATTGATGAAGATCAAGCTGGTTTTCTGCCCAATAGACAAATTAGAGACAACATGAGAGTTGTAATTGATGCAGTTGAATATTATGAAAAGCATCCAGATAAAGAAGTGGCTTTTCTCTTTGCGGACGCAGAAAAAGCTTTCGATAATTTGAACTGGGACTTTATGTATTTGGTTTTGGATAAACTGGAGGTAGGAGAACAATTTCGAAACTGTATTGAAGCTATATATACAGAACAGAAAGCAGCACTAATTGTGAATACGGAATTGACAGCACATTTTA